>NC_137910.1:32205883-32805883 GCF_963457725.1 Sprattus sprattus
AAAATGTGTCTGTCTAAAAGGAATGTATTGAACAGCCGGCAAAACCTCCTTAGAACAACATTTTGAAGTTGGCCCTGTTTGAACATGAGGCAACTGGTGTATGAAAGCAGAACACATGCAAAATAAATCACTGCTTATGACCTGCTTCTCCCACAGCTCCCCGACAAGAGCAAGGTGGTAATAACGCCAAGATCTCATGTTTGTCTCCCAGGGAGAACACATTCTATTAAACCCAATGTATACTGAATATATGTTTGAATAAAAGTAATGAATACATGTTTACGTTGTGTGTGTGCTGCTGTATGCTGTGTGCTGTAACTTGTGTCATTCATGAATATGTTCTTCCTTTTGTTTTAGGCCCTTTTTATATTATACTATATATATATATATTTATTACTAATTATTTAATGTATTAAAATTGTTTTCAATGCCTTGTCAAAGAGGTTGCTATGCTGCAAAATGTGATGCAGAAGCAGAGTTGAAGAGATTGGTTATTAGGGGTCACCAAGAGGCTGCGTAAACAATATGGACACAGCAGTTTAATGAGATTCATTAGGATCACATTCTTATATTACAGTTCAAAGAGAGAGGCATTGCTTGAACTGCTTGAAAGGACCCTCTGATAATCTGTCCAGGTTATGATAGTGAATTTAAAGCAGCATTCTGGAGTTTGTCTAAACCTAGTGAGCTATCTACCTACAAAGCACACAAAACCTTGCAAGCACATCCATTGAAAAAAGTCGGCACTGATAAAAGCTTGCTTACATGCTGACTGCTGTCTTTTGGCAATATTTTTGGTGATGTTGGGCTGTGAAGACTTTCTTACTTTTTCACAGGGTGTTCCATCTCAAAAGCAAAACTACATAGTGCATAGCCTGGATGATTAGTGGGAACATCAGGAGTGTTTGTCTGACCTTCTCAGTACTATTTACCATTACAATTCATTTGAAAATGATACCAAAATGAGTTGCTCATACAAATTGTTGCTTTAAGAGTATCTTTAATTTGATGCATTTCAGCTAAACTTTAGTGCACAAAATAAAGACCTGTGATAAATTACAATGAATTGACAATTCAATTGACAAATAAAAAATTGACACTTCAATACCACTAAGATGTTTGGAATTACACTGCAGATGTCGATGTTCATGACAGAAATAGGTTTATTCACTAAGGTAGCATGTTTATGACAGAAACAGGGTTTATTCACTAAGGTAGCATGAAATAGTCTAGATTGAAATGAATAGCAAAAACATCACTAATGTTGCAAATGCAAATATTGCTGGAAATGACTCGTTTAAAATCATTTAATATTCATATGAAATAGCACAGGCCCCTTTTCACCCATCTTTATATAAGTGTCTGAAAGATGACCTAATGTGTAAATTGTGCTTAAAAGCAGTTTTTTTTGTTTTTGTTTTCACGTTGTTTTTAACTGTACAACTAAATGGTATTAAAATGGAGATATCATTTGATGATGTGAATCAAGAGAAATTAGAGAGGTCCACGGGGGGGTTAATGCTGTTTTGCATAAAAGTAGACTATTTTACTTTAGATTCTGTGTGTGTGTGCGATGTGACAGCAACATGCGTAATGCAGTTTTTTCAGTCCTGGACTTACCTTACAAACAGGGCCCGTATTCACAAAGCATTTTACCTTCAACTGAGAGTACTGTAAGTAAGTCCCCAATCAATAGCACAAGGAATTTGACATCTTTACCTGTGTGTAACTAAAACGAAAATGACCTAAGATCAGGGAAGAACTCCATAGTTATGGCTGACGTCAAGTCTCATACATGAGCTTGCTGAGACTGTGACTGTCAGTGATTGGTTGATGTGTGACAGGTCTTTGCTGGTCATACATACCTACAATATATAACTAAATAAAAAGGATCCAAATAGAATAGCCTCTTAACGGAATACCCTACCCACAGGTTGAGTGCCCCCGCCCCCCCCCCCCCCCCCCCCCCCCCCCCAGAGCAAGCACAGTGGCAACAGGGGCAATGATAATGACCTTGTTAACACGAACAAATCTTGAGAAGAACCTCGGCACATAAGGAGGGCCCATCTGCTTGGATCCGGCCGGGTAAAGAGGTGGAGATGCAGAAGAAAGAGGGGACGGGGGGCTTGGGAAAGAAGGGGAGAAAAGAGAGGGGGAGGGAAGACAAACAGACACATGGCAGATCAAATTCATATACGTGTCAGGATGAGCATGGTCTGGTAGGGGGCTAGCAGACTGGTGGCTATCTGGCACCCTGCAAGGCCCAGTGTGGGAGTCACGTGGTGACTTATCCTGCAGTCCACAGTATGCAGCCAATCTAGCCACGTCAGGCAACCCCATCAAAGAGGTTGCCAGGGTTTGAGGAAAAGCCTCTAAACTTAAGTCTGTAGTATAGTTTATCAAAGCATCCATTCTGCTGGCTCCATGGTTGGTCAGAGGACCCAAGAGCAAAACAGCAAAACAGAGCACCGACCGGAACAATCCAGAACATGGACAGGGAACAAACACACAAAAAGAAACAAAAGTGAGCACAAAAAGGCACAGAGGTCAAAGGTCAATAGGTAATCACGGAAAAGGTCAGATCAGAACCATTAACCGACGAACTGACAACCAAGAAAATCCCAGAGTATAAATAGTGTGAGTGACCTAGGTCAATATTAACTACTTACTAATCGAGAGTGAGGTCATGCCAGGAAATATCAAACTGAGGCTTTGGGTCATTGAGTCGATTCACTGATCGATAGAAAACGGACAACACGGCTCTGTTAAAATGGCTGTAATTCCAAGTTTTCACCTTTCAAACACAAAGTAACAACTCAAATTTTTCAACACATGTGATGCATCATTTTCAATAACAAATCTTCGTTTGAGCCCACTGTATACCCACTAAGCTTGTGAACATGTCTTACCGGTGTAGGACTTGGAGGTTTGTGGCTAAAATACCAGATTATGAAAAAAGACAACTGACAGTAAATCAAATCAAAACAAATCCTTCCAAATTAATTTTAAAGTACACCAGTTTGATGCATGTAATTGTTAAAACTTAAAACGTTAAAAAAAAGTGATGGGACTACATTGAAACACTGGCTAACAGGGTGCCAAGGCATGCCTGAACCACAGACATGATTAGGTTAGATGACCAGGTACCACCAAAATCTATTTCAAGCTGTTTTTTTTTAATACAAATGATTACATAGTGGTCCTTTAACTTAGAAACTCACTGTTCTTTTTAGTGCTTGGACCCCTGCTCTTTTCTTCCATTGCTATACTGATGACACCCAACTACACCTGTTCATCAGCCTCATTTCCTGTTTTTGCAACGGTTTGCCATCAAATACGATTTCAGAACAGGAAATGGCAAATTGTTGTGATGTCAGTATCACAAAAGGCCTGACTTGAAACAACAAACATGTTTTTAGACCAAAGACTAAGTTTGGTGTAGATACATACAATTGTTGCTCACTTCCTGTTTGGTCATTTTGTTTTTTATGGGCAAGTCCAGGTGACTGAATCAACCATCTGAAGATATTCTATGTCAAATTTGGTGAAGATTGGACAAAGCTAGTCTGAGTAGTGTAAAAAACAGCTTTCAAGAAAATCTATGACATCCAGTACAGCAAAAAAATGTATCAGTGTGCCAAATTCCGTCTTACCATCCAGCTCTAGGGGCTGCCACAGACACCCTAGCCAGAAGTACTAGATGTTTTATAATAATACCATAAGATGCCAGAAGTACTAGATGTTTTATAATAATACCATAAGATGCCAGAAGTACTAGATGTTTTATAATAATACCATAAGATGCCAGAAGTACTAGATGTTTTATAATAATACCATAAGATGCCAGAAGTACTAGATGTTTTATAATAATGCCATAAGGTGCCAGAAGTAGAAGATGTTTTATAATAATGCCATAAGATGCCAGAAGTAGAAGATGTTTTATAATAATGCCATAAGGTGCCAGAAGTACTAGATGTTTTATAATAATGCCATAAGATGCCAGAAGTAGAAGATGTTTTATAATAATGCCATAAGGTGCCAGAAGTAGAAGATGTTTTATAATAATACCATAAGATGCCAGAAGTAGTAGATGTTTTATAATAATGCCATAAGATGCCAGAAGTAGAAGATGTTTTATAATAATGCCATAAGATGCCAGAAGTAGAAGATGTTTTATAATAATGCCATAAGATGCCAGAAGTAGAAGATGTTTTATAATAATGCCATAAGATGCCAGAAGTAGAAGATGTTTTATAATAATGCCATAAGATGCCAGAAGTAGAAGATGTTTTATAATAATGCCATAAGATGCCAGAAGTAGAAGATGTTTTATAATAATACCATAAGATGCCAGAAGTAGAAGATGTTTTATAATAATACCATAAGATGCCAGAAGTAGAAGATGTTTTATAATAATGCCATAAGATGCCAGAAGTAGAAGATGTTTTATAATAATGCCATAAGATGCCAGAAGTAGAAGATGTTTTATAATAATGCCATAAGATGCCAGAAGTAGAAGATGTTTTATAATAATACCATAAGATGCCAGAAGTAGAAGATGTTTTATAATAATACCATAAGATGCCAGAAGTAGAAGATGTTTTATAACAATACCATAAGATGCCAGAAGTAGAAGATGTTTTATAATAATACCATAAGATGCCAGAAGTACTAGATGTTTTATAATAATGCCATAAGATGCCAGAAGTAGAAGATGTTTTATAATAATGCCATAAGATGCCAGAAGTAGAAGATGTTTTATAATAATACCATAAGATGCCAGAAGTAGAAGATGTTTTATAATAATACCATAAGATGCCAGAAGTAGAAGATGTTTTATAATAATGCCATAAGATGCCAGAAGTACTAGATGTTTTATAATAATGCCATAAGATGCCAGAAGTAGAAGATGTTTTATAATAATACCATAAGATGCCAGAAGTACTAGATGTTTTATAATAATGCCATAAGATGCCAGAAGTAGAAGATGTTTTATAATAATGCCATAAGATGCCAGAAGTAGAAGATGTTTTATAATAATACCATAAGGTGCCAGAAGTAGAAGATGTTTTATAATAATACCATAAGATGCCAGAAGTAGAAGATGTTTTATAATAATACCATAAGATGCCAGAAGTAGAAGATGTTTTATAATAATGCCATAAGATGCCAGAAGTACTAGATGTTTTATAATAATGCCATAAGATGCCAGAAGTAGAAGATGTTTTATAATAATGCCATAAGATGCCAGAAGTAGAAGATGTTTTATAATAATGCCATAAGATGCCAGAAGTACTAGATGTTTTATAATAATGCCATAAGATGCCAGAAGTAGAAGATGTTTTATAATAATGCCATAAGATGCCAGAAGTAGAAGATGTTTTATAATAATGCCATAAGGTGCCAGAGGTAGTAGATGTTTTATAATAATGCCATAAGATGCCAGAAGTAGAAGATGTTTTATAATAATGCCATAAGATGCCAGAAGTAGAAGATGTTTTATAATAATGCCATAAGGTGCCAGAGGTAGTAGATGTTTTATAATAATGCCATAAGATGCCAGAAGTAGAAGATGTTTTATAATAATGCCATAAGATGCCAGAAGTAGAAGATGTTTTATAATAATGCCATAAGATGCCAGAAGTAGAAGATGTTTTATAATAATGCCATAAGATGCCAGAAGTAGAAGATGTTTTATAATAATGCCATAAGGTGCCAGAGGTAGTAGATGTTTTATAATAATGCCATAAGATGCCAGAAGTAGAAGATGTTTTATAATAATGCCATAAGATGCCAGAAGTAGAAGATGTTTTATAATAATGCCATAAGATGCCAGAAGTAGAAGATGTTTTATAATAATGCCATAAGGTGCCAGAGGTAGTAGATGTTTTATAATAATGCCATAAGATGCCAGAAGTAGAAGATGTTTTATAATAATGCCATAAGGTGCCAGAAGTAGAAGATGTTTTATAATAATGCCATAAGGTGCCAGAGGTAGTAGATGTTTCAGAATAATACCATAAGGTGCCAGTGCAACTTCCCTGCTTGGCCCCCAAAAGTCTGCTACAGAAATAAATATCTGATTGTAAACAACAGTCTCTAGCTTTGGCTAATTATTTCTGCCTCTGCCCTTCCAGACAGAAGCTCCCTGACCTCTGCATCTCTCCAGTTAGCATTTGCCTTCTTGTCAGACTGATTTTATTCATCCTGTTTTTGTTTACTCTTGGTCCTACAATACAGATAAATATGACATTGGTACACCTGCTTGTTCAGTATGAATGGTCCGGAGAATTCTTATGTCCCTGTTCATACAGGAACTCCAGATAATGTCTGGGACTTGTACTATGGTGCAGGCAGGCATTAACCCATGCAATGACAGACAATGTCTGGAGTCTGGAGTGTAACAGGGCTATTTGTCTGGTGCGCTGCAGTACATGGATGAGAGTCTTTCAAGGAGTGCCAAGGTTGCTACTGTTCAGGTCACGGAGGCAGCTGTCCGAGCCCTGTAGGATTGCAAAAGTCCATAGACACTTACATCAAAGAGTCGGGGTAGTATTAGCCTTCTGAATGGTCCCCCACACAAACGTTTTGCTCCCCTCCCCACCAGAGAGCCAATGTCTGCTGAGTGAATCATTTGCTGTCTTGTCATTCAGTGTATACACATTAGTGGTGGTCAGAGTAGTCATATAATGTATATGAAGTGCTTTAGTTGCAGAATTGAAACCATTCATCATCACTCTTCCTCTGTATTAAAAAGCTGCAATGTGACCACTGTGATACGAGAAACATCTATTTATGAGCTCTACCACTTGGAAAATAGGTCTGTCTCCTTCAGGTGACATCAGCAGAAGGTTGCAATTGAAAACAGGTGTCCGGCCCTCTCCCCCACCGCAGAAAGAACACACACTCCTCCACACCTCCTTGAGATTTGGAAACGCTTGGACCAGTCTAGAGTAATGGCAATTAAAGAGCATTGGGTCAGTGTCTGTACAATGGATTGCTCTGATAAAAAAAAACACCACACAGGATGTTATACAAGTCTCTAACTAGAACTGAATTATTGAGTCACAGGAAATTAAAAAATTCCTGCAATACCGATCCACCTCTCAAAGCCAATCTGTCCTGTTCGGGACTGCCCCTTCTCTGAACTCGAGCCACTGTGGGGCTATTTGTTCAACTGTTCATGTTGGTTAACCATTCATACCATATATATTCTTATTCTTCTGTCTATTGCAGATGGGATTCCACTTTCCACACACAGCTGTAGGATTTTGGGCACCAGAATAATAGTAGCTGTTGCTGAGCAAGTAAGGCCTTTAAGTCGTCTTATTTTAAAGAGGACACTATTCCATTGTTTATCACACTGGGTTCAAGTCCCTTTACATTTTTCGCCATAATTGTTTTTTAAACTTCTTCTGTTGTGCTATTACATTTATCACGTTTTACGGCTCATTCCTCAGTGTTTGGCTGCACATCTTCATATAGGAAAAAGCATTGTCTGCTATGCCACATTTATTCTGAAGTGGACATTGTAGTTTAATGTTGGACATGATGATGTAATAGATACAATAAATTATGTGTCACTGCTTCATGTAGGCCTACACGTAGATTCAAAAATATTTTGGGAAAATAGTGAATGAAAAAATATTTTAGGTCACTGAAATAAAACAAATGGCTATCAACACAGCATATGCTTTCTATCCCCACTGGCTTGCTGGTGAATTTGCAAAAATTAGCAGCGGCTAACTTGTGAAAAAATTATGACTGGGACTAGCCTGTGTACATTCAAAATGTTATCCTGCAGTGTCACTGATTGGTATGTCTTCAAGTTCATGTCTGGTGGTGAGTGAAAACACCTGCTTTCTTTTAATGTCAAGGGGTGGTCGGAAAATATATGTCCACTTGTGCAAGTTTGTTGTCATAGCAGCTGCTCATAACAGCTGAATAACACAGCTTACTTTTTGCAACCTTTTTTGGGGAAGGTTTGGACAATTTCTATCAGTTTATTTTTCCTGAATCTATGTGGTAAAATATAAACATCCATATTTTGTTTGTAGAAAAAGATAGGAAATGTATGTGACTAGAAAATATTTTCCGGATAACATTATTGTTTGCTAACCTAGGTCTCAATATAGTGAAATGTTGGAATATAAAAGGTTTAAAACACATTCACTTTGGTGAATACAATTATTTACACATTTACATATATATTCATCAATGTAACTAATAACAATTATTTACACATGTCCATATATAGTCATCAATATAACTTATAATAAATATGTACACATTTACACATATTGTCATCAATATAACTAATAACAATTATTTACACATGTACATATGTAGTCATCAATATAAGTTATACAAATTGTTTACAAATGTACATACATTGTCATCAATATAACTAATAGGGCTTTTTCACTAACAAGTATGTTGTGCCTTCAAAACCATGCTCAGGAGTGTTCATTTTTCCACCGTCAAACATAAGATATAAGATACTGCACTGATACCCCTGCTGATTCTGGTTACCCCTATGTGGTGTGCAGAGCATTCCAAACAGGTACTTTACGCTGTAGCAAGAGAAACTGCAGATTATGAATTGGTTTTCCTTCCTGTGCTGGCTTCAATAAGTGCTGAAAGAGAAGGCTAATCAGTTAACAAGTACGATCAGTTATACTTAAGGAATAATAAGTAACAAGTATATGTAGCCTATATTTGCGTAGCCTTCCCATCAATCCTAACACTTGTTAATATGTTTGTATGGAGCCTAGCTTTAGTCTCCAGTTAGTAGGCTACACCTTGCTTACTTGCCATGCCGTAATTTACTGTACTTATCAGTGGAAAGCAGCTTAATAATAAGGAATTGGTTAAGGATAAATCTTAAATGATAATGACATTTGTATCCATTGAATCAGGCACAGTATCAGCTTGTGACAACACATATCGCTGGGGCAGCACCTGATTTAGCCCTCCTCGAAGTTCTAGCCTACGTTTGAAAACCAAGACCTAAAACTTTAATGAAAGTACATTTATATAATTCAGGCCATATACAACATTCACAAGAAAAAGGCTAGGGTATGTAAAATACAGAAAAAATTGCAAACTATGGCAAATGAATATATGTAGTGTTTAGTAACTCACATATGTCATGGAAGAAGAAGAATGCACATCAATATAAGAGAAAAGAACACACTGCTCTTGGCATGGCTATATTCCACCTCAGTGTCCATTATTAACAGCCAGCAGAGCATTATGTCATCCATTATTCCCTACCTATCACCTGACACATCTGACTGTGTTTAGCCTTAGAAGCCAGTGTGGTTCAGACCAATGGGACCTAGAGGCTGTTCTATGTTGTGTGCATTGGGTAGGAGGTACTAACTGTATAGCTATGTACAACAGCATGCCTAATGCTTTCAGTCTGTCTGTCATTTTCTCTTTAAAAGGTTTTCATTTCTGGTAGGGAGAATTGAAGACCAGGGCCAATTGTAGGGCACCAGAGTGTTACGTGCTTCTTCAATGACTTTAAAATCGCAAACACACATTTGAAAAAAACTTCAACATAAAAAAATTGCATTAAATATAAATGTGTATATTACTTTGACCATTATTTCCCTTGCATCACTTTATAAATGCTGGAACTATGCTTTGAGGTGGATGTATATTTAGTGGGGCTCTGCCCCACCTGCCCCCGTGGATGAGTTCAAGAAGACTTATCGGGGAATGTGACTAGGTTTGCTTAGTTTAATCTCTCTTATCCAGTCATTATTGAGCATACCATTCAAGTTGACCTGTATACTGTACATGTAGGGATGAATTTGTGAGTTAAGTCATGCTCTGGTCTGGTGATTAAAATGTAGGTGACACGCCCACTTCAAAAAGTAAAAGCTAGTTTGGATAACTTGAGGACAAACAGGCCAAATTAATACTAATAATATGGTTGTAGTGCTACAATTCAAGTATGTTTCTATGATGCTACCGATGATAACCATGCAGTCATATGGTTAAAGATGTTGTGTGGAATAGAAACAAGCTCATAATTAATTTGAAGAGATTGTAACCTTTAAAGAAGATGACTGGTCTGGTTCCCTGAGATGAAATGGCTAAACTAGTAAGGCACTGGTCAAACTGTGACGTCCATGTGAGCTGGATAAGGATGTAAAGATCACTTGCTGCTCCATTATAACAATGGGAGATCTTATCACAGAGAATGATTAATGGAGAAGGCAACCGGATCTTGTCTCAAATTCATAATCGGTTGGGGCATTGGTGCATACATATATACAAAGACCTATTAAATGGTATCAATGTCTTCTATTCCTGTGATTAGTTATATCTAATTCCTTTCAAGTTTCATGGATTAAATACTGTCTAACTAATCAATGTTTTTCTAGAAGCATCTGCAGTGTAGTCGATCTGTTTGAAAAGTGTGTGCTGTGATAATCATTTATACCTGATTCAAAAGTTCATAGAGCATATTTGCAAAGAATGACTTCCACATGGCAAGACCTTTAGTGAGATGTGCTTGGTGTTATAGAGTGAGGGATTGTATAACCTCATCTAAAATGTCTTTAAGATTCATCTCTATTGCAACCACAGGGTACTCGAGCAGGATTTGTATTTGTCACTCTGAGTGACGATACAGTCACAGTGGGATACACATGCATTTTCCCCAAAGGGGAAATCACTCCAGATAAAACTGTTTGCATCAAGGCAGACAACACTGGATACAACACTTGTATGCAAGCTCTCTTCAGCTTCCAAACATCAAATTATTGCAATCAAAATTCAAAGAACCAGATGCTGTGGTGATTATTGCCAGTATCCATAACAGCACTTACATCTGCCCAGTGGCACTGATGATGGTTGGATGATGGGAACTTTAGTTGTGGCACTTTTTATTACACTTTTGTACTACCCTTTTGTAATAAAAAAACAACAGTGTGCAGTGTGCAGTGTGATTATGTTATGGGTTCCCTCTAGGGAACTTAACAGAGGTGTAATGGAGGAGTACGCTGCCATTTTTCTCTGGCGACCTGATGGAGTACCATTGCATTTAAAATACACTCACTGTAGGCCAGCTCACTGAAATGTGTGTAAGCTCATGGTGATGTATGTCATATTATAAAATCTCTTAAAACAGTTCATGTCTATTGACCCAAGCCATAATGACGTGCTTGTTATGACAGTTTTGGACCTCTTTTCTGGTAAAGCTTATATATCATACTCCATTGATGGGCATGCTGTGAGCAGCAAAATAACTAAATGTACAATGCCGCACGCATTCATTTCTCAAACAACACCCACATATCACCCCTCCTTCTCTTTGAAATTGTCTTCAAGCCCTGCCTTTAATTAAGCAAATGGCCCTTTATCAGACATGCCCCCACCTACTGATGGAGCTGCTGCCAGGATCCAGACAATGCCAGGCCTGGCAGCTGCCTCCCTCCACCAGTGGCCATGGGCGTTAAATCATGAGGGAGAGTTGCATACCGGTCCCTTGGGAGAGAGAGGTGTTAACTTCTAATAGCTTTCTTCACCAAAGGCCTGACATTGGCACAAACCAGTGGAGAGACAGAGATGGCAGAGGTGGTTAAAAAAACTAATAGAGCTGATGTGTCTCACACAGAGGAGAGGGACGGATTAATCAGTACATTAAGGCAAGCACCAAATGGGAAATTATTATGGGGCCTGACAAGGTGCAGAGGTGCCAATTCCAGCTCCTTTTAGGAATGCCTTTTAAAATGCAGTTTAATAACCCCTCAGATGTTGGTGCTATCTCATGTGACGAAATTAGAGGCAAATGAGAAAAGTTTATCTGGCATTTTGGAGTACTGAAAGAGCTTAGACGCTATAAATTATGTAGAGTGTGTGTGTGTGTGTGTGTGTGTGTGTGTGTGTGTGTGTGTGTGTGTGTGTGTGTGTGTGTGTGTGTGTGTGTGTGTGTGTGTGTGTGTGAGGGGACAAACCCATGATGAATTATAGGTAAATCTTTCTAGAGTGTTGGTATATGGTTTGCAGATAATACAGGCTGAGTGGTGTTTTGTGTCTCTAGAATGCAGCAGGATATGTTTATGGTGAGATTAGCTGGTGTAAATGCCACTATCACACAGTTCATGCAATTAGTCTGTGGATATCTTATGAGAGCCAGTAATTAAATAACCTTCAACCTTTATGTGAAAGAAAGAATTTGAAAGAATTTTCTAGTCATTGTCTATCTTCTACTAAACACTGACACAGTAATTATCATAAAGGCAAATTGGGGAGGGCATTATTATTATTATTATTCATTTTGGTGAAATATTGCAATGTGAACGCTAGCTAAACACACCTGTCATTCCCACTAGCCTCTAAGGCTATTTATTTTGTGATCAGGCAACAAAAATTAAAGCACATTGTTGCCAAATATAATGGCAACATTTAGTTTGAAGCTTTTATCAGGGCCAACTGTTTTGTTGTTGATGTTTGCTCTTAAATTTTAGAATGCTTCTTTCTTAATGCTGCTTTAATGAAACAGTATACAGAAGTAATTTTAAAGCTGCAAACATGCAAATATGAATACTTGCATTCATCTGATGAAAGTGTTTTTAAAGACATATGTTAAGCATCAATGTTGTTATGTGGGTCAAACTTAATATCTAAAAAGTCTGGTTACTGTATTATATATCATTTCAGCTTGATGTACAGAGGCCCTCATTCACGGTACAACATGTTCTGTCTGTCCGTTTTTGTATCTGCTTCCATTGTTGAAGAATCATGGCTTTTACATCTCTACATCGCATAACAGCTAACCAGTATTTCTGATAATCATAAGAATCTGCCCAGTTTTGTGTCCTCTCATCTTTAATGTCTGCACTGTTCCTTTTGCTAACCAGATAGACAGAAAACTGTGGATTCCATGACCTCTATGCCATATGCTTTAGGAATGCCTCAATGTTTCATTATCTGACACAAGCATCTGGGGAAGCCATGCTCACTAGCCTCTCTATGGCCGCCTGACTTGTCATTGAACTGGTCGGATACAACGTCTTGAGTGTGAATCTATGATGACAGTCTAGGTGAAGTCTGCTCCACAGCACACTAGTCCCCTCCCACAGAGCTGGAGCTGGGAACTGGGAATGACCACCCTCTTACCCTCTTACCCTTTTACCCTCTCACCCTTTTACCCTCTCTTTTCAGGGGATCAGTGGACAGGCTGAGCAAAGAGAAGAAAATGGACATAGTGAGAAAATCGAATTAGGTTATCATATATACAGTATCTATATGTGGGCTACCCTATATACAGTATCTATATGTGAAGATAAGTTATAATAGTGGAAAACAATTATCACAGCCATCAGCGTTGCAATTACTGGTCCTACTCTAAGGAAGAGAGGAGACAGACAAGTTAACAGATGACATAGAACAGAAGAAAGGCATGACACATGGGCGGCTGACTATACCCAACTACCACTGGCAAGCCGGCCGCAGAGAGGCAACCCCACAGGGGAAAATTGTGAATAAGTACAAGTCAGGTGAAATCACTTTTGCTATAAAAGGAGTGGAGAAGTGCTTGAACTCATTGTCTTCTTGTGTTATCAATGGTTACCTCCAAAGAAACACCAGCAGCCATCATTGCTTTGATTCAAAGTGGCCTCACATGCAAGGGAATTGCTGCTAAGAATATTGCACCTTAAAGAACCATTTACCGGATCGTCAAGCACTTTAAGGAGAGAGGTTCAACTGCGGTGAAGAATGCTTCCAGACGTCCAAGAGTGTCCAGAACGCCTGAGGACCTTCTCCTCCTGAGGAGTCCACCGGTGCAGAGCTTGCTCAATATTGGCAGCAGGTGGGTGTGAGTATGCACGCACAGTGAGGCAAAGACTTTTGGACAACGGCCTGGTGTGAAGAAGTGCAGCAAAGAAGCCACTTCTCTCCAAGTAAAACATCAAGGACAGACTGAAATTCTGCAGGAAGTACAAGAATTGGACAGCAGAAGACTAGTGCAGCTATTTTCTCTAATGAAGCCCCTTTCTGTCAGTTTGGGACATCTGGAAAATTGATTGCAAAGAGTAGAAAAGGTGAAGCTACCATGAGTCCTGTGTCGTGCCAACAGTGGAGCATCCTAAGACCATCTATGTGTGGGGCTGCTTCACATCCAAGGGAGTGGGCTCACTCACAATTCAGTCCATAAACACTGCCATGAATCATGAACAGCATTATAATGTCCTCCAAGAGCAACTTCTCCCAACGATCCAGGAGCAATTTGATGATCCATTTTTCAGCATGATGGAGCACCATAATAAAGTGGCTCAAAGATCATTACATTGAAATTTTGGATTTTAGTGCAGGTCTTAATCCCATTGAGAACCTGTGGTCAATCCTCAAAAAGCAGGCGGACAAGCAGAAGCCCACAAATTGTGACCAACCCTGAGCACTAATAAGGCAAGAATCCACCTCCCAGATAAAAAAAAAAAAGATAATTCCACAAAAAGGGTGCTCAATAGCAAACGGCTCTTGACACTCTTGGAATGACAAGAAGCCCTGCACTCTGAAGCCTTCCTGATAGACATGATGGGTCTATGCATTCCCTAGAGCTAGGCCATTCAGTGAGAGGGCATCATGTAAATGAGTAGATATTGTTCTTCTCAAATGATTAGGGCATGCCACCATAACCTGTTTTATCTGAGTTTAGGAACAAGAAGTTAATAGTCATCCAGACCAAGTACAGAGCCTTGGAGAACTCCATAATTTACCTCTGTGTAACCAGATTATTCATTTTGGGTCTGTTCAAACTGAAGGTGGTCTGAGAGGTAAGCAGTTATACTTATTCGCAGTGACTGCATTGTTAATTTACCAAGATTCTGCAGACTTTTTTCTTCAATTAATGAAGAACAATAGGCACATTTGGTATCAGAGAGTGCTTTTTATGGGTTACAAGGGTATCTTTCCCTGCTAGATGAACATGAACAACATGTGGTAAAGACTTTCAGGCAACACAGGTGTGAGACTGTAGGTGCAGCTTTATTCACAGCATCAGAAACCCACAAGGGTCAAGCACCAAATCCAAAGCTCTGTGGGCCAAGGCCACTTCTTATTAGAAACTCAACTCACGTCACACATACAGTCCTATTACTCCAGTGAAAGACACGTGGCTAACAGACATAGGACCGAAATAGTTTTGGCTGGTTTCTATCAAGACTAGGAAAAAGTGATAACTAGAGGAGGGGTTCACAATACACTATATCCTTCCGTCTTCCAATTGTTGTCATCACATACGTATGTCAGCAACCTTCCCTGCTACTGTTTAGATCAGGTATGTAACATTGTGGCGCATGTCTCCCTAAGGGAGGTACCCATGGTCCTGCTAATATGTTCCTAATGTTCCTTGTTAGAACAAGGAATTTGTGTATGTAACAAAATGCATATTGCAGTCATAAGCCTTCAGGGACAGAAACTAGAAACTAGACACTAGACATATCTTTCAAACATATTTTGTTTTTATACACAGTAAAAAGAAAATGTATCTCCGATAAACACCTTAAGCTGTAAAACACAAAAGATAACCAAGACAACACTGTTATAAGCATTTGTTGTGTTTTGCATAATGCTCTGTTTGTTTGTTTTTTCAAATTTGATTTGTGGGTCACTTCAAAAAAGTGTCCACTAAATACCATAACCACTTTCAACACTCATACCACAGTACACTACATAGCTGTTGTGTTTTAGTCTACCTGGATTCTGGTACCTGTGGTTGTTGTTGCAGGGGTTTGGGGGTAGTGTTGTCCAGAGGTTATATGGATAAGTCTTCATTGATTTCTCAGTTAAACCTTGTTTACTTATTAAAACAACTCTCTGCCTCAGTTCTTTGCTGAGAGATTTTTGTTTGCGAGAATTGGTAATTTTTGATACTGAGCTAAGTTGCAGTGTCTAGTTCACTTTTACACCAAGGTCATAAATACAAATCGTGCTTTGAGAACCTCTATTGGAAAGTGGTACATGTATTTGTTGACAAGCTGAAGGATCAAGAACTGGCAAAGACAACAGCAGGAGCATCTTTCTTTACAAAAAACTATGACTCTGCATAGTTTTATTTTATTGTGAAAACACTAACATAACCAAAAGAATAACAACAGAAGGACCTAGAGAGGAGAACTAGGGAGCAAAATTTGGTTGGCTGGTTTAAAAACAAGGCTGACTGTAGTCAGTTTTTATTTGCACAAACGACACACAGCAACACACACGTGCATATACAGTGGCGATCAGGACATACACAAACACACATGCACACATAGGCCTGAGGTCGCAGTGAATTTTTCCTCCGCATTTCACCCATCCTGGACTGTCCTTCCTCCAGAACCCCAGGAGCAGTGGGCAGCGGTTAGGCGCCCGGGGACCAAGTCAAGTGATCCGTCTTGGTCAGAGACGGATTTCAGTTCTTCTGCATGTTTTTCTGTTGGGGTTCTTAGTGGAGGAAACCCCTTGTGAACACGGAGAGAACATGCAAACTCCACACAGAAAGGCCCGAGAGATAGCCGACCTGAGCACTGGAGGCCTAGGGAGAACCTACCCCCCAGGACCAACAGCGCCCCATGCGGGAATCGACCCATGACCTTCTTGCTGTGAGGCGGCAGTGCAAGCACCAGAGGCGGCAGTGCAAGCACCTGAGCCACCGTGACACGTGGTTACCAACCCCAACACATTTTGATCTGGCTAATCACTAAACCAATGGCAATCAAGTGAGCTGGTAACTTTACATTTTGTCATTTAGCAGACACTTTTATCCAAAGCGATTTACAAGGATGTATATACATTTTACACTGATGGCACACTGCACATCAGGAGCAATTAGGGGTTACGTGTCTTGCCCAAGGACGCTTCAAGGGGGACTCGAATTAGCAATCTTCTGGTTATAAACGCCTTCTCTACCTCCTGTACCTCTGTCACCCCCACTTTAGAGAAACACACAGATTGCAAAACATGCAAACTCAACTGTGAAACTATAGCAGACTACCAGAGAAAAGAATGAAGAAGATTCAATTGTATTAAAGGTACAGTATGTAGGATTTAGGGTGATCTACTATCAGAAATGGAATATAGTATTATTATAATGTAATTGCTGTTTAATCACCTGTAACTATGAATAGTGGAGCATTACACTCCAAACAACCAATACACTTAAGGAAAGCAACATGTGATTGCTTGCACAATCCTTGTGTACTTTGTTTAACAGAAAGAAAGTGACGGCATGTCTAGTTTGAAGCTAGACGGGAGATGAATGCAGTATTATTACAGAGAAACTGTGCTTGTTAAATAGAGTTGGTAGTGAGTAAGAACAGAAACGCAAATTGGTACTTAATTCAACCTCCTTTTGCTTTTTTTAATGTTTAGGTCATAGTATTACCTCTGCACACCATATTATGTTCTAACATTATCAGCGGTTGCAGGGTTTAATGTTTACAGGAGTCACAACGTTTCCGCATTGGTCATCGATGATGGCTAAGGTAGCCCTGTGATTCATATTAAATTTGTTGTGACATACATTTGAAAGAAGGCGGTTAAACATTTCTGCATATGGCTGTTTTAAATATTTCACATAACAAACTCACAGAGTTAACAGAAAAAGTGGTTCATGAGAAATTTTCAAATTTAAACAAGCTAGCTTGTAGTTGATAGTAAGTTGACGCATCACCCCACGTGACCCTCCAAATCATGTTCAGTTTGTCATTAACTCTTTGAATGTTTCTACCGATTGCTATTTGAAATATAAGAAACTGGTAAGTTATACTAGCGTGAAATGTAAGCCTATGACCAGTGCAGTCACGTCTGGAAGCCCCAACATGAGTTTGGACATGGCACGGGCGCAGGCGGTGGGTGCTATTTAGATTGTGAGGGTTGACTTGCAATGGTACTGTTGACTGTAGTCAATTCAATGTTATATACACGTATCACAGATACCTTAACTCACAATAGCAGAAAGAAACTAGTTTCAAAATACTATCCTAGGCTCATTTTCTACTTGGTTAGATGTGTTGCACATCTACAGAAGCATAATGCATTCACTTGAGAAAAAGAACATTGCCCTCTTTTTCTTAATTAATGAGGTAAGTCAAAATCCTGCAAGAAGCTCTCAATGGGCTACTCGAGTTTGATTTCATGGAAGCAAATATGTCACGCCTGTTTCATTTAATCCCGTTTTCTTTCAGTTTGGGTTTGAGGCATTGGGCACACTCAATGCAAGTGACAGCTTCTTGCAGGATTTTGAGTTATCTTGTTCATTCAGAAACAGAGAGAGATACGCTTAGATATGGCCATAAGGGTACTAAATGTCAGTACGTTTTGTTAAAAGATGGACTAATTGTTTGTTCATACCTGCAGTTTTTATTGGTTTGGTCTACTGTTACCTCAAACCCATTGATTAATCATTGAAACAGTATTAGAACTGTTGTAATGTCTAACATAGAAGTTTTGCAGCACAAAACAGATTTGAAAGGACCTATTATATCCAGTCAGTCTCAACTTCATTCATGAGTTGCTAGAATGACAGGTTACATCTATAGAAAGGGCAGACACATTAATGAGATCATAGAGATCATGCATTTCACTTGTTAAGATGAATAGTGAATTGTCTGAGAACGACAGAGTTTAGGAACATTGGAGAGGGTCCAATGCACCTCAGATGGGAAATGGTTACTTTTGCAATTGTTCAGGGTACAGTTGGCAGAGGAACCATCCAGACTACAGATAGTGCAGGGGGCCATGCGGGAGCCTAGGGAAGATCTGTTCTGCATGTTAACGTCCAGTGAGAATCATGACGCCACAGAGCAGCAGCTACACCAGGGCCACAGAGGAAGCCGTTGTGGAGTGAGACCCAGGACCAGTCCCAGGCTCGTCTGCTAGCCAGCTGAGGACCACCATTGCGACAAAGGAAGCACTCCGCCGAGGAGCAATACAGCTGTCCTGCTACAGTGGAGAAGGCCTGCTTAAGACCTTCCTGGTCGGCAGAGGAGACAAGGGTTCCAGATCACTCTTGCCGTGGAGTGGAGAACACTGCCTTAGTGCACCTGGATCCCTGGCTGTGGAGTGGAGAACACTGCCTTAGTGCACCTGGATCCCTGGCTGTGGAGTGGAGAACACTGCCTTAGTGCACCTGGATCCCTGGCTGTGGAGTGGAGAACACTGCCTTAGTGCACCTGGATCCCTGGCTGTGGAGTGGAGAACACTACCTTAGTGCACCTGGATCCCTGGCTGTGGAGTGGAGAACACTGCCTTAGTGCACCTGGATCCCTGGCTGTGGAGTGGAGAACACTGCCTTAGTGCACCTGGATCCCTGCATGTGGCCCTGGCTGAGGCAGAGCGGGTAGAGCATGTTTTGCGGTCCCCAGGTACGAAACATCCAGTGCGCCAGGTCAATTTGGAAAGGAGGAAGAAAGAAAAAGAAGAGGCTACTCATCAGGTCATGACTGCAGCTCCTCAGAAACGAAGCGGGGGCGTGGAGGACGGCAGGGCGGTCTGAGCAGGGACGTGCAGTCATAGGAGGCAGGGTCATTTTGAAAAGTAAAAAAAATAAATATATAATAATACTATATATTTATGTATTATAGAATAAATATTCATATTTCTCTAGTTATCTGTGTTACGAGTGTCATTTCTGCATGATTCCGATCATTTCGAGCATTTTTATGATCAAAATCGCTGAATTTGCGCATTTCCGGTTCCAAGTGACAGTGATCAGCCAATGAACATGGACGTGCCGTCAAGGGAGGCAGATGCATTGGTGTCTATGGGCAGGGGAGGCAGTGCCTCCCCTAGGATTGCGCAATCACTCCAAACTAGGTTTTACACATGCGTGCGCAAGCGTAGAACCTTTGAGTTGAGCTCAAAACCCATTGAAAAATATTGTTAGGGAGGCAGGCAGTACCACTGCCTCAGGAAAGGAGGCGAGCAAGAGCGCAATTGTCGGGTATATGTTGGTTCTAAAAGTAGGCCTTCTTCTACACTTCTGCTTGACGGCGAAAATGGAAGGTTGTATTGCTAAGCTGAAGCAGTTCTCAAAACTGGACTTGCAGTCCAAACGTGAAATGATTAATAATGGGAGACCAATGGTGGAGCTAAAATGTTTGCTTCAAACGACGGGACAGAAGGTATTGACATTTGCATTGGAGCGGTTCACGTTTCCCAACGGGACATATTCATGCGCAACACAAACATCGCTAAAGGCTGCTAGGTGCAGGAAAGTTGCCTTGAAGTTGTGAGCAGACTAGGTGCCTGAGCTAAACTAGCCACTGACTGCATTTGCTCAAGAAGAGGAGGTAGATCGCGGGAGAAAAGGACAAAGGATTTCTACTGAACTATACGGGGAGCCGTGAGTGGATTACTTTGGTTTCACCTCAAATGGACGGTTAAGAGCTCCAACGAAATGCACCAACTTTAAATTATACCGGTCAGTAGAACATTTTGGTATTGTGTGCTATGTCTGCGGTGTTTAACTGTTTGCTTGATAATACGTTGTGTAAATAAATATGTAATTGTTTTTTTTCTAAACTGCGAATTCAAGTGTCCGAGTTGTGTAAAAGGTCATTTAAATTAGCATCCCACCAACGTAGTTATATTTTCCCTAGACAAAATTAAATGAGCCATATAATTGGTGGGAGGGCTACATATGCTACCTTGTAACAATTAATATCTTATTTGACACGGGGTAAAAGTTTAATTACCACACCGATTGTACGTTTAGCTGTAGGCCTATAGCCTCGTAAAAGTCAGTTGACTATTGAGCCGCATAACTACTTATAATAAAAAAAAAAACGATTGTTTAAAACTAATAGTATTAGACAATAAAACATAAAGTTTTTTCAGTTCTGGTGAGATGACAATTTTTAAACCATAAGCATGTACACATGTATGATGTATACATTTCTATTTTTTTTAAACAACTAGCAATCGGAATGACGTAATCACTTCCGGTTTCTGTGCCGCACCAGCTGCCAACCTCACGGCACGTCACTGGGTCTGAGGGATGCTACCGATGCAGGGAACTAGGGCACGTCACACGCCATTGCTCACAAGCCGAGGGGAGTCACTGCCATAATATTTTTTATAATGTTTTGTGAGTAGCTGTAGGCAAAGTATCTGCCAAATACCTTAATTAGAACTAAATCTAAAGTTCCTGATTCTGCAGCATTGTCTTCTTAATTACTGATGGGCTATGTCACTCATAATTATTGACAAGCATTAACATTTTAATCAAATTAGTGTAGATTTAACAGATGTGAATGGCACACATGCAGGAGATTTTACAGATAGTCAAAACTTTATCTAGCCAAATGAAATAAGTCAAACACTGCAATAAGTAAAAAGTTGTCAGGTCCACATCAATATCATTAATCAAGCAATGTATTTGGTTTTGGAATAAGAACACCCCCTTCGACTAGTATTTGAACACAGTTTGGTTTTGCAATAAAAACACCCCCCTTGACTAGTATTCGAACACAGTTGGTTTTGGAATAAGAACACCACCCTTGACTAGTATTCGAACACAGTTGGTTTTGGAATAAGAACACCACTGCCATAATATTTTTTATAATGTTTTGTGATTAGCTGTAGGCAAAGTATCTGCCAAATACCTTAATTAGAACTAAATCTAAAGTTCCTGATTCTGCAGCATTGTCTTCTTAATTACTGATGGGCTATGTCACTCATAATTATTGACAAACATTAACATTTTAATCAAATTAGTGTAGATTTAACAGATGTGAATGGCACACATGCAGGAGATTTTACAGATAGTCAAAACTTTATCTAGCCAAATGAAATAAGTCAAACACTGCAATAAGTAAAAAGTTGTCAGGTCCACATCAATATCATTAATCAAGCAATGTATTTGGTTTTGGAATAAGAACACCCCCTTCGACTAGTATTTGAACACAGTTTGGTTTTGGAATAAGAACACCACCCTTGACTAGTATTCGAACACAGTTGGTTTTGGAATAAGAACACCACCCTTGACTAGTATTCGAACACAGTTGGTTTTGGAATAAGAACACCACCCTTGACTAACACAGTTGGTTTTGGAATAAGAACACCACCCTTGACTAGTATTTCAACACAGGTTGGATGGTGGCATTTTATTTTGTTTCTTCAGTTAATTGTGGTGGGATAAATGTCCTACTCAATGTGTCCAATGTTAACATTACATGTTCTGCAGATGGAAACAAAGATGAACGTGTTCTACGTCTCCTACAACCTGTGTCATTTCCCTGGTGAATGCCAGGCACAGATTACTGACAGCTGTTTAAGAAGGTGAAGGGGTGGAGAGACAGATTCATTACACCTTTTTCAGTATCTGGCTAAAATGTGTCTCAAACGACCTCCTGGTGTGTTTTAAGAAGTCAAATAGTCCAGTCTCCAGTACCACTTACATTTAAAAATAGGACCTGAATGACAAACAGTTTAACAGTTGTTTACACACTAAAATAGGAATGCATACGACTCAAATCAAAACCGGAATAGATGACGCATAGCAGTTCATAGTATCTTATTAAGCAAATGTTCATAATCTTATTTAAATCTCAAATTTCCAAAACCACATTTTTGAGCTCATTTTTATACTCATATATTTTATATTCATATAAAAGAGATTTCTTGGCCAAAGTACAGGTACAGAAAAAAAAAAATCTTCAGCAGACCAGAGAGCTGCTCTTCAGATTTCAGGTGACTGCTGGTTCAGTTAACAGCTCCCCTTGCTGGTTGCCCTCTTTTGCCATCCAAAGCTATCCAGTTTAATACACATTTGGAATTTATAATGTTGAATCAGAATTCCTTGGTTATCCAGTTTTACATGGAAAAGGCACCTTAAATAAAATAAAAAAAAATCTGGGGTTTTCACTTGAAGTAATTCTAAACCATTTGATCACAGTTTGTTAAGCTAATTCCAACCTTTAGATTCCAGAATCCATTTAAGGTTTTTATTTGTACATAAAGCATGCAGCTGTGATTGATTGATTGGTCGTGGGCATCATCCCTCCAGCTTACTCCTCACCTGAGCAGAGGTGACATTTCCTGAAGGGTGTGTTGATCGTTTCAGGCACAACAGGAAATGAAGAGTCCTAGGCATGTCTGTCCAGCTTGATCCTATGGAGGTTTGGGGGAGGATACGGGGGTTCAGCAGCTGGCCTCTGAGAGGAGGTCACAGGTTCAAATCCCAGGTGCTGTGCCCTGCAGCGGGACACTTCCAGTCTAAACAGTGTAAATGACTTTCAGGAATGCAAACTTGCATCCCAGATCAAAAGAGGGCTACCTATCTGCTAACCTATCTGAGCAAAACATACTGGGGTCATCCAACTTGCCTGTCAGTATACTCATTTAATGATTGTTCTTAATTTGTATAACTCACTTCTGGGTATTTTAATATTTTCTGTGGCAAAAAATGGCATGTATTGAGAAACATTTCTATAATATTGTGATGTGTGTAAATGTAAAACTTTGTCATGTTCTGTTTGCTGTTTTTGATGTTAATAAAGATCTAATACTGTGATGTACACAGAAAAAACGTCAAATACATTTGGTCATACATATTTTTGCCTCAGACTAGTATCACTACTTTGTTTTAATCTTTTAATCTTTTGATTTTGATTTCAAAAATTCTAAAGTAAAATAATATGAGTAATGTATGTGTATGTACGTCTGAACCATTTTAATACAGGAAAGTTATTTCATTCTTCAGCATACGCTAACACACCCTTTATAGGCAGACATCAGTATGCAGGCAGGTTTAGTGCATGAGATCTATTGTGTGTTCTGTCCCAAAATTCTTGATGTTTTTTAATTTAATTTCCATGTCTTTCATTTCACTTATTTCATCATTTCCCTTTTCTAACAAATGAAACATCATGGGGAAATGTCATTTTCTGCATAGCATCACAATCTCTGTATAACATCATCTCTGTGCCTGAGCTGAAATCTCAATACGGGATAATGAGATAAATATGCCTAATTGAGGCCAAGTGAACTTTCTTTATCAGCACTACAGTCAACAAATGTTCAGTAAATGAGATAATTAGAACGGAGCCGTCTTCCCCAGTGAATTCTGAGTGGTGTGTCATGCTGGGCGAGAGATCAGCCGTACGCGCACCATTCTATTAAAGCACATTATCAGGTCATTCTTTTCTGATTTCAATCTCTGGAAGGCAAAATACATTTGAGTATAATCTGTGACTTAGGACTACTGTTTAGTACAGCATGAAATCAAACGCTATATATCCACCTGTGAATGTATCTATTTATATTCACATAAACTGTTCTCTATCACCCACCCTGCTACACCTCATATTTTAGGACACAGTCAGCCGGCACCACTAATACTTTACTGCATCCATAGGTGTAGTATTGCACTACTTGTTGTTATAAACAGTATCATGCGACTCGTTGTAAACATCACCTTCTCATTGTTGTTCTTCTAAGTCAAACCAGCACTAACAGTAGTGTTGGTGGTGGAGGGAGTGGCCGTAGACAAAACAAGTATTTAGGCCGATGTATTATGACCAATCCGGCACAAAAGCAAAAAATCTTGACATATCTTCTGCAAAGCCACAACAGGCCTCTGTCCATGAAAGATGAAAATTGGATTCTTGGTTCTTCTTTGGCAAACTCCTAAAGGGCATTCTCCCTGGTCACTGGCATGGCCTGGCACACTGATGAGCATGGACTGCTTCACACCCAAGGGAGGCCTTGTCCTAATTACTCCATTGTGCCTGACAGAATCCCCTTAATTACAAACTTCATTAGCTCATTGGTCCTTGTTTTTCTTTTGAAGAGGGTGGCTAGGCTGGGGGATGGTGTTCCATTGAGAGGATAAAAAAGTGGTTGATATTTTAGCACCTTTTTCTCTGTGTGCAATCGTATTCCTCTTTTTTCCTCCCTTCTCTACAGGAAAATGTTAAGACCTCAGTCTGCAATCTAATTAGGCTCACGGTGTGAATCAGACACTTTTTAACAAGCCTCTGGAGCCCTCTAAAAGGACAGCGAGCTGTGAGGTTGGAGAGCAAGAGCGTATCAAACACTAACCCACTCACTCACACATGAGCAGAACACACACTGGCTTTTATGTGAGAAATGACCTGCTTTGCTCTGCATTTGCCTACAAATATAAAACAACTTGAACACCAATACACCAACCGTTTTCAGTCTGCTGTCTAAGATGAAACCAGTGCACACATCATTTCTGAGTTTCCTGGGTAGAAATGGAGACCTGGAATACTGTGACCACTGTGAGAGGACCATTCTTTGAGGGAGTATTTACACTGAAACGTGTATTTCCACTGAAATGTATAAATACTCTCATAGAGAAATACTGATTTCAAATATTGTAAGTAACACAGAAGATATTACCTCCAAAGAATCTTGTACGAACCTACCGAAACAACAATGGAGCATAATATGGAGGGAAGCACAATCTCATGTTAATGGAATAACATGCATGCACTCTTCACATCTGGAGGTCAATTCACAGCAACACAATGTGGTTAATGTTGCCGGATTACTGATTCAGGCAATATGATTATGGGAGAGATGGTAAGGTTGTTTATGCTAAATCCGATCTTTTTGTAAAATAACACAATTCTGAATCCATGTTGGAGAAAGTAGTTTATATGTTCACAATACAAGTACGCTACATACTTAACTATTATTATGATATTATAAGTAGTAGTACTAGAAAAAAAATTGTAGTAGTACTATATATTATTATTAGTAGTAGTAATAGTTGTAGTAGTATTATATATAATATAATATTATATATAACATTACTATTATAATTTGTATTAGTAGTAGTAGTAATAGTAATCATAAGGTGGTGATGGTTGGGGAGGTAGTGCTGCCCATAGACTGCAGCTTAGTTCAAATATCTCTTCACAGTCCTTATCCTGCTTCTTCCTCTCACAGTCATTTATTGATGGTGTAATACCAATGCACACTTACACATCCAGTGGTTCAATTCTAACAAGAATATATTGTGTTTACATTGGTTTAGTTTGATGTTTTGTTTGGTGTGCTTTGTTTTCTAGTGTTTTGCCTAGTTTTTATTTAATTTGATATTGGTTCTATCTTAGAGTACATGACGTGTCAAAAATGCTCCTTAGCACAGTTACTCAGTAAGCAAGTTTTGAAGTCCTGGCAAAACCTTCACACTGAACAATTCAACATTCCGTGTGTTTAATATTGTGTTTGCGCTTCTGGCGAAAGGTTTCTTAATTTTGAGCTCAACAGCCAATAAAATCAAACACCCCTTGCTCCTGAGGCAACGTGTTGATTGGCTGTAATTGGTTAAGGCTTAGAGGTCGTTTACATGGAGCCTAGTTTGTCAAACTAATACAAATAGCTAATACAGATAGCCCTATCATGTAGACGAGCACTCTCTATCCGCAACGATCCAAATCAGGGGTAGAAAGTGAGTAGATGTGAATCGGTACGGGGGCTGGTGTTCGTCTGCACGGATTCACGCAACCTGATGACTTTATTGCCCCACGTGATCGTTTCGTGATCTCCAACCACTGTTTATATCACCTGTTCTCCCTCAAAATCTCACTCGTGGTGGGCCTCAAATTCACTCTCATTAACCCAGCCTACTGATTTTTGATTAGCCTCCTATCTTGATCTAATTCTTTTTATTCAGACACAACATAACTTTCATGACCACAAATATAAATTGGCCAGCGATTTCATTTGCTTTTTTATTCATAAATGTATGTAAAATGGTCGGAGCAAAGCCTCATGGGAAATGGGATGACAGACATGTCATGTTGTACTGTTCCAAACTCTTTATTATCAGTAGAAAATAGAATTCATTTTTGCATAAACTTTAGTCTGACCACTGATTTTATTAACCACCATAATGTAATGTTGCTAATTGGAGCTTGAATGTCTTGTGTAATGTGGTTATCTGTGTGCTGTTCTCCTTTACCGTGTGCTGTGTAATCCTTCCTGTACGTTTTTCACGTTTTTTCAGTTGTATGTAGCAGCGCTAAAGCGCCACCCACAGGAGTGGGGAATGTACTACAGCCCGTTCAACACAATCTGGTGGCTCCGTTTTTACGCAAATCTCTCGTTACCAGGCTCTGTCTTTACGAAATAAAAAGATTCGATAGGTGTGAAAAATGAACCAGATTCAGTGAATCTAGGCTCCGTGTAAATTCAGCCTTAGTCCGAACTACTATGTTTGGTTCCCATTTACAGCACTTGGGCTGTGTAGGAACACTAGACTGGTTCCCATTACAGAACCTGGGCTGTGTAGGAACACTAGACGGGTTCCCATTACAGAGCCTGGACTGTGTAGGAACACTAGACTGGTTCCCATTACAGAGCCTGGACTGTGTAGGAACACCAGAGCACACAAACTGAACCAGCAGCTAGAGGACCATGAAGAGCAATTCAATGAATTTGACAAAACGTATATTGTATTAGTGTCGTGGACTGCATCTTTAAGAGTCTTGTTTGTGTAATCATGTACAGTATTTGACTGTTTTATTATTATTACCATATATTACATATGTTATAATAATAATAATAAAAATAATAGTGTGTTTGGGTTAAGTGTAACAGACAAAAGAATAAATGAAAACAAACACAAACAAACTAAGTTGTAAGACATCTGTGTATGGGGAGACACATATCCTGAGTGGGTCCAGAGTGTGTGATTACGGGCCGTACAGTGTAGGTGACGAGGACAGATCTGTCACTGACAGACCACATTTACATGTATGCATCTTCTGCACCAACTGCGTATTCATTATGTCAAATATGATGGCAGTCTACTCCCAAGATCCCAAGTGGTGCTGAGTTTGCGTTCATCATTGTGTTGTCCTGACCTGGCCTTGACCTGAAATATCCTAAATGGTGCCAGAAAACAAATGTGTGTGCTGCATGTAGTGCGCAGCAGGTCAGAGGAGCCTGCCGTGGTCATCAAAGCTCTGAACAATGTTTCAAAAGAAAGTAGCCTATGTCTGAGTCCGGGATGTTTTGAAGTACCATATCATTTACCTACATTTAGTCATTTTAGGATTGGCTCATATTGCTTCATACAGGAGTTGAACACAGTTAAAATGGTCATATATGCTTTATAATTGATGATCTATTTGTTCTGGCTTCCTGCTTTTCTTACAGCCAGAGGAAATGACACTCTGACAAATAAAATCAATAAAAATGGATTGGTGAGGATCTTGAGGTGTAAATTAGATTATAGCAGTGTTCTTCTGTAAGCAAGCAATGAGTGCACATTAATACCAAGCAGGGGGAGGAGCCACGAACACCGAAAGTTGGTTAAAAGGCTTTGGAAAATAGTCTAATATGGAAAATGTATTTGTTTGATTAATGGCCTTGGCTGTCTGTGTCGCTACAAACAAACTATAGGGTACACATATTAATAGCCTATCGACTTGGATGAGCGCCTACATATTCCTGTGTCTCATTACAGCCTAAGCTACCCAGTAAGTAAGATTGTGTCATTTTCTAGCCTAGTTATGAGTGCACACTGAGCAACACTGAAGCGGCCGTATGCAATGTAGCCAAACCCCTATCGATTAGACCCTTGATTGTCATTAGAAAATATTAGAGGGACATTTAAATTGGGCATATCTTTGCAATGGCCCAAAAAAAATTTTGGAAGATAATACTACGACGTTATAGCTTATACATCAAAGACAAAAAACATCGGTGAGGATGGCAGGGCGGCAAACAAGATCAGTTTAAATAATAGGCATGGGGAAGGAAAGGAAAAATATAAGGCTAAGCCTATAGGTTAATGAACGTAAATGATTAGCCTATATTCTAATTGCAAATTATTGATTAAAATGGTAATTTGACACCCATACATTAAGTAGCGTTGTCTTGAATTATGAACACGGAAAAAATGGCGGTGGGGGGGAACGCGACACAACCGACCAAACAGGTTAATTTAACCAGAGACTGAGACAACGAGAGAGAGTGGGGTTGACCATTTTTACCTTGGCAACGCGGGTGTACAAAATGTAGCTGGCTACACCTTTCAGCTTTCTAGATTTGAAAGTTAAGTTATCCAGTAGACTAGGCCTAATGTGAATTCTCAAATGAAAATAAGGCTACATGTGCTGCACTAGTCATATAAGGATTGCCTCCAGCAAGCGCCACTGGGGACGTCTTCATATTATGATTTTGCAAAAAAAAAACAGTAACCTGTAAACATAAATTAGACTAACAATTCAGCTATATCAACTAACTAACCAGTTTTGATACAATCAATAATTCAAAAGTGAAGGCAAATCCCAGTCATCTTCAACGTCTTCTAACTAGTCGGGCAACATGGACATCGCCGATTTAAACATTATCTGAAATAAACACACAAATCTTTATGCTAATTAAATTGGATTGGCTTCATAAATAGCATAGCCTGCATAAATAAATAAACGGACATTCTGTTAAAATATTTAAGCTCTGATGATGGCTATATAGATATAAAATAATTCCTTATGCCTGCAAAACGATTCAGATGAGCTCTTACATTTTATTCCTTTTGTAAGCAATAATTGAGACAAGAAAAGACATTATGGCTAAGACAATGGAATGTTTAATTTATTATTGTGTAAGCCATTTAGTGGTTCATTATATGATAATTGCTCATTAGTCGTGTATATGTATCGCTTTTCCTGATGTCAAGAACACGGGAACTGTGTGCGGCTCATTCTCTCGTTACCAGGATCAGTTTCAGAAGTCATTTGTGTAACAGGATAGATCAAGTTTGTTGTGACGTCAGATTGGCCAGCGCTCAAGTGAACTACCCTACCAGTTGATAAAGAGCCCAGCAAACACCTGGTAGGCTATTGGAAGAAGACTATCTCACTATGCAGAAATGAGATGCCTTACATTTTGATAGACAATATGTATTATGCTGTGAAATGACATAGCCTTCATTTGTGGCCATTAGGCTATGCAGGCACAGGGCTGAACGCCATATGTTAAAGTTCCGAGGACTTTGGTTGAAGCAGCGATCAGTTAGGCCTCATAGGGTAATGTTGAGTTTATAATTAGGCATAGTGAAGTCATTTATTAAAACACAGTCAAGGTCCTATAGCAGGGGATGACGAGCTAGTTCATTGGAGCAGGTGTGCGTCTGACCGTCACTTTGATAATGCGTCACGATGTCCATCTTAATATGGTTTGTCCGCCGTTCTGTGAAAACTGCTCTTCACATTAATGGAATCGTGGGGCGTAATTAAAGATGGTAATTGCAGATTAGGTGGTTTCGGTCAATGGGGTTGCTTGATACGATGACATTTTAAATTAAAGCTAGCTAATAATAATTTTGCATATAGGGCTACGTTAAGCACGCTATTTGGGTAAGGTCTAAATATAAAATCTAATAGCGTTTCAAATGACGGTTTTAGTAACCAGTTTGTGACTTAGCCTAAGGATTATCCGATCTTGAGGATCCAGTGATTGATCACTTTCTCACTCCCTGAGTGTCAAATAGTAAAATGTTTGTATTCCACGTTGGCCCTGAACAAGTTATCACAGCATGGGGTCACTTGAGCGGGTCAAAAGCTCTTCAGTAGGTCACTCCATTTTCTAAGCGCAGCATGCTTGTTTGAAAAATAAATCGATTGATATATGGGGCCGAACTACTCACCAGAGCACCACTCACCGCTACGACCTTGAACGAAGGAAACAGTTTCAGCACTTGACGACAGCGAACTCACAGTAGCATAGGGCGACGCCGTCGCAATGACCCTCTCAGGAGAGATTGACTATGCTTTCCAGAATCAGTCTAACATGGGTTTCGTTCAACATATCGGGGGAAATAGGCTACTTGTCATATTCCACTTGCAAACATAAGATGTTAGTTATTTAAATTATGGTAAAAGCGGCTCAGAAACTTGTAATTAAAGAGAACATATTAGACCTATGGTAAATAGCCTAGGTAGGCTAATGTAAATAAATACGATCAATCACCAAAGTCCTCATGTATAGAGTATTATTTTAGCAATACAAAACAGAAAAATTTTAATCTGACAGCATCTTATTTCTCGCTAAAATAGACTACAAAAAATGTTATGTCGCCAATGGCAAAATATGACTCTCAGACAAGGGTTTCACTGTCCTTACCTATTTGTTTTATGTCAAGATCATAATTGTAGGTTAGTGAAACAAATATTTTCATTTAGGCTAATTCAATCACATTATCTGTCATTAAAAGAAAACACATACGCTAAAATTTGAAGTGTTAAATTAATGAAAGGGGATTGCGCTAATGAAGGGGCCAGCACATTTCGAGCCACGACCGAGGGAGAAAGTGCGCCAAATTTGTTTGCAGCGGATCAAGGCTCACCGGCTTCACTGCACTTTCTTTATCTAAATTCCAACTTGAAAAGATATAATTATCTAGTTTGAACAGGACTGCTATCAAATCCTTCTTTAGGCAGGATAGGGAAAAGCTCGAGTGGATTGCGGGCTCTGAGCCGCTCGGTGTTGCCCGAGATAGGAGTAATGAAGTTGTGGAGTCCGGAGATACAAAGGGCATTAACCTCATTAGCATGAAACCTTTTCTTCTAACTATTGTGGGGCCCTTTCAGCCTTCTAATCCCCCCTTTTCAAAGCTGGGTTTGTAATAAAGCTTTTAGGGGGTTTTCAAAGCTAATGGTATTCTCTAAGGATTTTTTTTTCATTGCTGTTAGTCTTGACCGTTTAAATATTCCCTATCCATAGAGTGGGTGTACAGGCCTATGTAGCCTACAGAAAGCCCCACTGTGGAGTTTATAGAAAGTAAAGAAAATAACATGTGTTTCACCCTAAATGTGCAGGTTATGTTTTAATGAATAGTAGGCTATATAATTAAGTCTAATAATACGTAAAGGTTTGTCTTCTTAAAATGTTCAGTTAGGCGGCTTAAGGCTTTGTCGGGACATTAAAAAAAAAAATCAGAACATGGTAGACCTGACAATACTAATTTTAATTTCTGAGTTTTCAGACCTAAAATGTGTGCTTTTGAATGGGCTACGGCAATGTTCTGCGCTAGATTTAAGACAATATTCGCACACGCTAATTCTAGGCTATGGACACGCACGCACGCCCGCATATAGGCTACACACACATGCACTATCAGAGAATACACATCCCAACCGTAGCTGCTGGAGACAAGGCTTTAGACAAAGCTCCTATTTTGCGGCACATTGCAACCTTCCCTTATCGCGTTGTGAACGGTAGTCAGATTGTACAAAATTATGTCCAACCAGACCCCTTTGGATCCACGGATTATGAGATTAAAGTGGACCACTGGGCAATGCATCTCCTTTCCCCTCATATTACTCGTATGATAATTGCCTAAACTGATTTGCACTTTCACAAAAGCTCATTGGGCTCTTTGTAGCACGAACAGGCCAGAAGCAGCTCTTCTATCAATTGACAAACTGATTAATGCAGCCTAGTCTGAGAGGCGAATAAGGATTTGGGAAAATAGCGATTTCCTGTCGGGAAAATGCCCTTGATATATTTGGAAACATTCTTTACATGTTTAGCCTACCTACATCAACCTATCTTCGCAATATTACTTTTATACTGATGTCCACTAATGTCATAAAAAATGAGTTCACAGTACGGAGTCATAGCCTATTCTAAACACTGACAGACTCAGCCTATTCGGCACCCGTGCTCTTCCAACAATATCTGACACAACTGTCCACAAAACTATAATTCAAAACAATAGGCTACAAGAGGCAGCCGAAATGAGTACTTTACGGCACTTCAATTATGGTTTGGAATCATATTGATAAAACTTTATTGACAAAATATTGACAATTACATACTTCTTGGAAGTATAGTCTTTGATAAAATTGTAGCAAATGTAACACAAACACAAATTATTTACATTCTGCTAAAATAAGATTCAACAGAAACATTATTCTTAGTGTCTTTATACACGGATTATGCTCAGTGCTTGAAGTTTTGCTGCCCAGGCGTTCTTGTGGCAGCTCTTTTGGGGCAATTTTTGCTACCAAACGCTCGGAGATTCTGCACACATTCAAGCGATCTTTCGGTTCAAGGAATGTCCTGGATTGTTTAATTGTAGGTAACTTAATCTGTGAGATAGTAAACCTTAAGTTGGGTTCACCCGTTACATCTTGACAACACTAATGCAGCACTGCTACTTCGTCTCACAATCACTTTAACACGAGGATCAAAATTCAAGACGCCACATTTTTTTTTTTAAAGGAAGAAAGTTACAACATCTTTGAGATGAAAACTTGCTAAAGCAAAGATATGTTTATGGAAAGAAAATGTCAAGTTAAATTATCTACCAAAATACTTTCGTCTACCATGCATTTCAAGTTTTACAAAAACAAAGTATTTTGGTATTTTGGAGAGGAAACTTAGTCTTTGTGTGCATACAGGCCATAACAAATGTTTAGAGCCAACCGGAGCTGTTTTGTGGGTTGTGGGATAGTGGTCATTGATGCTGAGGAGGGAGAATGCGTATGATAGGCTACCTCTTAAACACCTTGCCCTTGCAAAGTGGAACCATTAACAGTTTCGTAGCAATGACAGAAGTGTCACCAATTGCATCTCAAACACTCAAGCTGCCAATCTCCGAAAAGCGAAAGGTGAACATTGCCTTTACCCTCTTTCAGTTTCTTTCTGTCTGTACACAGAATCCTTATCCGTGTCATCCTTTACGCCACGCTGCTGTCCCGGATTCAAATATTTAAAGTCTCTCAATCGTCTGATGTGACGTCAATTTCCTCCGGGCTCCCTTGTTTAGTTGCCATTCTCCATCGGTTTATATGATGCGTTCCCTTCTTTTTCTGCTGTGAATCCGAACCCTCCTCCTCCAGTTTCTGTCGTTTGAATTTAGTTCTTCTATTCTGGAACCAAACTTTCACCTATAAGTATATATATGTATACTATTAAAAATATATGAAAACATGGAAACTTGCAACAAGCAGTCAGTTCTTGAGACACGCATTTTTTAACAGTTCTGAAACAACATCTAATATATTAGCAAGCACACAGACATTCATAGACGAATTATGCTATGAGATATAATGTAGGCTAAATTGGTTAAGTGTAGGCTATCAGATGTGCCTTGTATAGGCTACAATGCACTATAGGCTACTGCTATCCACTGGCATTAGCGATAAAATAAAACACAAGCAAGACATTTAAAATAATTGGTCGTATTATAGTTTAGCCTACTTTGTGTAGCATTGCAACAATACAGTAGGCTCTGTTACAAAAAAAAACCCTGTGGCTTCTATTCCGCATTTCTGTTTCCGAATCCGATCACTCGCCGCAATTAGGTCAGACTCAAATCAGGAGCTATTTCGCAGGAAACACTGAAGCCTTTAATACGTTTGCGGAGTTTTAATTGAGTGGTTCTTCAGTGTAGGCCTAACCAGCTTTGCCTGCTGACCTCTTGAAACGAAACATTTAGGAACAAGTCGACACTGACCCGGAGCTATTTAACAGAATCCTCACAGTTCCACGGGAATATAGCCTGGTTGTTTCACACCCATATCAACTTGCTTCATACGAGGGATGTAGCATATTAAACAAGTAAATATCAAAGCATTTTGTGTTTAAATAATTTCTATTGTGTTAATCATTTCTATACTTCAGCAGCCCATTGAGGTCACCGACGAAGAGGACCGTGAACTTGGATCTGATCCAGTAATCCCATTTAGGAAGAGCCCTATTCACTGTTGTGCTTTACATTGGCCTAGACATAATGACGTAAAACACATCCTAAATATATAGGCCCACATTAATAGGCCCATATTAATTTGACCAAATTGTTGTAGCCTATAGGCCTAGGGTAATGACATTTTTCTATTTATAGTGTTTTTTTATTTGGATTGTTTGGCTATGTATACAAATGAAATAGCCTAAGATATGTTGACCTACATGAGGTAGAGAGTGTAATTTAGTTTCATATGCCCAGTTTTTAAAGCAGTCTGAATCAAGTCAAAGAACCATCTGCATTTTATATTGGCTATGGCGTTCTTATAGACTAGGCCTATGATCGCATGCTCTCCCCTTGTCATTTTTTGTGGTATCGAACTATCCTTACAAAATGTCTAGCCTAAATTCATGAAAATAAAGAAGACACTGTCTTACCTGAGTTTCTGTGAGGCTAAGGCTGTGCGCAAGCTGTTTTCGTTCAGCACCGACCACGTAATGGTTTTTTTCAAAGGCGTGTTCGAGTCGCAAGAGCTGCGATGGCGAGAACGCAGTGCGTATTCTTTTGGGTTTTCTGGCCAATGCGTTGTGCAAGAGGAAGCTTTCCGGACTCGTTTCGTTGCCTGTAAATAAAGACGAGGTTTAGTCAATATGATCAGCCGTGGCCTTCTAAAACCGAACGTTCGTTCACAACAGAGATAGGCTAAGAAAACTACCGGAGTAACTTTAGTAATCAAGACAATAATCAGCTCAGAAATAGGCTAACAATTAATCGGGATCCTACAATTATTTAAAGTTTAAATATGTGGGAGCCAACCTTTATATTAAATAGTTTAATGTCAGTCACCTGGTAGTCAAGAGAAAGTAATAGCCTAAACAACGTGTGATTTTTTTTAAATTACAATTAGGCTACAACACATTATTTGTAAAAGCCTATTAGTCTTTAGGACATAAAATACACTAGGCCCTACATGCACTGCCTTGCCATGTGTAACTTTCTCATTCATGTGACGCGTAGCTATACTAGGCAGTAGCCTACTGCTGTATTGCCTACAGAAAGGAAATGCGGATAACGTGCTATTTGTTTAATCCATTATTATTACAGTGACTGAATGCTCAACTGACGGGGCTTTAAAGTGTTATCAGCATTCTATGAAAATAGATTATTATTGCTATTTCATACAAGTTACCCTTTCCATTAAAAACGTGAAAAGGAAATGACACCAACTAGGCTCAATTGTAAATTGTTTACAGTTAGAATTTAACACGCAAATTAGTGTTAATGTCAAACTGTTGCCCTTTTAGCGCTTGTACTTGCTTGTACAACAATCGTTGCCTAATACTTTTTATTAGGCCTGGTGCACTAAATCAAGGCATTGTCTCAGTATTTTCACAATGATTCGCATGTAAGCCTTTAGCGCATGCGGAATTAATATGCGGATACAATTATATTCATTATATGAATTGTGTGGCTGTAGGCATATGCATATTTATTTTTAGTTGTTAATACAAAATATTTACAATCCTGTTGAGTTTATCTGTTTCCTCACCCAATTATTAATTATAGCCTATATTTCAATCTAAGACGAACGATTAAGAGAAGTCACTAATAATGTCCACACAGGCAACCCAAGCTCATAGTTCTGCTATAGTAAATTGTACCATTTTAAATTTGGGCATACAAATAAAAACCTAATTTTTCGGTTGCTTTTCATATAAGATTTTTGGCAGGTTATGCCCTCGTCTACTGGTAAACAATACATTCACTAACCCCTTCCTTGAATGCACTTATTTTTGAACAGCTACAACAGGGCTACATTCTTTCCATTGTGCACAGAAATAAAAATAAAAAATTGCAAACCTACCTTGGAATCTGTGACCCAAATATCTGTACCTATGTATCAACCATGGATAAAAAGTTGAAGGATCCCTTTGCTGGCTGGCAAAAAGAGGATGCGGGCCGTGCGAAGATGAAAGCGGATGTGCTGCTAGAGCATGTGGTGGAGGACCGGGATGAACTGAGACACCGGAGTTTTGCGGATGGGAAACCGCCTCGGTAAATACCAGGTCCGGATTCGAATAGACGCCCCGGCCGCCGGAGTGAAAGCCATTTAAAAAAGGGTTTATCTGACTCGAGTTTGCATAACTGAGAGCCGCTGGCCGTATGGGCTCCTCGGATCTCGACGAAGGCAAAGGATTATCCTTTGCTACCAATGATTCTATAGTAAAACACCTCTTCGGTGTGGGTTGAAACATAGTGTAACCAGTCAATATTCTCCAGTTTAGTGAAAGCCTTGCAAGGGTTCCCGCTCAGAAATACTCCACGCCCTAAAGTGAAGTTCTTACAACAATAAATAACTTTAAAATGGTGGACGCAGCCCTTTGAAACCCTCTGAAAAGAAGACAAAACCGCGACTTGTCAACTAAAAAAAGTAGTCGACGTCTCCAGACAATCCATGGATGCGATCGGTTCCCAGCCAGTTGTGTTAGAGATTTGTTAGTTCATGAGCCTAATTAGCGCCAGAGTCATATAAACAGCTTCCTCTGAAGCCTGTAATGGCTTGGTGATTGGTCGTTGCAACTCGCCTTAAGCTTGAGGGTAGAGTCTTTAAGTGCGTCAACAGAATCGAGCAGAGAGGCGGATTCAAGCTCAACGGAACGGATTCGTCCAGAACTGGAGCTGCGGGGGCATTTACATTAGCGCATCGAGGAGCTCAAGGTACCATGAAGGCTATTTATGTCCAACGACAGACCCTCAAGACAAATTCTCTTCTAGGATTTGGCTAAAGCATTTGTTTACATTTTTCAGATCATATCAATTTAAATGACTAGATTTCTGTTGTAGGCTATTGTTGCCTGCTTTAAATGTTCTGTCTATGAGAGAATTATAGCCTATTTGGATTATATAAGAAGAATATAGGTATCGCAACGTCAATCTTTGTATCGGATTAAAATTCATATGAATGGCACAAAAGTATTCATCTTCTGTCTTTCTTTGGTACTTTTCTTCACGCGTAATTTATCGTGCTGTCACATTTTGTGACCACTTGCTTTGCGATTAGAAGCCTAAGAGTAGGTAGCACATAGGTTCCCTCTCTCTCCGTGGAGACACCAAATTATCAATACATCACAAAGTTTGTCTTACGGAAGGATAAGCTATTCGCCTAATATACTCATCGATTTGGGCAAACGTGGCACAGAGAACCAGTGCAGTGAAATGTCTTCCTTGGTTAAGTCTGAGTCTTTGTTTTTAACATGTTCGCTGCCATTTTTAAAAAGCCATAGCCTTATAACCATTTAATAGGTTATTATTAATTGGCCAATAATTCATTTTTTTTTTTTTTGAAGGAGCAGTTATGGGCTATTGCAAAAAAAAATAATTCTCAAGGTGAATTACTGTGGTTTCATAAACTAGGCCATTACATTCAATTGTAAGACAATGGATATGCGGTAGCCTAGGATATAGCCTACGCGCAGTTTTCATATTTAATTTCTCTCATAATGAAAAGACAAATACATTTTAATATGGATTACTAAGGACAGTAGTCTGCATTGTCACAGATACGCTTAAGCAAGTCCAGACACTGGACGCAGTTTAAATGTAAAAATCCTTTACTGTGTGTACTCCGTGAAGCAGGTCCAAAGGGGAACACCAACGCACCCCTCGTATGTGACTTGGGAAAGAAAAGGTCGGTGATTAACTAGTGTACACAAAAAGTCGCGTTAGCTATTTCGAACTACTAAACATCCATTTCTGTCAATGGGCTTGTATATTGAATGCACTTTGCTATAAATGTATGATGTTGCCTTATTCTTTCGCTAAGGCTATTTGCATACTTCTTTACTTTCATTAATTTAGACTGAACCGTCTAATATTAGAACTTCTTATGGCCAAAACAGAGTTTACAGACATAGGCTTAATATTATTATAACAACAACAAAAATATTAGTATTAATATTAATGACAATTACCATAATATAAACTTAATTACAAAGTGTAGTTAAGACGTTTTTAACCACAATATCCAGGAAAAGTGAATCTGCAACTTGGTATGCGGGTAATGTAGGCCTATACCCTAATAGTCATCACTTACAAAGCATAGCATAATAAAGACATATAATAGCGCATAAACTATAATAAAATTATGTAATAATCAATATAATAAATAATAAGGAGGAGCCTGATTTTAGCCAATGTTTATCGTTTATGTTTAGTGCATGAGGCCTTTGTGTTACTTTACCCCCACCAATAATTGTGGTAACCAAAATGTAGCCTATTAAGCCTATTCTAACTGCATTTGATTAGACGAAGCTTAATGTTAGGCTTCTGCAATCATTATGCTTCTTCCATAAAGGACGCACAATAACAAAATATTTATGTCCAACGAATAGGCCATTCTGTTGAATCCATTTCCTAAAACACAGTTGCGGAACCTTGATAAAATACGCCACACAGATTATAATCATATGTTATATCTACCTCAACTCACTGGGTTTCTAAACTAATAAACCTAGATGATACAATTAATACCACAATCCCTGCAACCTAATCAACAACGACGCAGTAATCTCCTGCTTCAGAGAGGGCGAAAACAACGGAAGCGATGCAGTTTGGCAGACTTATCTCAGAGAAGTGCTTCAAATTGGTAGTTTGCTCCCGACAGGTCTAAAGTTAGATGACCCTTAAAATATTATGATAAAAAAAACCCGGAGTAGGCTAAGACTAGCGCATATTTCCACACTTATGAAAGTCTATTGCCTACAGTCAAAATAGGCTAATATTATAATAGGTGGTTTGTCTTGTCCAGATGCAATTACCGACATCGTTGGGTAGGCCTATAATGTAGGGTACGATGTGTTGCATCGCCTGTCTTGTCAAGGTCATCTCACATTGTTTCGGTGTTAGTCGATACTACTGCGTCACCTGCTGGCAGCGGTACAAATCACAGCTTATGTTCTTCATGTTGACATGAGCATACGCCGAAGTTTCTCCGTTCTTCACAGAACATAGGCTACAGGCCTAAATCCAGGCTACATTTCAACCATGTTCCTCTCATTGGACTACTAGACCACCCGAAACAGAAGCCAGTTTTAAAACAACTGGCTGGTATAGCATTACATTTCATTTGAAAATTAAATCAATCGACCGACCCACCGATCGATAAATTGGTGGGTATTCTCACACCTCTCCAATGCATTGTGACAGGTGCAATGTTTTCAAAATGTGATTAGGCCTACTCTTCACAAAAGAGATAATTTGCCGCATTTATTTTCTTGAACCACAATCTTCCAACCATAATCTCAAGTAGGCTAGTATTAAATTCAACAGTTGCTTTTTTTTCAGTCATGTAGACTAATCGTGTAGCCTCAGGACGTGTAGGCGGAGGTAGGCTAGCCTACATGAATTGAGTCCAAACACAATTTGTCCTACATTTATGGTTTCCATTTTGGCCTCCACATAATGTGCTACTGCAAATGATAGTTTGGCAAACTACCGCCAGATCAGGTATGCAATGACATTCCAGCATTCACTGTAAAGATCGATGTATTAGCCTACAGTCCACCATCAGACGTCCTACGTGTGTAGGCCATACCATGGCTAATTCGACAAGACTCTTCAAAGTATTCTCACGTGGCCTTTTTCACCTGAAGATGTTATTTCCTTAGGCCAATGGTTTATGAAAATTGGTGTTCAGACTGGTGTGTGTGTATGTGTGTGCGTGTCCGTGTGCGTGTGTGTGTGTGCGAACGCGGACTGCATGATTTATACGAACTTAATAAGGCCTACAAAACACTTGTAGGAAATGCAACAACAGCAAAACAACCATTATTTAGGCCTACCTAAAGGACCTTACCTTAGGGTCTTCATAAAACCAGCCGAGTGCTTTTTTTTTTCTTCCTCGTCTTGTCTTTTAATAGCCTAACGCTTGATGACAAATGCAACATTTCTTTTGCGAATGAGTAGCCATAGAACGTACTTATTTAAGTAGTATTCTCTCTCTACCCTAACCGTGAAACAAAGGCGTCCACGTCTCAAAGTCAATGGCATTGCTGTTCAAGCTATTACGCAAATCATAACCTACAAGCTCTTCCCTAATAGCCTAATATTGTAGACATTAACCTACAGACTACAATTCTACCCGATACCAGTCCTAATGAATGGGCGTATCCTAGATGTCACTCGTCTGGTCAACAAAATTGCAACCAGGTAGATAGTAGAGTAGAGGTGGCCTACCACCTGCTATCCGTTCATACGAAAGTGTTTGGTCGCCAGGACTAAACTGAATCGCGTCTAAAACCAAAACGCAAGTGCTCTTACATCCTTCCGCTAGTCTATTTAAGACGCACTTTCTTTGTCCCCTTTTTGGGGGGTTTAACTTGTTACTGGCATAGTTTGCGAAGGTAGGTAACCGTTTCAGTTTATGTGGCGCGCTGGCTTTTCTACGCGTTGCTTTGAAGTGCAAGTTCATGCAAAGAAGTGTTCGTAACTACAGGGTCGTGGAAAGACAGTAGCCTTTATGTGAAACAATGTATAGCCTTACCCTAAACAGCCTACAAAATACTGCAATAATATACAAAATATAAAACATATTTCGCCAAAAGGTCTGTCCTGATGTTGGCAATTGAATATGAGTGTTGAAACCGGGAACCAGACAAGGCTAAAATGTGTGTGTGTGGGGGGGGGGAGACCGTGCTTGTTTCGTGGAAGATTGGCGTCTCATATGGTCACACAATACCCAGACCAGTTTCAATGACAGCTGCTATCTAACATGGGGAATTGATTTTAAGAGTGGGGCTATTCAATTCGTGTAGCTTATATTAGGCAGCCATATAGGCCTAGCCTATTCGTGTCTTCCTGGGATAACGATGAGCCCTTCGTAAAAACTGCATTTTGTTAACAAAACTAAATAGGAAAACAAAATTGACACCTCAAAACTGCTGAATTTGTGTTAACATATGTCAACTCGAGTCCTATGACTCCTGTATCCTTCCAAATAGCATGTAGCCTAAGCTAGCCAGTTCAGTTTCTGAACTTTGGCCTAGCTACAACCACGTTCTACCTAGAGGACCTAGATAAAATTAGCATGGAAAAAAAAATTACACAAAAAAAGTGGAAAACTGAACAAAGAGGAATGGCCTACGACATTAATTGTGCTACATTTCTGGTAAGATTTTACATTCATGCCTAAATAGAACCCTTTACACTTTGCCTGCATGGTTACATAGGACAGAGGCGCCGTCCTGGAACAACCGCAACAGCAGTTCGTGTTAAAAAAAGTAAAAGCCTGCTGTAACTGCGGAGGACACATTTCAATTAAGCAATAATAATATTACAGTATAAGGCAAAATGGGTGCTGGTTTAATTTGTCACTCTCACACGAGTTCAGCCCGGTTTAGGCTAGCTAAAGTCTACATTAGGCCATTTATGAAAGTTTCTCAAGAGAGACCTTATGGGTGAGAGCTGGAATGGCTTTACATCTACAACAACGCACACAGAATTTATGGGAAGATCAATAGGTTAGGTTGGATAGGAAAATGGCCTACATTTTATAAAAATATTTAACTCTTATGCAAAATTAGAATTGAAGTGACATTAAAACAAACTTTAGGTTAAAAATGGCTGGTAGGATCTTTTTGTAAAGCATTTTATTATTTTGCAAACTATTAAGCTACGTGGTCGACTTGATTCGATTACAGACCAAAAATAACATCGTCTATAGGCTATAGGTAACCAAGCAGGCGTGTGTATGGGTGAAACTTACAAATAGCATAATTAAAAAAACCTTTAGACCCCCCATTCTGGTTTCTCAAATGTCTAGATCATGCTAGACAGGATTGACCCAAGAAAGACCTCTTGCTATATAGCTCCCCATAGCAACCAATGGAGTAAAAAAAAGACATCAATTACTTCAATGAGTTTATTTTCCTTTAAAATGAATCAGGAGAAGCAATTGAAGGACAGCTAGCTAGAATTTAGAGGAAGCATCTTGAAACATCTCAGTACATTTCTGTAGTCAATCAAAATCAATCTGAAGCTGGGTTATTCTCTTAAAATGCATCTCCCAAATGAATGAAACCACAACTGGTAAATTGAATGACCAATGTTATACTTGAAACATGCAAAAGATAGGAATGATTTTAATTCAACATAAAGCTGCTTAAAAATCTATTTGAAAAAGGAGCTACTTTAGTGAAGGTTCCATGCACCGAGTTAAGCAAATCTGTACTGGTAATTTGTAAATAATTGCCACAGCAACACCATTGAAAGGTTCAAGAACACTCAAAGACACTGAAGCTACACTTAAGATGGAAAGCAACAGTGGTGGTGGTGTCCTAACGGCGAACCGTGGTCCATCCATCATCATCAGTCTCATTCTTAATACGCCGCTGTTCCTTCTCCTTCTCTAATCGCCAAGAGCTCTTTTCCCCCTCAGGATCACGCTCACGTTCCCGTGGTCTGGCTGGAGCCTCACGCTCCTCACGCTTGACTTCTCCTCCTCCTCCTCCTCCTCCTCCTCCTCCACCACCACCTCCTCCACCTCCTCCACCTCCTCCACCACCACGTCTCCAGGAGCCACCTGAATGGAAAAGTTCATTAGATGAAAATGTTTAGACGTGGTTCTTATTTTACCAGTGTTTATAAAGAATGTTTATAACAAGCCTGTGTCAACACATCATTCTCTTCAGCATTAGCTCAATTCCATGGGCAGAAATAGCCTTGTGAGATGGATCATAACATTTCGATAAGAGAGATGGTCAACATAAACTACAAGCATGTGGACAGTGACAATCACAGCTATATGTGATTGTAGAAAATCTTGTAATATTCTAAAACTGCTGATGTTAAAATGGACAAATTTGAAACTAATTTCAAGAAGATTAATTAAACAATTTAATATGACAAATATCAGCGTGTGCCATATTCACAATCAGCTCTATGACATCTAAAAGCCACCAATACAAAACACAATAACACTCATTTTGTATGGCTTCTCAATTCGTAAAGTTTTGTATGTATATTTGTGTGATATCTAAACACAGCATTGAAGTTGTTATTATTTCATTCATAAAATGTACCCTGAGGATTTCTTAACTGCCTCTCTCCTGTCCTAAGCCTGAATCATATTGGGAAGCTACCACACTGGAAAAATCAGTGCATTGCAGATGCAACATGTGTGCTAAGCCTATGTTTCAGTAAATTCAACCCAACCAACTATGTTGCCAAATGAGTTGTTCATTAAAAATTATGTAGTAGCCTTGTAGTCATGGGGAACTATAGTTAGAAAGCATCAGAGGAGCCAGCCAATCAGCCAGCTATTGGTACTCTTTGGACCGCAATGTTAATTAAACCAGAATGGGAGATACAGCTGAAAACATAAGCGCAATAAAAATGATCTAACCAGTAATTATCAATACCAACTGCTTTTAATTAATTAATTAATTATTTTGAAATCCGAGTCGTATAGAAAGTGTTGCTCTATACAACTGAAGCTAAATTTGCTGAATGGTCAGGTGGTTCATGGACTGCCAAATAGTTCCAAACAATTTCCAATCCACAGCAATAAATGGGAAATTGACCTTATTATGTTACTTGAATTAAACAGAATAAAGAGGCTATTGTAGGTTTTAAGCTGCTACCATTAAAGCTCAGCTCAAGACACCATTTGCAAAGAGTTGGACATTTCATGAAGTTAACCAGCCTAAATCCATGAATGTGGTCAGTTCACTAAGATGTCAGCATTTGAGATGGAGATGCAATGTATTTTAATGTAACTCATTGAATGGTCAAGAAAACAAATAGCCTTTCTATATAAGAAATCGGCTTAAACTTGATAAATAACTACATTTCTGTTAAACTACAAAATTCCACATTAAAATCCCATCTAACTATGTCAGTGGCTTCTACTTGTTTAAAACAGAGAGGATTGCATTGACTCCACAGAGTGGTGCTAGTCTTTCTACACAGTTCTGGATAAGCAAGTTCATTGGGTTCCTACACAATTTACACCCAACTGTGCTATGACCTGTCAGACATATAAAAGCTGCCTTACTGGAGAGCGCACCTTTGATTAGAACACCCATTTCTTCAGCTTCCTTCCTAACTGTACTCATGTTCTCATTCGCATTCTCACTACTTATATAGTTGGACCACATGCGGAGGTTGGAACAGATACATGATTATGCTGCCTGCCACAAACAACACCTTTTCATTGGCTGTGTGTGTGTGTATGTCGGGCAGTTTACATCTACATCAACGCAAATAACACCCTTTCATTGGCTGTGTGTGTATGTTGGGCACCCTTTCATTGGCTGTGTGTTCATGTTGGGCAGTTTAAATGATGGTGTTCGTAGGCTTGCACTCATAAGCGTCAGTCACGGCCCCACACGAGCCCCACCCTGCAGCGTCAGGGCTGACGGAGGATCTACCCCGGAGTACATACTTACTTCCCCACCCTGCAGCGTCAGGGCTGACGGAGGATCTACCCCGGAGTAGATACTTACTTCCCCACCCTGCAGCGTCAGGGCTGACGGAGGATCTACCCCGGAGTACATACTTACTTCCCCACCCTGCAGCGTCAGGGCTGACGGAGGATCTACCCCGGAGTACATACTTACTTCCCAGAAACAGGTTGTCGGGAGCAATTTTCTGCGGTGGAAACATGCACAAAGGTGTGGGTGGCCCTTAAACAGCCCACTAGTCAGGTGGTTCTTCTAGCTCACCTTCTTCAGTTTCTCTGGGAGGGGGGGCTCTTGCTGGTTCACGCTCATCCTTTCGCTCTCTTATGTCACGACGATCTGGGCGTTCCTCTCGACCCGCGTCCTCACCACCACGTCCTCCTCCTCCTCCTCCTCCTCGCCAGCTGCTGACTTCCTCCGTTGCTGCACCTCCTCCACCACCTCCTCCTCCCCCTCCTACTCCACGTCTCCAAACTCCACCCTCCTCCCTACACAAACATACAAATCACACACACTGTTAAGTCCCCCATTTCAGTACCTACTAATTATGTTCTCATCAGACTGAAATGCAATGCTGGGTAATGTGAGGTAGCTGCTATATCATGTAGGTAACTAAGCCTTCTCAGGGCCGATTCAGGTATGCAACATCTCCATTGCTGCCCTCCAAATATCAGTAATGACAGAAGGGAAGTCCTTCCTTTTTAGCCTGAACAGATCACATTCATAACAAATAATTGAATCATTAGTTACATGCATGATGCACTAGTATTTAGCAACCATTAACCACTACTGTACATGTTTTACAACATATTTCAGCGTCTGTTCAAGAATTCTTACCGGACCCATGGGACAGACTACTCTACTAGTGTCCATAATAACATTGAACACCATGCACCTAAAGTAGGTCTCAGGGTCCTGATCTTCAGTGTAGCTAGAATTCAGTTCACAATGGTAGCGGAATTATGTGCTTGTTCAGAGTTCAGGAGTAAATGCCATCAGGCGTGCAATGGAAATAGAGTTTTGAAAACCTTCCACCCTTTACTGAATCAGGGAGTCTTTCAAAGACTTAACCAGCATAATGGCTGTGTCCAGTCAGGCATCTGCTGCTTGCAGTGCCTTGCTTACATGAGTGATCTATGCCAAATGGTCAGACCAAATTATATGCATGGAATTTCTTGTGTTTGATAATGATTTTGTCTTTGATGCAGTTTTACCGTTTCTGGAAAATGAGTCAACCTTTTCCAAAGTGTGGACAATTCCACCTAACTAGGAGGGACATCGAACATGTTTGATACAATGACTTTTAATCCAGATGCTTTACCAGGTTACTGTTGGGAACTTTTCTTACAGATGGCATAATGACAATCGCCTTGTCTTATTGTAAGCCACCACCAGCTGCTGCCTACATGCGTCACCCTAACTCAACTAACTCTATTTTGTAATGTTGCACATTGTAATGTTTCGGTTTAAAATGTGCAGTTGGCAGGAGCTTGTGCACAGATTTATGGGTAAAAGGCTTGCACATTTGCATCTGTCAGTGTTCCATTTGAGACAACACTAATCAGCGACAGAACGCACTACAAATGTAAGAGCTTAGTGTGCACTATGCACTGTATTGCAGTGTACTTGGTGAAGTAAGCAGTAGTGAAGGCGAATGACACTTAAAACAAGACACTATCACAGGTCTGAAGAACACTGACCAATTCATGTTTCCTGGCAAGATACAAATCTAGTGTGGGCTATGTCTCTCAAAGCCTACGCAGTGTAGGTCTCTATGGTCAGTAATTACTCTAGGTGATCCTCAGCAGTGTAGGTCTCTATTGTCAGAGTCTACACTAGGTGTTCCTCAGTGCCAGAGCAGTGTAGGTCTCTATGGTCAGTAATTACTCTAGGTGATCCTCAGCAGTGTAGGTCTCTATGGTAAGAGTCTACTCTAGGTGTTCCTCAGTGCCTGAGCAGTGTAGGTCTCTATGGTAAGAGTCTACTCTAGGTGTTCCTCAGTGCCTGAGCAGTGTAGGTCTCTATGGTAAGAGTCTACTCTAGGTGTTCCTCAGTGCCTGAGCAGTGTAGGTCTCTATGGTAAGAGTCTACTCTAGGTGTTCCTCAGTGCCTGAGCAGTGTAGGTCTCTATGGTAAGAGTCTACTCTAGGTGTTCCTCAGTGCCTGAGCAGTGTAGGTCTCTATGGTAAGAGTCTACTCTAGGTGTTCCTCAGTGCCTGAGCAGTGTAGGTCTCTATGGTAAGAGTCTACTCTAGGTGTTCCTCAGTGCCTGAGCAGTGTAGGTCTCTATGGTCAGGAATTCCTCTAGGTGTTCCTCAGTGCCTGAGCAGTGTAGGTCTCTATGGTAAGAGTCTACTCTAGGTGTTCCTCAGTGCCAGAGCAGTGTAGGTCTCTATGGTCAGGGTCTACTCCAACGGCCTCTGTTCAGCCTCACAGAGGGGTATGGGTGCAATAAGGTGCAGCTCAACAGGACCCTGAGAGCTAGCAGCAGAAGCAGAAGCAGCGGGGCTGGAGAACCAAGATCTGCCCCGTGAAGGTTGGATGTTGGGGCTTTGTGGATTTTAACATCATGTCCACCATATCAAACCAGTAAGAATACAAAACTAGAATAGAGTACCAGTCTTTTGTGTGTCCATGAAACAGCAATTTCGAAAACAGGACAACGTCCCATTGGACACTGACTTGAGGATGTTTCATACTCCATCATTCAGTGGGGGTACGCAAGTCTTTTTATAAGGTTAAAGGCACCCAGTGCAACTTTCGAGGCTTAAAAATAAACATTCAATTTCTAGTCTTTTTTACACGTAGTAAGTTTCAATAACTCCATACCATTACATATCGACATTCAAGCAGCAAAGATGAGACGTCGTTGTGTGGTGAGAACTGATAGGAAATCGATAACAACAACAATCGCCGCCATTTTCTTAATTTTTTGTAACCTACAATAAATAAAGCAGGATTCCAGTCAATGGAAAAATGGCCTCTCCCCACCGGCGATTGTTGTTGTTTACGATTTTTTATCAGTTCTCACCACATAACGACGTCTCATCTTTGCTCCTTGAATGTCGATATGTAATGGTATGGAGTTATTGAAACTTACTACGTGTAAAAAAAACTAGAAATTGAATGTTTATTTTTCATTGAATGTTTATATAAAGTTGCACTGGGTGCCTTTAATATGGCTGCAATTGACAAGGGTTGTATTACGTTTTCTTGGCTTTAAAATGTGATGCTTGCAGCTATTTTAATTTGATCAGGCAGATCTGACAGACCCCCATTCTGATGACACTTATTCAGGCATCTGGTGGGGTGGATATGGAAGGCCACACCAATGTTGGCGCCGGGAATCACCAATTTGGTAGTTCCACAATAATAAGCTTTAGTGACCCAGTGTGACTATGACGGAACAATAAGTAATGTTTTCCAGCTAGAGAGGAAGCTAACAGAGCAATGTAATAAAATAGACAGCATCAAATAAGAAATGGATTGATAGATTAATATAAAGGTTTGAGTGCGATTTATTTTTATCAGTCAGGAGGCTGTTTTGTTTTCCATTATACCTGGGGGGTGGTCGACGGTCTTTACTAGGCTCACGCTCCTGGGGCACCTCCACATCAGCCTCTTCCTCTTCCTCATCATCATCACGGCCAGCGCCATCACGAGGGGGACCCCAACTCTCTTCACGGGCCTTCTCCCTCTCTCTCCACCCACCACCTGACACAGACACAGACACAGACACAGACACACACACACAGTAGAACATCAATAGGTGAAATGGTGATATTGTGAGGCAAAGAAGGAAAGACCTTGAGCACAGACTGATCCAGTACCTGTAGATGCCTTGGCTACAGGTTTCCACGGCTTAGGATCATCCCCACGACGTGGCCCTGCGTCATCCAGGCCTCTGCGGGCTCCCCTATCGTCATCTCCACCCTTTCTGGACCAATCATCATCAGCCCCACGTCTGGGGGCCCTGGGCTCATCCAGAACTCTACGAGGGGGTCGGTCCTCATCAAAAGCCCGACGGGGCCCTCGGTCCTCATCCGCTCCCCTTCGAAGGCTTCGTTCACCGTCATCTCCCCTCCTAAGACTGCGGTCATCATCGAAGGCCCTTCTGGGACCACGTTCGTCATCCAGGCCCCGACGAGGTGGACGGTCTTCATCAGCACCGCGGCGTGGACCCCAGTCATCATCAAAGCCACGACGGAGAGGGCGGTCTTCTGAGATCACGCGCCGGGGCCCATCAGCTGGTTTTTTCACGGCTGGCTCTCGTTCAGTCTCCTCAGTGTCGTCGTCATCCTGTTTCCTTTCACTATGGAGTTGAACATTTGGCATCAAACACGTATCAAACACTATTACATGTTATTAAGACACAAATGTGCATCAAATCACTAACCGATCAGATACAGGTCGACGCCATTCTGTCTCTCCTTCACCACGTTTTCTCCATCCTCCTCCTCCTCCTCCTCCTCCTCCTGCACCACCACCACCTCCTCCTCCACCTCCTTCCTCTTTCTCTGCCCAGTCCTATGGAAAGGGGAAAGGGAGCACTGAGTTAATTCCCCTCCAGAAGTGAGGTGTACAAGAAGGTGCTATGTGAGCATGTGTATACACCAGATGATCGCTCATGCTTACCTTACTGCCTTTCTCCTCTGGCATCCTCCTTTCCTCTTCCTTGCGGCGCTCACGTTCCTCAATCTCCTGCTGGCGGGCTCGCTGTTTTCTCTCCTGTTCCTCAAGTTTTCTTAGTTTCTCTTGGTACTCCTTCTCCTCCTCCTCTCTCGCCTCTTGCTCTATGCGCTCACGCTCATCACGCTCTACAAGGACACAATAGCCACAAGTCTCTTTATCTTTCCAAGAGTAGTTGCCTGCCAAACCCGATGCTTCAACTTCCATCTTGGCAAAAGTGTTTACACCGTGCTGGTCTAGACTTCAAACAAGTCTTAACCAGGAATGCAAACCATGGCAAAAATATCCAAGACAAGCACTGTTGTTTATTAAATCACTTCATCTTTGAGCAGTCAAGATGTTTTAACCCATTAATGTATACTGGACTTTAGTGAGTTGGCAAATTACTCCAATCTTATTGTTTAGTGACGGGACAGTGTTTTTGGCCCTGTCTGTTAATGGTCCCAATGTTTTGGCTCATCTGTGTAGACAAGCACAGCTTTGAAAATCGGGTCAACTTTACCTTTCTTTAGTGCCTCCTCGTGAATTCTCTGGGCGTCCTCTTCTTTCTGACGGTAGAAGGCATTGCGTCGGTCCTCTTTGCGCTGTTTTTTCCTTTCCTCAAGGCGTTTCTTTCGCTCCTCGACCAGGCGCTCTTGGAACTGTTTAAGTTTCTCCTAAAGAAATTGAAAGAGAAAGTCAGAACTTCAAAGAAAAATGTTTAAATGCTTCTTTGCTTCAATAACTCTGTTACCTCCGTTTTTAATCAATTTTGAAGCATACATATTTTAACAAATATAAATGTCTAAACTTTTTGTTTATCTCATATGTTTGCAGTTCAAAATACAATGTTAATTTGAGACATTCTGGATCTGATTAACAGATTTAACATGCATTATGAGTGGTTCAGTGGGTGGCTCGCTTGGTTAGTCATGAACTAGCAGAAGAATAGGAAATGGTAACAGGTTTTAAGAAACAACAGAAATGGTAAGTGCACTACAAATATGACTTAAGAAATACCAACTATTGTCCAAAATGTCCAATCTTCTAAGTGAATCTTAAATGAATCACCTGATTTAACCAGGGACTTTTCTAGCAATGTAAAAGGATGTCGACATAGTTATTAAAGGAACGGTCTACGGTTCTGGCTGTTAATATTTGAGCAGTCACACTACAGCCTCCCTTCTGTGTTACTGGGGAGACACGTTGATTGTTTCCCATATACAGAGCCAGAACTGTGGCTGGGATTGTGGATGGCTCTGTCCAAGCCACTTTGTAAAAATACCAAAACCTTTTTTTGAGTGTACACACAAAATGGACAGCTAGAGGGCCACGAGGAGCAATTTGCTGAATATCACACACAGCGTATCGGATTAGAACTGTGGACGTCATCTTTGATGAATACTAATTCATAACAAACTCCCAGCATGAAACCAAAGGGGAGGTGGGGGGATGTCAATTCATTTTGCCATCAATCAGCAACCAGTGGGGAGTGGCTGTATGTTTTGAAATCAGCCAGTTTCACGTCACCTCAGAAAGCTGTCGGTTTGAAATGCAAATAGGTGAGAGCAAGAGAGAAGGAGGTGAGGTTGTGTCAGGATTCTTAAGTCAAGGACACACTCACACGACTTAAAGAACTAGCAGCGGTAAAAGGCCGACTGTTGCATCTCTTCATGTGGCCTGTGTCGGGGGCCAAACAGTGATAGCCTCCTATAGGTTGGTGTCCAAGGTGACAATGACACACTCCATCCAACAAGCTCCAACACAGCTTACGGCACTGATACATGCCAGAGAGGCCAAGCGCTCGCTTCGCTTTGAGTGGGCGTGTTGTGGTGTGTGGGAAAAGTGCAACAGACTGGACTAGCGAGCTAGTTAGCAGAATAGCAAGCTAGTAGGCTTTCCAGTCACTTGTCTTGATATCAGAACTGTCATTCTGTTAGGGTAAGCACAGGATTACATTTCTAACGTACCAGGAAGAACAAGGACCTTCTAGATTTTCTTTTTAGCACATTAAACGACTGAACTACGCCACAGGTCTGCAATTTTCAAATGTTTAGAGACAATACCAAACAATCTGATTTGTGGAGGCAAGCGAAAATTCACTCCTCATTTACATAGGTTTAAACTCCCCCCAAATGTTTGTGCTCGCCTCGTCCAATTCACTCTAATACATCATAATCACCTGCCTCCAACAGAAATGATTGGAATACAGAACTTTGCTTCGCTCGCATGTGTATCATCTGAACGGTAGGTTCAAGTAAAACTTTGATTTGTACCCTAGCTGCCATAGCTTGGGCCTTCTTCTGTTCCGTACCAGTATGAAATAAGGTATTTGTTTTTCTTGGGGATCCTGGGTTGTCTAATGCTTAAGTATATCCATCTGTGAAATCATCTACATATATGTATGGAGAGGGGCTGACATTTTACCTCATAGATGAAACTTCGAGCATCTGTGATCTTGGCAACAAAGTTCTCCTTGTCCTCCATCATCCTAGACATCCTCTGCTTGTGCTCCAGGGCCTTCTCCCGTTCAACCTTCATGTTGCTGATCTGGTGGACACCAACCATTCAAAAATCACTTACAAGCCTTTATAGATGAACCATTACACAGGATGTTATTTTATATACCTTGACCTGTCCATACCACCAACATTTCTATATCTGAGACTAAAGCAGCAAAGTACCCGTAATATTGCTATGTTTGTTAATTGTTCAAGTTGTTAAAATAGGCTAGCACAACACTCATTTGTGTTGATGTGATGATGATTTAATGTCATCTGTCAGGTTCTCACCCGGTCATCTTCCTGCAGCTCCCAGAGTTCCATATCTTTGATGCGTTGTTCCTCATAAGCCTTCTTAATAAGGGGAATCTCCTCCAACCTTTTAGCTCTCTCAAAGTAGTCAATCTGCATCCAAAGAAAAGCAATTTCATATTGAGTGATATTGATATATCATATTGCTAATAAAAAAAAAAGAATCTCAAAGCAATTGCCTCAGAATTGGCCAAGGCTGTTAAAAAAGCCAAACTGGCCCATAATACTGAAACAGTGAGCTGACAACTCACCTTTTTCTCTTGGTTTTTCAGACGCTCTTGAAGTTCTTTCTTCTCCTTCTCCAGCTGTTCCACCTGCTTGGCCATGATGAAGTCTGGGTCCAGCTCCTCCAGGTCCTGTGCACACAATGTTCTAATGTAAACACCTTGAGCCATATTCACAAAGGGGGTTTAGCCTGGGTTGCTCTGGTCAACATGTGAGCCGCATTCACCTGTTAAACATAGCTTGAACGCACACAGCCAGACAGCATGGCAGTCTAATATACATATGGTGTTTTTGGCTTTGGCTGGGTTAGATTTACACCATAAGTAGTGCTTTGAGGATTTGGCCATAAAGCTACATTTTGTCCTCATCTGACATTTCTACATTTGTTAATGTGGATCTTCTCAAACAATGGTTTCTTTTTGCCACCCTCCCATACAGGCCGTCAGCTTTTTCTTGATCTTGACTTGACTTAAGTGACCAACATCTGTTTCTAAATGTAAAAAAAGAAGAAAGAAATGTACCTCAATGTCAATGTCCTTAAACGCCTTGGCCCCCAATTCAGTCTTCTTGATTTGCTCCAGGCGTTCTCGCACGGTCTTCTTTTTGATCTGCTCGTGCTCCTGCATGATGCGCTCCTTCTCGCGCTCCTTGGCCTCCAGACGTAGACGCTCCTCCTCTGCCTTGCGCACCTTCTGCATCTCCGCCTCCCTCTGCTCCAGCTCCTCCTTCTCACGCGCTATGTTCAGGCTCTCCAGGCGCTCTTTGCGCTCCTCGATAGTCTGTCTGCGGGCCAGGATGCGCTGGTGCTCTTTACGGCCATTCTTCAGGTAAGATGCGATGGCTAGTTGGCTCTGCTCCTCACGCTCTTGCTACCGGGAGAAAAAGAAAAAAGAATTCACACTAACGTCAGCAGAAGTATATCTATGGTATTTAAGACATTACTTTGAAAAAGAAGGCAAAAGAATAAAGGAAAGGATAAAAGGGAGAGAGAACACATGAACTCTTGTATTGCCTCTACATGCCAAAAGACATCATGAAACAGCAAGTGATATAGTCTACCATGAATAGCTATGTAATCAGAACCCTGTGTGATTCGAATCTGCCAAACCACCTGGATAATTCACTCTACCACTGGTAACATTGGCTTTAGGCAAAGCCTGATATTATGTTAGCATTATACTGTATTGTATGGTAGTCACACATTATGACAGAGCGGCAGGAAAACTATCAAAAGATACAAATTGTAGGCAAACTGTGCAGTGTCATGGCTAAGCTCATTCTACTGTTAGCTGGCTAGCTAAACATGGCTAGCACTGTTTAACATCAATCTGAACCCTGACTTTCTCATTGTGGTGTGACTGATGGAGGTCAAATACATCAACGCATTCTCACCAGGATGGAAGGTGGCCTGATGACTTGGATGGCCTTGGCAAGAGAGGAAGACATGGCGGTGAGTTGGTTCCTAATCTGCTCAGAGGGCATGTTCTGGAGGAAGGGGCCAATAGGTGCATCTTCTTTTGTGGAATAGTTCAGATCTGATCCAAAGCTCAGAGTACGCGAGGTGTGATCGATGCGTACCTAACAAAAGAAAGGGTCAAAACCAAAAGAATAAACCTTACGACCTTACCATTAGTGCTACTGTACAAGTTACCATTATATTACCAGTATAGGGCCATCTAATGGAAATGCCTACAAACTGACAACTCAAATCAATTGCTTAACTGTTATGAATAATACAAGAAATAATAATACAATTCTATGAAAGTATATTTATGTTTTTACATTTAGAGATGATCATGACATTTAGTTTACCAGCTTAACTTGGTAGATAAATGAGCTAGATTTGAATTCCATAAAATGTGGGTTTCATCTTAATGACCAAAATAATAAGCACTTAGAAACACTTCCTTTCAAAAGGTGGTTGTGGTGTCATACCTGCAGGTCGCAGTGGCGGGCAGCATCCACAATGGAACGCTCCAGCTGAAAGGCATCCACAAAGGGCACTAGAGATGCCAGACGAGTGAACTCGATGCTCTGGTAGATCTGAGCCACCTAATAACACAATAAAGAGTATAGAAGAGCGTTTAATGAGGTTCTCTTGTTGAAGATTTACCCAACACCACAGGAATATAGACTTCCTTAACAGCTGCTGTTTCAACTAGAATTTCACTGGAGGCAAAATAAATGCACAAAAGCAATGATTATTATCATCATCAGTCAAGAGTCGGTGAGAACTGCGGTTACACAAGTTAAAGGCACATTTCTTTACATGTGGTAACAAGAAACATTCTTGTTACAGTTTCAACTTTTTAGCTTTTGAAATAATAGATTGAGTAATAGGTGGGTGACATGTCCCAGAGCACACAAGCCCCAGCCTAAGCAAACAGTTGGGTCCAAAAGTCTGAGACCACCTCAAATCTGTGATTATTTGAAGGCTACATGGAAAATATCGGACAGTTTGAGGATTTACAAACATACAAAAATACAAATACATAGACAAGTCAATGAAAAAATATATGTTTTATCTCTAGGTCAGAAATGTGTGGCATCAACCATAACTCCTTCTCAAAATGATTATTAGAAGAAAAGCCAAGGAATGAATAAGGATGTGGCTAGTTGAGAGACTCACCTGCTGGAGAAGTCTAAGGATGGTGTTGCTCTGGAGGTGGGGCACATACTGCTGCAGATCAGACTCTTTCTCTGCCTGGTCCTTTATCCAGTTTAGCACCTACCAAACATTAGACATTTAAATGACAGAGGATTTCCCAACTGGCCAAATCACACAAATTACTCCACAAACCCTACTCCAATATAGCATCACATTTTTTCAAATGAGCATTTGTTTTGTGAATCACATAATCGCTCAAATCAACTCAATATGCGCTGGAGATGTGGGAATTCATGATTTCAAAATCACTATTCAGGTAAAGGCATAACAAACGGCATTTTCCAATGTCCAAACTTAAGCTCATGTTGCTAAGTCTACGAAGTAGATGATGGCTTCACGTGAAGTCTAAATTGCTGAATGCACCACATTCAACAGGTTTAGAATACTTGCTCCAAACTTCTTTAAACTAAGCCAGCTCCCAGTCTTCAGTTGTGTCTTATAGAATAGTTATTGTGGAATGTTATTCTAATTGAGCCATTTAGCAGGCTTGCTCACAACATTGCATGATTACAATGTTTTTCTTTCTTTTGTTTAACACAATTGTCAGTTAACAGTTTTAAGCATTAGAACTATAATTCAGATGACTTACCTTTGTTACCCTTCCACAAAGTTTCAGTGGATGGAAGTCCATCTCTAGCCAGTTGTACAGCTCTTTGACGTCAGGGACAATGTACTGCAGGAGATTAAACCTCACCTAAAAGGGAAAATAGAAAAATCAAAGTTCTACCTTAACCATCCACTTCAAAGGTTTGATGGTCATTGGTGTTGAACATGGTTGAATAACAGCACCATGTCGTTGATGAGACTCTGGCGGGTGGGAGGAGACTGGAGGCCCAGTAGGGTGGCGAGTCTGCGGTGTTTCTCCACGATGATTCCATCCATGTCCAGCAGGCGGGCGATATCCGTCCTCTCAGGGGTGATGGGGATAGACAGGGTGGCTAAGAGTACTCTGGTAGACATTCTAAAGGAAGAGAAGCCCAATGTTTACAATCGATTAAGTGCTAGGTGTTTATCCAGGCCAAAGACATGACACTGAAAAATAAGAGAAATGATAACTGGAGTTCAGGCCAAAAGATAACATCACAAGTTTTTTAAATTACAATCAGAATCCAACAGTACTTATTATTTTACAAAAAATAAAAAGTCTAGATGCAATCTCAATTTAACGGTTTCTCCCCAGAGAAGACCAGATTTAAAAACTTATCCTATTAAAGGAGTTAAAGATGGCAATCCCAACAAATGAATTAAATAACAATCATAACAAAGTGTTGGAAGTACTCAGAACTCAAGACTCCTAAGTATGATCAGCAAGTGCAAGTGACTTTATGCTGTGAGGCCAAGAATATTAAAGACGCAACCACCAAAGGCATACCTGAGAAAAGAAACTTAAAAGAAATGTTGGGATAAATATTGTATTTTATGTTGTGTAGGCCTTCATGTTCAATTTATCTCAACATTTCTTTCATCACTACGTGTATTGCTATTTGCTACATTTAGCATCTATGAATGATAGTGATTTATGATCAGGAAATACTATTCCACGTTATCTCATCTAAATGGCATCTTGGAAATGTGCAAATTCACATTTGAGATTAAATTAGGCCAAATTGTATTGCAAACCTGGTGAATTGAGCTTGACACACTGGAATGGCTAAGACAGGCTTCCAGTGAGTGCTTATGTTATGCTATGCTGTGATTTCCTTCCGTTGACATGAGTTTCTAATTGACGGGCTTGTGGACTAGGGTTAGGGTTAGGGTTAGGGTTAGTTTCTAATTGACGGGCTTATGGACTAGCATCGTAAAGCACTCAAATAACAGATTCAACCACAGCTAAACATGTAGTCCACATCAAAAGACTGGGACCCAGATGTTGGCCCGCCATATAGCTGCCGCTGCTAGCACAATAGTATTGTTTACATTCACTCCATACTAGGGAAGGAGGACATGAAGGTATTTGTCCAATCAGTGTAGCTGTATATTATACTAGATCCCTCTTGATTGGCTGACGTAGCATGGCTCCACATTCTTACTGCTCTTCAAAAGAAATCATTCTAAGTTTGGAAACAGGAGCAGCATGCCAGTCCATGACAAGCTCTACAATTCACCTGAATGATCATTATCAAGATTGACGGATCCGATCAACCCCATTTTCAGTCTTATTTCACTTATCCCCAGTCTTTAAGAGGACCAATCCTAGGAAAATCACCCCGGCTTCAGATTATGGCTTGTCTGGAAAACACTTACTGTTGCTTCTTGAAAAATGTTCTAAGATTGTCTAACAGGCTATAAATGTAAATCCAATAACACCTTAAGTGGCTTCGGGCAAATCTGCATGGCGTCCCATGACAAAGCCTGAGACTGAGGCAATGAAGAAAATTGCGTTCTATACAAATACCTTGACAAAGACTTAAGCCAAATGTCAAGGGAACTAAGGGAATTGTCATTAGGATAAGCAGACAACCTTTCATTGCCTAGCTGGGTATTACTGGAACCAAGACCAGACAGATGTTACCTCTGCATCTCATTCTGTGACTGACCCCAGACCAGACAGATGTTACCTCTGCATCTCATTCTGTGACTGACCCCAGACCAGACAGATGTTACCTCTGCATCTCATCCTGGGTGAGGTTCTTGCGCATCTCCCTTGACAGATGATACAGGCGGTGCAGAGTACTGGCATGGAATAGTGCGTTGCCAGACTTCCAGAAGACAGTGGACACCTTGTTGTAGTAGTTGGCCATGAGCTGAGGCTTAGGGGGCTTTTTAGACAGGGCAAAGAGGCCATGGATATCTTCTACAGCCTTGAAGGCTTCCTGCAAACAGAGACAAGACACATTGACGTGGATGGGTAACAGTCATTTAAGCTCTGTCTATTAGAGGTTTTTAAAGCATATAAAGAGAACTTGTGAAACACCCTTTCCTTCCTGTTGAACATCTTGAGAAAGGAATCTTGTAACCTTGAATGTCACATCAAAATAAACTAGAGACTGATTTCTTACTCCAAGCAAGCTACAAGGAAGTGAATGAATGGACACTACTACTGGACCAGGCACATTCTATACTGCAGAGAATGCAAGCTACACGGAACACTACACTTCCAAAAGAAGGGTTTCAATCTCTATGATCAATTCTCTATGTACTCAAAATCTAAAGCAAGCCACATTTGAAAAAAAATCAGTCGATTATTGTATTAGATAACTAAGCTTACTTTATGGTAGTCTCATAGTTGCTCCAGCCAAAACATGATTTGGCTCTCATTTTTCCATAGTTTTCAGAAATTCATAAAAAGACAGCTGTATTTTTTTTATTTTTTCCCTTCAATAAACACATTTTCTTTCTGTTGTAGCTCAGCCAGACGCCAGTTAGCTAACTTGCCAACACTGAAACCCAATGACAATTCACAGAATTTAAACACATATTGAATAAACGTTGACCAGATAAGGCCTTCTGAAGCAAATATGTTTCTTGTTGCTAGCTCATTATGTGGAAAGTAACCTAACCCTGGATTTACACTTGTGTAAAGATTGATGCTCAGCCTACCTTCCAATGAAAGATTGAAATCGATATGAGAGCTTTGAGGTAGTTTGACGCAAGGGACCAGAGGAGTCAGTCTAATAATGAGAGCCGATCCTGTCATTAAAACCAATGTCTCTGCCATGAGCGTACTGTTCCTCAGGTCGTCCAATATCTCAAGCAGCTAAATGACCTTTTGACCAAAAAATAAGATGGATTTTGTCTGGAACCTTAGATCCAATCCTAGTAGCACACCAACAAGATGATAGCATTCCCATAAACCTGAAGTTTTTTCTCAGATGAATGAAATCAAATGACTGTTTGAAAAGTGCCTAAAATAAGTTCAGGTATGTACAGTCATGGACAAAAATGTTGTCACCCCTGCACTTCTGTCAGATAATGCACCACTACTCCCAGACTACACTACATGTTTATTTACTTAGTTTGCATTGGAAAAACACAAAAACTGACTTTATTCCACGTAAAACTCAAAAAAGGGCCAGACAAAATTATTGGCACCCTCAACTTTATAATGGGTAGAACACCCTTAAAAATAAAGAAATACAAATATCTGAAATCTATAGCTTCCTATAACCATTAATGAGGTGTCTTACACCTCTCTTCTGGAATTTTGGACCACTCTTCTTTTGCCAACTGCTCCAAGTCTCTCACATTTGAAGGGTGCCTTCTCCCAACTACTGATTTCAGATCATGCCCCAGTTGTGCTATGGGATTAAGATCTGGACTCATTTCGGACACTTCAGAACTCTCCAGTGTTTTGTCTTTACCATTTCTGGGTACTTTTTGAAGTGTGCTATGGTTTATTGTCCTGCTGGAAGACCCATGTCCTCTGACGGAGACCCAGCTTTCTGACAGTGGGCCCTACATTGCGCCCAAAAATGATTTGGTAGTTCTCAGATTTCCTGATGCCATGCCAGGGTTTTTCCTGGGTCAAAATGGCTCTTCGGTGCTCCCAATAAAAAAAATTGCGCGCTACGCGCGCACAGTCTGTGTTACCTATCAGCAGAAATCAATGTTTTTTTTTTTTTTTTTTACATTTCATAAATAATGGAGGCTATGCTTGAGGTTATCATTTTGCTTCCACTTTAAATTAAAATAGATAGGCTAATATATTGACAATAGTCCAAGCCCCATGGTGCTATCATGTATGGTTCAAAGATTATCAAGGTTTACCTCGTATATGCAAACTGCTGAAATCTATATCAATAGAATCTAGAACTAACCAGTGGTCAGAAATGGAACACACGAATTATGAAAGTCAAGTTTATCTATTATTACTATTCATGTTTATTATACAAACCTACATACCATTATTTTCACCAATGGAGGCTGCGTTGGAAATCAATAATCAAACTTTTGACAGTATTTTGAGTGGAAATTTAATGTGCATTTGTACAGGTGTACTCGTGCACGTTGGGCTGGCCCTCGCAGTGGAACGACAGTTTTCAACCGCACCGGTTTATCAATAATAATATTAATATTATTATATTCGAGATGCAACACAAACGAGTTGAGCTTTCATTGATAAACCAATGCTGTTGTCTGTCTTCCCGAGGCCCCGCGTTCTACTGGTACTCGTTCAAACGCGTAGACAAATCAAGTAATAGCCTACATCTGTGTAAGTTCTCAACATAGCAGATATTTTAATAAATTGAAAGCCATGAATATTGAAACCGCCGACTGATGAAGTCAGGATGCATCCGCAGGTTGAGTAATTAAGTGATTGGGATTGGCTCTGTCCATTCGCGCACCTCACAGACTTATCAACTGGATATTGATCAAAACAGAACGAGAGTTCGGCTGTAGCCTACTTGAAACATACTATTCAGAACATATTCGCTGACGTGCATCGCATACGTGATGAATTGCTCACAAATCTGCTTAAAACAACTAGTGAAGGTGTTTTAGAATAATATTTATGCCATATACAATAAGTGACTTTATGTAAACACCACTTATTAAATGTTAGCTGCCTAATTATTTAGCGCAATGCTAGCATGACTCTACCGTAATTCGATTTTTAACCAAGGTACCTATTGAGCCTGTTGATCGCGACCTGTTTACAAATCTGGTTAAAAAGATAAAGGTGAGCTGTTATTTATAGATACTAAATATTTCTCAGGCATCTAATGGCTTAAAGCTACCTGTAAAGCATCTAAACGTACAGAGTAAGGTAGGTTGACTGCTAAATCGGCAGCCACCAGTCTTTGGTTAGCTCTCATAAATCAGTTATTATATGGCATTAATATTATTCTTACCATCACACATAGGATATATACGTTCACGCACACACTGCTTTAATAAAACTTAAAGCCTACTATCAAAGTATTGTTTTTTTAGGATAATGCAGGCAACTGCTCGCTCTGCTTCATACAAAAAAATTCTAATTAAAGTGTCTAACGTCTGGCAAACTTGGAGACGCCTCTGTTCAATGATTGGCTGAGGGGGTTGTAGGAGGCGGGATCTGCTGCTGCTGCTGCTTGAATTCAACGTGAGCGCTTAAAACACCATTAAGCTGAATGAGAGTTGTTTTTTTTTATCGCAGACTCTTTTTTTTGCCTTTAGGCGCTCGGGATTTTTCATAGGCGTTCGGGAAAACGGCTTAGGCGCGCGCCCACATTTTCTCTATGCAGGAAAAACCCTGCCATGCACACAGTCAAGGCATCAGGTTCCAGAAGCGGTAAAGCAACCCCAAAACATCAGTCCAGCTCCACCATATTAGCCTGTAGGGACCGTATTCTTTTTTAAGGCCTCATTTCGTTGCCTGTAAACTGCTTGACCAAAAAGCTCTACTTTGGTCTCATCTATCCACAGGACGTTCTCCCAGAATGATTTTGGCTTCCCCAGGAAAGTTGTCAAACTCCATTCTGGCTTTTTTATGTCTCTGTGTTAGCAGTGGGGTCCTCTGGGTCTCCTACCATAGCATCCCATTTCATTCAAAAGTTGACGGATAGTGCGAGCTGGCACCGTTGTACCCTTTGTCTTAATTTATTTGGAAGTTGTTCTAGGTTATTTATCCACCATTCAAACAATCTTTTGTTGCATTCTGTCATCAATTTTTCTCTTCCTTCCAAATCCAGGGAGGTTAGTGACAATGCGCACAGTGGACACAGGAACATTAAGATCTCTTGAGATGGACTTATAGCCTTGAGATTGTCCATGCTTGTCTACAATTTTGGTTCTCAAATCCTCAGACAATTCTTTGCTCTTCTTTCTTTTCTCCATGCTCAGTGCGGTATACACAGACACACAACACAAAGGTTGAGTCAACTTTGCTCCATTTTAACTGGTTGCAAATTCGATTTATATATTACCAGCATCTGTGGCTTGCCACAGGTGAGTTTAAATAAAGATTAAAGGAGCATTCCATGCTTAAAATACAATTATTACCTCCAGCAAGGAGGTTATGCGATCGGGTCCGTTAATTTATTTGTCCGTCTGTCTGTGGACAAGATTTCTCAGAAACTACTGGGCGGATCTTTCTGAAATTTTCCACAAGAGGTGGATCTTGGTCCTGGGACATCCCCATTAAAATTTCAGGATGATCTGGATTCTGGATCCAGATTTGTGTACCTCCTTGCTGGAGGTCAGAAATCTCGGATTACTCTTGTTTCTTATAATTTTGAAAGGGTGCCAATAATTTTGTCTGCCCTTTTTTGAGTTTTATGAGGAATAAAATCAGATTTGGCATTATTTCTCTGATTTTTTGTGTTTTTCCAATGCAAACTAAGTAAATAAACATATGAATACAAACACTTTTCTGGGAGTAGTGGTGCATTATCTGACAGAAGTGCAGGGGTGCCAATATTTTTGTCCATGACTATGTCCTTAAATCATAGCACCAGTAGGATCTGAGGTTTCAGACAAATCTCATCTTATTTTTTCTGAGCATGATGGTCCCCAAAGGGTTCATCAATCCTCCCTCAACATCCATGCTTCTGCTCAAATAGCTATGGGTTTCATTCTAATCTGATACACAAGACAGCCAAGCAAAGATGAATCTCAAAGCGGAGAGTTATACAATGTGTGTGAAAATTGACCTCTTTAGACAGGACAAATGAAACTCTTGCCATTATACCAATACTTAATCTTCACTGAAAGAAAACAAAGTACATACCTGCCAGAGTTCCATGGCAATGGCACTGTCCAGCTGAACCAAACGTGTCTCCAGGTGCATGGACTGACTCTCAGGGTTGTTCAGATTGATGGCAGTGCTCTGGTTATGGTGTCTTTGAATCTGGCCCAGATGCATGCGCAGATTGTCACAGAGTTTGCGAAATTCTGCCTTTCGAGTGTACTGAAGGCAGAACTTAAAAGCTACAAGGAAAATGAACAGAGGATCCAATTTTCAGCATTGGAATTTACAACACATTAACCAAGACCTTGTGGTGTAAAGCTACCCACGAACTATGCTGTATTTTATATACACATTTCCCAAGTTGGAAGCCCTGAAGAATTTAGGAAGAGCTGACCTTGCTGGGCAATATCATGGTACAGGCGCTCCACCTTGGAGTTGTTCCGCAGCAGGTCCAAGCACTGGCGGTAGGACTCCCACAGAAACTTGACCCAGGGGGTGAGCAACAGGCGGTCAGTACGGTCCTGGGTGTCCTCTCCGCTCACGGCGCTCAGCAGTACACTACAATCAACAGAGGGGGGAGGATTGGTTACTGGTTCAGTTCATCTGGTGCAAAAATAACTCTTCTGACCACCGAACAAGTATTCAAGCTCAACCATATTTAGATAAATCTTACCAAAAAAGTATTACAAACTAACTTCATGCATTGTCAAACAAAACTTGTGCTTAGCATGACTTGTTTATCTTTTAAAAAGGTGCTACGTCGGTGAACAGTAGATCAAGATTTGCGCCTACTATGACTGTTCTGCATAATTCCTGTTTTAAACAGAGATTATACAGAAATACTGTAGAGACAAAAAGGTAAAGTATATGATCTAGCGTCATTCTAGCTACCTCTTCCACTGACAACAATCCTGCAAACTATAGCCTACATTCAACTAATCATGATTCAAGGCAACTATTCTTTAGCCATAGCGTACAAAAGAACCTAAAGGAGCTTGCTGGAAACACTAAACATGTCTTGTAGTACTTACTTATGAGCTGATAGGGTAACGCTAGAGTGTTGTGAGGACATAGAAAGTTGCAGTTTGGTGATTCTATTAATTCCAAACAGATCGTAAACTATAGCAGAAAGAGTTCCTACTCCTTGCAGAGCTTGTTGCCCAGCCAACGTGTTGCTGGAAACAGAATGATGAAAAGAATATGCAATTGGTTGTGATTACCTTTCAGGAGTCTGAATATTGTCCAAATCTTCAATATCTAGGACCATCTGCTGAGACTCCCCCTTGGCCGTCTCTGTCTTCTCTTCAGCCAACTTCAAATAAGCCCTGACCACATCTTCAAGAGACTTGATATTCACCTAAAATATTGCATGACCAGGGTTAGTCACACCAGGCAGTAGTTCTAACCACCAAATATAGAATTATTCACTTTCAGTGTATGGTTTCAATGATAGAATGTGAGTGCCCAGATGCTTCCAGGCCTGTTGTGCTGTTTCTATTTAATTAAACACTGCATAAGGACAAGACTAAACTATGTGCTTAGCTTTGACATTGCATGTAGGATAAAGGGGTAAGTGTATGTTCTACTGAGTATATAATGTTTCCACATGTGCTAACCTGCTGACAGATGTTCTTGTACTGGTAGAGTCCCTCCTTGGCCAGGTGACTCTTGCGCAGATCCACGCAGAGCTCCAGATACTTGAGCATGATCGGCTCGTGGATCTTCTGCCATGTTCGATGCTTTTTGCTCTTGATGACATCATACAGCACATCCAAGGCTGGCTGTTTCTTGCCAACTTCCAAAAATTCTGTAATCAAAGAGACAACAAATGCAGTGTTAATATGAGGACACTGAGTTAATGAGGACATAACTACCATCACCAGAATTTGGAGGAGGGGAAGAGGAGAAACTAAACAATGGTTAGAGAATCTGTTACACAGACTGAAGTAGGTAAAGCAATAGCTTATTAGTATTTTTATAATAAAAATAATAATGAGTGTATGCGATTTATCTTGCAAGGTGTTTTGTAAGTTAGCATTAACGTTCTGGCTGCCACGGTTATTTTCTACACGGTGATGTGTTTTCAAAAACCTGTTTACGTGTAAATGGCAAATATTAGATACAAGGTTTAGGATAACCTAAGACGTAGTCAAGGCTGTGGATTAAGACTTTCATAAAGATCTTAAAAATGTTGACCATATCTGCCCTTATACTTCACCAATATACAAATGACCCTTCAGCTTGCATGAACTTCAGGGAATTTTATTTTGAAACACCATCTCTGTGCATGGCAAATGGTGGCATTAACAATAGGATGCAACAACATGCCTAAACAATTAAGTAAATACCACAATGCAAATTTTAACTTGATATAATACATTTACCATAGTCATTAACAGGCTCATTTTAGAATGGGAACAAAGGCGACCATTTTGGGGCATTTTGACTAACATAGATCAAACAAAGATTCCTTGTTTTTTAATATTTCAGGATATTGATGTGCTTTTAGCAACACGAAACAGACTCTTACTAAAATTGAGTAAACTTTATTTAATGAATGTCATCCAACTACAATACAGCCCAAAACATTGATGGCTCCACATCCAAATCATGCAATGAGAAAAATACGACTAATTACCGCAATGCAGACGACCACACTAGTCACAATTCTCTTTTGATCTTAAGTGAACCACATACATGTTTGAAAAGCAAATTACAATTATTCCATTAATTGTACCAACGCTATAAATGATGGTGCTAGTGTAGCCTACATATTCAGTCTATTGGTAGCATGTTTCGTTAATATTTCATTTGTAGTCATTTTCTAGTAATCTTTACGATTATGATTATTTATGGTTAAATGAACGCCTATTCAACAGCATGCAAGTTTCTTTTTGCAGGTTGGCCAGGGAAAACTCATTAATATTCACTGGCACATACCAGTCACTCATCAACCAAGGTTCTCACAGCGTCATAAGTTTATTATAGGTAGCTAACAAATAGGCTAACATTCTCTTACGCTTTATAATCTTACACCCAATTATGCGAGAATTGGTATATTTTACTACTGAACTTCCCCTTAAGTTGCAGAGTGTAGTTCACTTTTACACCACTGTCATCAATACAAATCGCGCCCATAATGGACAGTAGCATTTGTGCATTTGTTGGCTAGCTGAAGGATATGGAACTGGCAAAGACAACACAAGAAGCCAAAGAAGCAGGGAGACTGAGGGCTCAGATACACATACGCGTTTTTGTAAAAACGCGACGCTAGGAAATACATTGATTCCTATGGTACGGCGCGCTTAAACGCAAAGCGCCCCGTACCATAGGAATCAATGCATTTCCTAGCGTCGCGTTTTTACAAAAACGCGTATGTGTATCTGAGCCCTAACAAGGTAGAGGTTTTTCACAATATTTTACACAACAATATCTGCATAGTTTTATTTTAACATCGGTGATGAACACTAACATAAACAAAATGATAGATCATTTTAGTTTTTGTGAAATACTGCTCGCATGTGTAATCTAATAAAACACTAGAAAAATATGTATATAGACTGAAAATACAAGCAGTATTTCACCAACACTAAAATGTGTGTAACCTAATAAAATGTTATTAGCGACACAGGCACATATTGTGCTTAATATACATTGGACAGTAAATTATTACAAACCAGCCGAGCTTTAATAAAGTGTTTAAGGTTGCAAACGTACAAATCTTATTTGACGTGAGATTGACAAAAACTGATCCAACTTTTAGGGATGAGCTTAATTAAATTGGATGCTAGCCTGAACCTTGTATGCTAGCATGGTGTCCATACAGAGAATACTGCATTAGCTTCTTCATACAGCTAGCAGAGGTATGAAGTATGTAGTTGTGTGAGATGGTGCTATAAAGCATTACGTAGTTTTTGCAAGAGGTGTGGCAGCCTGTCCGTCAATTGCAGTGTACCAGCCAATTGATTTTGAAGGTGTTATTTTAAGATAAAGTAGTTACATACTGTTGCTTTAAGGCTTTGACACCGTAGATAATGTCATTGCTTATAATCAGGCACGTGCACAGATAGACCCCTAGTGGTGCTCAAGCACCAGCCCTTGTGCCCTGGTTGAGAAAAAGTGCCCTTTTTGCTGGAGCCCATTTATTTTTCATTCATCAATATTTTTAGAATACAAATGAGTCTCTCTGTCCTCAATTTCCCCAAGTGTGTTTTGATATCTGAGGGGGCATTTATTTGAGTTCTTGTGAGAATTTCGCCCCGACATGCTCCGCGGCATAGACATAGAATAGTAGGCCTATTCTATGCCTATGCTCCACGGTGCTCACAAGCCCCCGCCGCGGCCTTCCCTCCTCATCCCCCACATCAGTGCTGAGCGCCAGCGCCAGGCCGGTGCAGCCTACTTCTTCACTGACCTGCAGCATCAGACAAACAGGTAATGACGGTGTTTGTGCAACCCCCCGACGTTGTTTGTTATAAGTTAACAACAACATTAGTGCCGCTGAAAACATTACGTCTGAAAACATAACTGGTCCGACATTTCCTAAAAAATTTTAAAAAAAACAACTAACTTGATTTCAAAGCATTGTCCAGCTGTTTACTGACGTTTGTCATGTTTAATGACATTATTTGTCGAAAAGTGCATATTTTGTGTTGTATAAATGCCGTTTAGACAATTTCGAAAGTATGTTGAATTTATGTTTATAAATGTCACGAGAATTCACAGCTATAAAATAGCAGGTAAACAATGCTAGCTCTCGGTGTCATGCTATCCTTGTCCCACATTGTTTAACGTGATATTTATGTATCTCTTCGTTTTACCTGTTTTACAACGATCAAACTTGTAGCCTATGAATAATTGTAGAGGGTGAAAGAGTAAAATAAGGGAAATGCAAGCTAGCTGTCTTATCCTGCCAATAGGAAACACAGGTTGACAACAGCATAATTAGTGTAATGCTACCTATGCTTTAACCTTCAGAAAACAGTACAATTATTATCCGTAACATTGATTTCTCTCATTCACAAAATTTGCAGCATAATGCCAAAAAATGACAGAATCAAGAAGCAGAAGGACAGGGAACTGCAGCAAGCAGCTCAGAGTAGCCGCTCCTTTTTAACTTGGAACAGGCCATCAACGAGCCAATCAAATGAGGGAGAATCAGTTACCCTACTAATATATAAGTTGAAAATATCCTTCTGTGTTTTTTCTTATTTATTATTATTATTTGAATTTCATAAATAATTTTGGCGATTGGTGCCCTTTTTTTTCAGCACCTGCCCCCCAAAATGTCTGTGCACGTGCCTGCTTATAATACATGCTGATTCATACAAAAGATGCTAAGCAACAGGTGCATAGCAACAACAACATTCATTCTTCAACCCTATCTTTCAACACAATCATAATAAGGTTTAATTGAACAGTGTCCATTTATGATAGACAATACAATTCTATGCAATTCCTCCTCCCTCTCCTGTGCTGAACTGCACCTCCCCAGACCATAGTAGAACCTAAACTCTCTGAAAATCCAGGGAAAACCCTGAGTGTGAATCCATCTCCCCTCCATAATTCTACCAACCTGTAAACAGTAGCCTACTATGTCCGTAGATCCAATTAGAATTTTAAGGAGTGGCGTTTTACAACCTTGATAATGAGCAGCTTACTGAGAACTTGCGCAGCAGTGCTGAAGAAATCGAGCGTATCAAATGATAACTTAAAGTAAATGTGTAAATGTTTTTGTAATGAGATCTTAATATCATTTTTGTTCGTAAAGTCATCTGAAGGAGAAAACATAACGGCCATGCCTACTAGCCGCTTAGTAACAAGCACTTTATAATGTTATAATCAGGTGCAATTTCAGCTTTCACAACAGAACGTTGGCAACTAATGTAATATTGGTGTAATATATTAATTAACAAGCTATGGACAAGAGTATACCAGTCCTCACCGAGCTGTTGTGTGTCAGCAAGGCTTGTCTGATGTTAGACAAGTATCGGTAACGTCAGCTCCTACTTTTCGTCAAAAATCGGCAATATCGTTTTGACATTGCGTTGTAATGTGTAGAAAATAATTTCCATCTGACAAGTATATGATGTTCCTACCGATGTTTGTGTCAGCAAATTGGGTAGTTTACATGTATTAACGTTACCCAAAGATAAGGATTGGCATTAGCTGGCTAATAGCAAGCTAACTAGCTAACGTTAAAATTCCTAAAAGACAGCTTAAAGAGGTAATATTACATTTTACGTTAATACTTTGCTTTTCCATTTTCATACGCCAAAACTTAAGACCTGACTGGTCTAAATGGATGTTCTACAACGGATTGAACAGTTTTGACCGCAGTACAACATGGCATATGGCATATGAATAAGATTACATTTACAACATGGCTGACAATCGCCATGCCGATAAAGTTAGCTAGCGGCCCGTCTACTACGGAGATGAGATAATCACTCACCATTTGCTCTTTTCAGAGCATTTTCCGGTCTCTGAAAGTAGGCCGGCATGGTTGCAACCCGATGCAAAGAATAAACTTTCAAGACTTAATAAATTCTCGAAGAAGATTATTCACAGTCACACGAGTCCATCCGCGTGTTCGAACAACACGTTCCGAGGAGCTCCCGCGACGGAATAGAGCTACGTGAATAAGCCGAAATACAGAAGGTAGTTTCCGGTCAGGGTTTCTGGATGGGAGACGGTGCAAATTCATAGTAAAAGCCCGAGAACGTCTACTCCCAGCTGTATAATAGCACGAGAAATATTGGGATCAAATCTGCTTGTTGGAAGAAGTAGTACAATATTCAAAAATAAAAGGTGGGGAACTGTCATCCTTGTGGAATCCGTAGCCTTTCCAGTGTGCAGGTTATTGACCTCTATAGACCTAATTGAAGTACACTGTTGTTTGGTTGTTAAGCTTGGAAAACTAAAAATTGTACCAATTATATGTTTTGGTATTGGGAAACACTGATGTACCCTAAGTGTGTTGGTTTTTCCATCATCATCATGTGCTTGCAAATATTTTCTATTTCATAGGCCTATATTTTCTAAACTGAAAGAGAAATGTAGAGTTTATTTAACACATTTTCTTCATGTGGAACCAACAACCGTAATGCAATCAAGTAACTTGAACTGAGGACATCATAGAACATCAAAAATTGTGGAGTAATAATTTCAGTCAGAAAGACGAGTTGAAGTGATTTTATTAATGACATCTTGAAAACATTATTATCAGATAACCTGCCCCTTTTTGTAATCATGTTCAGTGGCCCAGGGTAGTGCATTTCTAGGAGCTGAGTATATAAAACTATAATTTGAGGACAACCACCTTGTGTCTTTATTCCTTAAAAAGTAGCATTTTACTTGGGTGTTATAGTTAATATAACATGACCAGATGTGTCAACTATTTAACTTTTTTCACCACACAACAATAACAATTTCCTTGTATTTTGAAAACTTTACTTTTCTGATTCTGTGTAACTACTACTACAGTGGGTAAAATGGGTGATTTGATTTCAAATATTTATTGAAACCTTAATGTTAATGTGTCTTCTATGAAAGAATAAATGAATGTTTCAAGTTTTTGCTGTGCAATGTAATCTCGATCTCAGGGCAAAAAGTGCAGACAGCTCAGCACCTGACTAAGACATGGGGCAAGCCTCGGGTGATCAGCCCTCAGGTAAGTTACATGACCAAATGAAAATGTAGGCCTACATTTCTTTAAAACAAAAAGGAACTCAAGTCCCACCTTTAGTGACTTTTCAATACATTTCTAATTCCACCACCTATATAGTATGCATGAGGGGCACACAATCATATTGTATATGCATATCAATCCACGCTAGTAAAAAAAAAAGTAATTGAAGAATTGTATTGCTTTCGTACAATTCTTTCAAGGATGTTTTGTGCTCAATGAACGTTTCACGACCAGTTGTCATTTTACCAGCTGAATATTTTACTGATATTGAGTATATCATCTCTGAAAGGAAAATATAACATCTATGTGCATTTTGAACTGTGATATTGTAATAATGGAAATCTTCCTTTAGTGATTTTCCTTTCCCTGATGTGTTCATTTTTCATCTGATAATGAGAAAGACCAAATTAAAAGAAATGGGTGTACAACATTGTTTTTGCAGTAAAATCTCAGCACAATAATTAAAAAAATATGTCTGCATATTTCACAAAAAGTTTTTCAGGTGGTCAGCACTCTTTTATTTTGTACCCAAAACATGGCGAACATGGTGAGTTTTGAATACTTTAGCAAAGCAAATGTCGGAATAGTGAAATATACAAGCTTATTATACGGCTCTTCAGAATGTTCCAAAAAGTACCGTTGATTTGAATGGGCCATCCCTACGTCATACCCATACATTAATTCCTGCTAACAGACCTCTGCGAAAGATAATCACCGCTGTCATTGGCAACGGGTTTTGTACTTCTAATTCACATCTTTCATATCATTCCGCCAGAAGTCCAGTCATTTTAACGCAACAGTAGAGAGTAATTTGAAGTCAGCAAGTAATGGGTTGCTATGCAACACCTGAAACTTCAAAGTTCTATTTGCTTGAAGAACTATTTATTTCTAAACGGGACACATGAAACGGCACCTAAATCATTAAAAATAGGTATGTTGGAGGAATGTCGTCTATCGTTTTTGGCAAGTACCCGTATAATAAGCGGGATAATGTATTGTCCGTCGGTCATTCTCCAAAAATAATTCCCTTCAGGACGAAACAACACCCTCCGCTGCGCGTCGGGGTGTTGTTCGCCCCGTCGGGAATTATTTTTGTAGAATGACCTCCGGACAATACATTATCCCTTACTTATTATACGGCTCTTCAGAATGTTCCAAAAAGTACCGTTGATTTGAATGGGCCATCCCTACGTCATACCCATACATTAATTCCTGCTAACAGACCTCTGCGAAAGATAATCACCGCTGTCATTGGCAACGGGTTTTGTACTTCTAATTCACATCTTTCATATCATTCCGCCAGAAGTCCAGTCATTTTAACGCAACAGTAGAGAGTAATTTGAAGTCAGCAAGTAATGGGTTGCTATGCAACACCTGAAACTTCAAAGTTCTATTTGCTTGAAGAACTATTTATTTCTAAACGGGACACATGAAACGGCACCTAAATCATTAAAAATAGGTATGTTGGAGGAATGTCGTCTATCGTTTTTGGCAAGTACCCGTATAATAAGCGGGATAATGTATTGTCCGTCGGTCATTCTCCAAAAATAATTCCCTTCAGGACGAAACAACACCCTCCGCTGCGCGTCGGGGTGTTGTTCGCCCCGTCGGGAATTATTTTTGTAGAATGACCTCCGGACAATACATTATCCCTTACATATTGCACTCTTAAATTATAATCTAACCACCATGAGTACGTAATTATGTTTATTTTCAACACTTGTATAGTTGATAGGGAGCGTCTTGTATTAATTGACCTTAATATCCCTCGGGATCAAAAAAGTATCCATCTGTTAGCCAGATAAACTAGCAAAATTGAAAGGAGTTAGACCGGACTATAAATTGACATGCTTTGAATCGTTTTCGGTCAGCAGCGTTCTTTGAGCAACTATAGTCAAATGAGCTCCGGCAACTTCCGGTTACGATTTTTCAAAATAAAAGCGCTATACATGTCTATGGCAGAGACATCCGCTATTGCCAAAACCGGATGTTTCATTTACAGTAACCATAGACATCCTATTACGTAACACTGCTACGCATAGACATGTATAGATAGACACCATAGACATGTATATACATGTCTATGATAGACATGTATATACATGTCTATGATAGACACCGCCTCCACTGCTTCAGCCCGTTGCCTCGGCGAAACGCGTCGCCGCCATTTTGGGAAAGGAGCACTCTGCCGTCAGAGGTCTGTCAGACGTGTCAAACAAGCGCAAGTTGCCAGGAGCTGCGGTTTTTCTGGATAAAAATCACGATAACCTTTTACATTTCGCAACAAATTTCATGGAGTATTCAAAGGTTTATGCTCTACGTGAAGTGTGTGAAAAAGATTTGCCTCTACGTTACTTTGAATCTCGCTAGTCAAATCGCCAGACATACATGTGCATGGGTCTATGATAAACGCTCACTTTTCTTTCAAAACTCGTGCATTTTGAAAATACTGAGAAGATCTATAAACTATCGAAATAGTGCTTCTTTAGTTACTAGTATTGACCATCATTAAGAGAAAGAGCATACATCAAATAGTGAGAAACTGGCAGTCAGTGTGTTTTTCATAGTTTAATTCCTTTTCAAGTATGTGCATTAAGAAACCTTGAACAGTGCAATTGGCAATACACAGTTATTTCACAATTATATATTGTGTCAATTGCACTGCATAGATCTGAAAATGTTAGGAGCATGATTGTATATTATGTCAAATTGTACAAATGTACATATATATATATTATAATATGAATATATACTTATACTTAAAATATATTATATTGTATCACATATTATATATATCATATGTTATTCCATTGCACATTATACTGAGTCATTATATTATATTGTATTATATATATGCTATGTTATTTATATTACAGTTCAACTATTGAGATGTGTAGGCTATGTATATATTGAGATGTGTATATTTTTACTGCTATAGAAATATATAGATTTTTTTTGTAGCCTAATGTTGATTTGTGAAATAACTGTGTATTGCCAATTGCACTGTTCAAATGCACATACTTGAAAAGGAACTATTAAACTATGAAAAACACACTGACTGCCAGTTTCTCACTATTTGATGTATGCTCTTTCTCTTAATGATGGTCAATACGTAGTAACTAAAGAAGCACTATTTCGATAGTTTATAGATCTTCTCAGTATTTTCAAAATGCACGAGCGTTTATTATAGACCCATGCACATGTATGACTGGCGATTAAACTAGCGAGATTCAAAGTAACGTAGAGGCAAATCTTTTTCACACACTTCACGTAGAGCATAAACCCTTGAATACTCCATGAAATTGGTTGCGAAATGTAAAAGGTAATCGTGATTTTTATCCAGATAAACCGCAGCTCCTGGCAACTTGCGCTTGTTTGACACGTCTGACAGACCTCTGACGGCAGAGAGCTCCTTTCCCAAAATGGCGGCGACGCGTTTCACCGAGAAGCAGTGGAGGCGGTGTCTACCTATACATGTCTATGCTGCTACGCGCTTCTGCATAGAACATAGACATCATATATGATGTCTATGGCATAGAAGATCACAGTCAAGTATTTCCGGGTTATGAGAACTTCCACTGTTGCTGAAAGAACCAATCAGCCAAACTATACTGTTTGGTATTTGGCTGGTTACACCAGAGAGGACGTTGGTTACGTCACACGCAGAACGAGCGCAGGTAGTTTTACAACGCTCTGGTTGCACAGAACTCTTTGCTTTTGAGGGGTGTTGATTGGGGGGCAAACAGGACTGCATTAAGTGCAATTTACACAGGTTTGATTCGGTCTGGGATTGATTATGGGTGCTATATTTATGGTTCTGATGCTCCGAGTCATCTAATGAAGCTGGATATGGTCCAATATAAAGCTCTGAGAGTGTGCTGTGGAGCATTTAAGACCACTCCTGTGGCAGCAATGCAAGTAGAGATGGGGGAAATGCCACACAGACTAAGAAGGGAGCAGTTGGCATTGGTTTATTGGACCAACCTTAAGGGGCATAGGAATGATCACCCATGTCAAAAAGTGTTGTTACCTTGCCAGGAGAAGGAAAAAAAGCAGAGTTCAAGTTTTGGATGGACAATACAGCAAGCTGCTAGGGGAATGGAAATCTCTGAGTTGAGATTAAGTTCGACAGTTGCATATTCTAGGGTTCCTCCATGGATGCTTGAGGAGGTGAAAGTAGATTTCTCTCTATTAGAGCGTAGGGAGAATGGGGAGTGTGTGGATGAAAACATGGTCCAAATACACTGTAATTTACAGTATCCCAACAGCATTCAGATGTATACTGATGCATCTAAAATAGGAAACAAAGTTGGGGTGGCTTTTGTGATCCCAAAGTTAGATGTAACAGTGACAAAAAGAATGACTGATGACTTGGCTGTGTTTACAGCTGAACTAGCTGCAATAAGACTAGCGTTAATGTGGGTTGAAGAGAATAGACTCAAATGTGTAGCAATATGGTCTGACTCCAGTTCAGCTCTAGTTTCAATAAAAAACATGCACTCTGAATCAAGACCAGACATTGTTTATGAGGTGTTGGAGTCAGCAAATCGGGTGCAGAAGGCAGGAATTAATATTTCCTTTGGGTGGGTTCCAGCACACATGGGAGTTAAAGGAAACGAAATGGCTGATAGATTTGCTAAACAGGCAGCACTAAAACATGATGTAGACAAAAATGAAAGTCACAGTAAAACAGAGATCAAAAGCATTATTAAGGACAAGGTTGGGGATATATGGCAGTACATGTGGGACCATGAAACAACAGGAAGGAATTTTTATGAAATTCAAAGAAGAGTTGGGGGTAGCAGGAGTACTGTTAGGAGCAATCAGGAGGAAAACATCCTGTCAAAAATGAGGTTTGGACATATGGGACTAAATAACACTCTAGTCAAAATTAAAAAACATGTTGATGGACTCTGTGATTGCGGAGATAGTCAAGAGACCATAGAACATGTAATAGAGGTGTGTCCAAGATATCAAAGGCAGAGAAAGGTACTTACTAGTCTCCTGAAAGAAGAGAAAGTGGTATTGAAGATTTCTAACATTTTACAGAGAAACTCGGGAGATATTTGTTTTAATTAAATTTTTCATTTTCTTAAAAAAACAGGTTTATTTTATAGGATTTAGTTAGGGTGTTCAGATCCACACTCCAGTACAGAAGGTGGCGGTAATGCACACTAAAAGTTGCTTGCCAACTGCCATAAAACAAAAAAAGAAGAAGAAGAAGAAGAACTCTTTGCTAAATCATAAACTCTGCACGCGACGTTCCGTAGGATGGCAGCCTATATTGGAAGAGTGTTTGGCAGTTCGGTAATTTGATCAAATTGCTCTTTTTAAATTCATGTTCAGTTTTCAAAAATACTTGCGTTAAGGTTACCGTAATCCGAAGGACAGCGACATTGTAAAATCTTCCTATGCAATGCGTTGTGTGAAGTTATTTAGAGTCAACATATCTCAAGGTTACATTACTTTGGCTTTGACACGTTTGAATGTGAGGCATTCACGTTTGTAGGTTATAGAAAATACTTCGCTGTTCGTCTGGAGTTTAAAATTGACCCAACCTAGCTAACTTATGCCAATCTAATGTTAGATGAGTTGTCAGACATTCGTAGGCCTTTACTAACGTTTGACTCACCTTGACAGCAGTGGCGTTAGGTCACGTTACTTAGTTTAAGGTTGTTATCTGGACGCATTTTCCGGCTAATTATAAGAAACACTGTTTTTAGGTGAAGCGCCTTGCAGTCAGTGGGATTCGAGCAGCATCCTCACAGACTGGAATTGCTGCGGGCGGGGTGTCAACAAATCACACTAAGAATTTTTCAACCAGTAAGTTGGCTTCACAAGGAAATGTATAACTGAAGAAACCTAGCCAGCGATTTACTCTTTTAGCAAACAGCAGTCTGCTGTATCCTTCCTAATTGCGTAATTCATTATGACTAACTTTACTGTTTTCTTTCTTTATCTTCATACACAAAGCTTGCACTAGGTGTGCCGCTGCGGTTACCCAACATGCTCCTCATTTCAAAGGCACTGCTGTCCACCAAGGCGAGTTTAAAGAGATCAGCCTAGATGACTACAAAGGAAAATACCTTGTGCTTTTCTTCTACCCGCTCGACTTGTAAGTATGTTTAATGACAACATGATGCTTAATGAACATTGTCCATTTTTGGGCAGCTTACTGCTCCAAGGTGTGTGCTAAGAACAAAAAGTCTGTCAACATTCTGAGGCTTCAGTGAGGAACGGAGAGCTATTACAATTTCCTACCCCTGTACTGAACACCCTTTCTGAATGACCAAAATTGAAGTTATGCCAGTCATCTCATCTGTCAGTCAGGCTGTGACAGTGTTTTTTTTGTTTTCACTGACAGTTCATTTTGGTCCTTGGATCCAGAGCTGAGTGGGTAGATTTGGGGCTTCATCAGGTGTCAGCACCAGGGCATAAACAGCCGTCTCTAAAGTAGGCATGCGATCTAGGCCATTGGCAGATGATGGCCAGACAGTGGGCCTGACTGACGTTTGCCCCCCCCCACACACACACACATAAGAAATCCCAATTGAACCCCAATTGAACCCCTAGTAATACAAATGGTGAATGGAACCACAGAGCACCCCACATAACAAATCCCAATAGTAAAAAAAACACGTTTAGCCACAATCCACAATCACTGGGCTCCCAGTAGCATGTGTGAACTGCACCATGTGGCCAAGGTTCCAATCATTCCACTTTTTCACCAGGTGAAAGGACAGTAAGAATTTTGGAAATGTTGTGTACTGTTTTGAAGGTGACATTTTTTTTCAACATGTACTACACAATGCCAGAGAAATGGAGGAAAACCTGCCGTTGCTTGTTATAGAGACACCTAATGGCTGATGTTGAAACTGTGAACTATATTAAATGTGTTGGTTTTGAATGAACTGTGAACATCCGTTGTTAGCTCTTTTTGTCTTTTTATGTGTCCAGCACGTTTGTGTGCCCGACTGAGATCATCTCCTTCAGTGACAAGGCCAATGAGTTCCATGACATCAACTGTGAGGTTGTTGGTGTATCTGTGGATTCCCATTTCACTCACCTGGCCTGGACCAATACTTCAAGAAAGGTACAGTTAATGCCCTTTGTGTTCAACCCTGTGTATGGCAAGAGATTCAGTGTAAACAGGGACATACCAAGTTGTGTCATATTAGGGTCAGCTTTTTGCTTCATGCTGCATATTCTATTGATTAACTGTGAATAAAATTGCAGAAAACAATTTGCATCAACAATTACATCAAGTTCTGTGTTGTTCAAATGTTCAACAGTTTGAGTGGGTGAATTTGGCTGTTGCAAGGTCAACCACTCTGCTGCATCAGTGGGATTATTATAGCCTCCTTTTTGAGATTTTCTGAAATGTCTGTAATTACCAAAGTTGGTGCTTCTTATCCCAGTAGATTCAACACGGGGATGACCAGGGACCTCACCTCAAAGTCTATATCCCCAATGTTCAGTGCCAAATCTCTTATATGCATTAAATTGAGCAAAAACCATCAATTCAACATGAGTATCTAAACTCTAAAATGTATGCAATCTGTGGATAGTTGTGGTAGAAGATAGTAATAGGGATTAGGAATAGTGGATTTTCAAGTACATTTAGTCTTTCCCAGTGGGTCAGTGGGAAGTTGTTTGTCTTGTAATCCGAAGGTTCCCCCACTGTCTCAGTCTTTGGAATCTTTCCAAATCCAAAACTCTCAATTCTCAAAGGTCTGTGGCTTACAGTCTCATTTACCTCAATGACCATCGACAGTTCTCAATGGCTGCCCCTGCTTGGAACTTGGAAGTTCATTGCAGCTTACGGCTATATTTATGATTGTTATTCATATTATTATGACCACCACGCGACGGTCATATAGGTTTAGTCAGAGTTTTTTTTTTTTCCTGGTTTTTCTGTTTTTTGTTTTTTTTTCCTGTTTGCCGATTTTCTGTCAACGATTCCTGGGACACTGAAATACCGGGGTGCACGAAATTTGGTGGGCATGTAGCCCCACTAGATTAGCGTGGAACCATTGATTTTCGTTTTGATTCGTTGCACCTCCGTCGGACTGGACCCCTTTTAAAGAGGGTGGGGCGATTCAGTTTTCTGTGAATAAGTCGAAAACCGTAGGGCCTAGGAGGACCACATTTTTTTTGTATGTTGCTCTTAAGAGGCCACGTCAACCATTCCACTACCACTTATTTCATGTATAGCGCCACCTAGTAACAAATGAAAAAGCAAAAATGGAGTGTTGTAAAAAATGTTAATTGTAAGTTGACAAGGTCAGAACTGCACGAAATCGGAGGTGTGGGATCATTATGACACCTTCTGATTGCACGTTAAGTTTCGTGGAATTCCGTGGGGGCATGCAATAAATTGATCTAGGGTTAGGGTTAGGGTTAGGGTTGGGGTTATTTTGGCGTAGCTTGACGGAATTCGGTACACGTCTTCATCAAGCTTGGACGCACCAAAAAGTCTCTTGACGCCAAGGTGGCAGGTCCACAGGAAGTCGGCCATTTTGAGTGGAAGATGCGTTTTGACGGCGTTTGCACACCTCGCATCTGATCGAACTCCTCCGACAGATTCAATGGTAACGCCTTTAAATGTGGTCAGGTTACTCTTCAGCCATGGGCGACTTAAAGTTATATAAGATTTTCTCATTAGTCGGAAGGTGTGGGCGTGGCAGACCCTCAAACTTTGCCAACTTGCCAGTGCTTGCCACAAAACACAAAGTCTCTTATAACTCAATCGCATATATGTCAAAGTGCTCGAAAAATTACCAAATTTGCCAGGGACATCAAGCCTGTAACCGTCCATCTTCGGTAGAGTTTTTGTCCATGGATGGAGCAAAATGGCTCTGTAGCGCCCCCTAGAACATTGCAAAAAACCCTGCGCATTGGGATTATTTTGGCGTAGCTTGACGGAATTCGGTACACGTCTTCATCATGCTTGGACGCACCAAAAAGTCTCTTGACACCATGGTGGCAGGTCCACAGGAAGTCGGCCATTTTGAGTGGAAGATGTTTTGACGGCGTTTGCACACCTCGCATCTGATCAAACTCCTCCGACAAATTTAATGATAACGCCTTGAAATGTGGTTAGGTTACTCTTCAGCCATGGGCGACTAAGGCTAGCTTTACACGACAACGATCTGAACACAAACCGCAAAAGTGGCGTTGCGTTCCCACTTTTAATTTCGCGTTTAGACGAGAGTCTTTGGGTGGAAATCTGCATGCAGACGGTGACGCAAAAGTGTGTGAAATTGAACTTAACCGGTGCAGACGTGGAGGTACTGCAGGATGTATATGTGTCCATTCTATTCCACTATGGCTATTTTAACGCGATTGGGAGCGTATTTATTTATTAATTCACTTACATTTGCAGTGTTCGTGTACATTTACATTTAGTCATTTAGCAGACGCCTTTGGCCAAAGCGACGTAGGCTACAAGGGATAGAACAGTCTAGCTACGAGACCTAGTGTAATTAATGCGCCTTCTCTGTTCTGTTTTATCTGTGATTACTCGGCTTATTTGCTGAAATGACTCCTGGATATCAAGGCAGCTTGAATCTCCGAGTGATGGAAATAATCCGACATGTTTGTTGTTGTGTGGCTGTACTGCACATGGATATGATGTCAACGCGTATGCCAGGATAGCCAGCGTGAGCAGCTCAGAGCACACTTTTGCGTTTTCAACCCTTTAGACGGGAACGCAACGGTGGAGCGTTTTTAAGATTTCCACTCTGGAGGGTGGGTTCATTTTTTTGCGTTTTTAAGCCCCCAAAACGCTGTCGCCATCTAAACGAAAGGCACATCTGATAAAATATTTTGTCGTTTTCACCCGGGAGCGTTGTCGTGTAAAGCCACCCTAAAAGTTATAGAAGATTTTCTCATTAGTCGGAAGGTGTGGGCGTGGCAGACCCTCAAACTTTGCCAACTTGCCAGTGCTTGCCACAAAACACAAAGTCTCTTATAACTCTTGAGTTCATTGTTTGATCCAGAGAAAATGTCTTAGGGTGGACGCTGGATCCGGCCCGAACGCATACATATGCCTGACTGATATCACCTATAGCGCCACCTGTTGGTGGTTGGAAACTTCACTTTGTATCCACACCTCTTTATGTGACCTGTTTTAACAAACTACATTGCAAAAGAAAAATATACCAAAACAATCCACAAAAAAGTATTACACAAAACATTACATAACCAAATCATCAAAATCTATCACAAATAATTCCTTTAATACATAAAAATGAAACACAAACCAATTAACACACACAAAACACATAAAAACACACAAACACACCAAGACAACCATGACTCATTCTATGCCAAAACCTACTGAACAGTTCGGCGGTCATATTTTGTAATGCTTTGCGTTACGTCTAGTTGTTGCGTTACGTCTAGTTGTTGCGTTACGTCTAGTTGTTATACTTTTTACCATCATTTCCCCAGTTTATAAATAGATTTTGCCCTACGACATACGCACAGCACAGTAAATCGGCCAGGTAAAGCTCTCCCCCTTATACATACAATTCCGTTTAATGTATCAGGTGAAAACAACATGGGATGATAACAAATTTTCATTCACACTCCATAACGATAAAGTAACAGGTTTTGCGTATTCCCACCCGACTGCTACGCAGAAAGCAACTACATAGTAGGCATAATATAAACAAAAACAAAAAATAAAATTATTAGTCACAGTAAAGTAGTAGAAAAAGAGGCAAAAAGTGAAGCGCTAGCAGCAGTTCCAGAGCCGGTAAAGATGAGGGGTATATTGACGAGGATAACATTTACATTTAGTCTTTTAGCAGATGCTTTTGTCCAAAGCGAGGTACAAGGGAGAGAACAGTCAAGCTACGAGCATTAGAACCCTGGTGTAACAATAAATACTAAAGGGTAATATGTAAGGGATAATATATAGTCAGGTGGTCATTATCAAAAGATAAATCCTAACAGGACGAACAGGACTTGTGTCGTCCTGAAGGGATTTATTTGACCTCTATTTTACCTCTGTTTAATGATTTTGTTGCTGTTTTGTGATTTCCGCTAAGAAAAAAATGTTTTTGCTAAGCAACCCATTACCTGCTGACTTCAAGTAACAATGACTTTCCGTTACATTAAATGACCGGACTACTGTGGAATGATGTGAATTAGAAATACAAACCCCTTGCAAATGACAGTGGTCATACATTTTTCACAGTGGTCAATATAAAGAAATATCAGACATCCAAACGTTGGGGTGGCCCATTTAAATCAATGGAACCTTTTAGGACATTCTGAGGACCTTTATAATATTGTTATAAATATAACCTGTAAAAGACCCAATGGCTATGTACATTCAATTGTGGTGATGTACAAAGGAAGTGACTAGAGCATGCAGGACGTGATCGCAAACATGTGGTCACTGACTGACCTGATGGTCTGGGAGAAAAAAACTGTTTGCGAATCTGGTGGTCTGTGTTTGGATGCTCCACTAACGTCTCCTTGATGGCAGCAGCGTGAACAGTCCATAGCTTGGGTGGCTGTAGTCTGCTTTGATCTTCCATGCTTTCCTTAGGCATCGTGTGTGGTAGAGGCCCTCCACGGAGGGGAGGTAATGGCCAATGATGCGCTCCACTGACTTCACCATCCTCTGGAGGGCCAGGCCATCAGCAGCGGTGCAGCTGCCATACCAAGTAGTGATTGCAGCCAGTGAGACTGCTGTCAACGGTGCATCTGTAAAAGTCTGTGGATTTTGGGAGACATGCCAAACTCCTCAGGAAGTATAGGTGCTTTTGGGCAGTTGACTGTCGTGCCAGTTTGTCTGGTCCAGGAGAGGTCATCATTGATGAACACACAGAGGAACTTGAAGCAGGACACTCTCTCCACTTCAGCTCTATCAATGTGAATGGGGGCATTGTCCTGACACCATGCTGCCCAGACACTGACCTCCTCTCTGTAGGTATGGTTGGAGATGAGACCCAGGATGGTGGCGTCGTCTACAAACTTAATGATGACTTTGGAACTGCGCTAGGCCACACAGTTGTGTGAGCAGGCCGTATATGAGGGGACTGCGTAAGTATGCAGCCCTGAGGGGGTCCAGTGTTCAGGGTCAGTACAGAAGTGGAGGGGTTACCCATTCTCACCACCTGGGGTCTGCCTGTCAGGAAGCCCAGGTTCCAGTTACAGAGAAAGTTGTTGAGACCCAGGATCCTGAGCTTGCGAACGAGCTTAGTTTGCAGAGTTGTGTTGAATGCTGAGCTGTAATCTTTGAACAGCAGTGTTGCCCTTATCTAGGTGGGAGAGGGCGCTGTGCACTGTCAGGGCAATGATGTCATCTGTGGATCTGTTGGGGCGGTATGCACATGGGAGAGGATCCAAGGTCACAGGAAGGGAGGAGCAGATGTGGGTTCTGGCAAATCGCTCAAAGCACTTCATAATGATGGAGGTCAGTGCTACAGGGACAGGAGTTGTTCAGCCAGGTTATGGGAGATTTCTTTGACATGGGTATTGTTTGTTTGAGGCAGTTGGGGACTGCAGCCTGGTTCAGGGAGAGGTTGGAAATAAAGTTAAATACCTCCCCAAGCTGGTTGGGGTACACTCTGAGGACACGGACTTGAATGCCATCTGGCCCTGGTGACTTCCAAGGGTTTACTTTTAAAAGCTCTCCTCATGTCTGCTTGCAGATAGGGACAGAATGCAGACATCCTGATCCTCGGCTAATGTTGCCATAGGGATGGTGTTGCTCACCTCAAACCATGTGTAAAAGGTGTTGAGCTCATCCGATAACCCAAGGCTTTTGGCTGGAAAGTCTTAACATTGACTTTCGGGCAGATGTCATCAATGCACTTGGAAATATAGGCTGAGACAGAGTGTGTGTGTTCATCAATGTCCCCATCAGCTGCAGCACCAAACTCCTGTCAGTGTGTTTTTCAAAGCAGTTCTGGAGAGTGGCAATAGATTCCTCACTCCAGCGTTCCAAACTGTTTTCCCCTGTGTAAGACGTTGGCTGTAGGAGGAGAAGAATGGATGTGTTATCTGCCATACCAAAGGCTGGGCGGAGAAGGGGTTTATAACTGTAGTTGAGAGTAATATTGATCAAGAGACTGTTGTGGTCTTGTCAGATAAACAATGGCTGTAGAAGTGGATTGACTGGTTCTAATTGCATGTTGAAAGTAATAAGCACTTAATGTTCATAAAGATCATGAGCTAATTCCCATTTTCCCAATTTACAAATCCAAGTGGATATCTCATATCTTCAGTTTTCAATATGTGTGTCATTTAGCAAAAGACATACATCAAATATCTAAACTGTGGAATCAATGTATATTCCTTTGTCTCAAATCCTTGGTATTTTGTTTACTCACTTTCACAAATAGCTCAGTGGTCTTACAAAGTCTTTTAATCCCAAAGGTTCAGGATGCGACTGCGAACCCTGCTTCCGCCAGCTTCTGCTTTTGCCACTGTGTCTTACGTTCTCAAACGCTTCAGTTCGTAAACTCTTCATTATCATCGTGTTAAATTCCCATACCCCCCGAAATCTTTCAAAAATTCATAAGAGCAAGTAAAACAAAACTTGATACATACTGTACATACAGTGCCACTTGAAAGTATGTGAACCCCAACAAAACCAACAATTTTCGTCTGATTGTAGACCCATGTACATTTACCCCAGATGCTGCCAGAGAGGTCCGAAACTCTTTAGAGGTGATGTGTGGGTTGACACTTACCTGATTTATTCTTCTTCTGGTGCTTCTTGGTGATGGTCTTGATCGGCGTCCACCTCAAGGCAGAGATGCGGTCATTTTGAATGCCCTCCATTTCTAAATAATTTGTCTTGGATGGATGGATGGAGCTGGAATCTTTTGGAGATGGTCTTATAGCTTTCCCAAGACTGATGGGCTGTCAGTACCTTCTTCCTGATGTTCTCGGATATCTCGTTTCCTCTCGGCATTGTTGATCTCTGTGGGTACACCTTGGCACTACAGTAGTTTGGTTGGTTTCCTCTCTCTTTTAATCTGTGTTGCCCAAACCTTTCCCTAAGGATGTCTCAGTTGATGGGTTTGCTTAATTGACTAATTAAGCACCCAAATAAGTTTCACCGAATCTGTTACCTGCTTGACTTTACCAATTTAGCTGGGGGTTCACTTACTTTTGTAATGGACTAATTCCATGTTTCATGTAGTTTTGGCTACTCAAACAATTCCCTCCAAACAAGTACATGCAAATGATAAACATAAACCTGACATTTCATCTATGGAAAATTGGTGATGAAAAAAATGAAAAATCATGGTAAAACAGCAGAAAACTCTTAGTGCTCAAGGGGTACACATACTTTCAAGTGGCACTGTACACTTGAATTCCGTAGAAGCATTATCATTGATGCTATCTGCGTTAGAGCTGCTTTATTTAAATTTGAAACTTGGTGTACCTACTTTTGACCACCAAGCATGACTTAACCTTCTGTTAAACCTAGTCCTTTGTGTTGAAATTTAGCTTGTAGTTATGCCAAGAAATGTTCAGTTTCCATATTGGAAATTCAGATCGTGCACTTCTTCTTTGAGCAAGTCCTTGGAATTTTTTACTTGACAGGTTTTCTTTCATTACTTGCCCTGGACGACCGGACCAGAAAATAATTGAACCTTGTAATCTTCCCCACCTCTTTTAGTAGATATAGCACTGCAATGAGAGAATTAATTCCTAAGAAGTGTACCATTGATCCATTTATGTTTATTTTGTAGACTGGAGGTCTTGGTAACATTCACATCCCCCTTCTGTCGGACCTCAACAAGCAGATTTCTCAAGACTATGGCGTTCTTCTAGAGGGCGCAGGAATCGCACTGAGGTAAGACACTGAGGCTCAGTTCCATTCCTATTCTAAAAAGGTCTACAAAAGGGACAGGTGAAGGGAAATCTACATTATTTTTGTGCCCCCTAAAATACAATCGATAAATCAGCATGCCAATGTTATTTGCTAAAATAAAATAATTGCAGATCTATCGGTATCGATGTTTATAACTGCAGATAAATAGGTGCAGTTCGCAAATTCTAATCCCATACACTTTTTTTTGTATTGGATGTATTGTCCAAACTGTCCCCCATGTCTTGTAACCATTGTACAAAAAATGTCATTCTGGAGAGATTGCTTTCCATATTCCACTTTTTTCAACATATTTCTCTGATTTCTTAATGAAACCCCTTTTTTTTCCTGAAGATTTGCAGATACCACTCGTGTTTTACAACAAACCTGTCACAAATCTTTTCTTTTCTAAAGTAGAGGTTGATTATTATTATTATTGTTGTTGTTGTTATTACAGCTAAAGGTAATGTATAGGTGAAAAGATGATTTTAAGCAAGAAATAGCACTTGACAAAACTCAAAAGGTAGCGAAAATGTGCAGAAATTATTTCTGAATGCATTTTATTGAAGGGAAACAATAACAGTCTAAGATTAACTCAAATGACCATGTGTAGGACCGATACAACTGTGGGTGCATGGACATTACAGGTGTATTTCAACAAGAAACATGCCAATGATTTTAAAAGCTGTATAGATATTGGTTCGATTCATGACGGCTGCAGGATTCCTGTGTAATGATTTGAAAAATATTGTTTTATTGCTAAAACAAAATGTAGTGATTTATTCCTTTCTTTGTTTGTTTGTAAGAGGTCTGTTCATCATTGATACGAATGGAGTGGTGAGACACATGAGTGTGAATGACCTACCCGTGGGACGCTGTGTAGAGGAAACTCTTCGCCTGGTGAAAGCCTTCCAGTTTGTGGAGACACACGGTGAAGTGTGCCCTGCCAGCTGGAAACCAGAATCCCCCACGGTTAGTCCTACATCTCTACAGCTTTACTCTTTTGCTTTGTATGCATGTATATGGAAAGGCTCCTCGACATACACATCTCAAGTTCAGTGTCTAACTCAAAAACATATGTAGTATTGAGAGTACCACTTGGTTCTGGAATTTGAGGCCCCACATGTTTGGTATGTATTTGTTTACCTAATGTATTACTTTAATGAAACAGTGATATTTCCAATCTGTATGAACTGTTCTTGTGACTGTACAATATAGACTAAATATGTTCATAAATCATACAACCTTTTTTTTCCAGAACAGTTTCATCTTCATATATCGACGAAGATTGCTATGAATGAATATTAATAGTTTTTTGTTCCCCTTCTAGATCAAACCAACACCTGAAGGATCGAAGGAGTACTTTGAAACGGTTAACTAAGCCAACTTTTAAGCTGATAGACAGTGATCATTCCAAAAATGGTGGTCATGAAATGGTGTAAACTGAAAATAAAGTCTTGGTCTGGCCCTACAACATAAGCTGCAAGAAAAAGTTGAATGAAGCTTGAATTTACATAGACTAACCTGTGGGATTGGATTCCTGGAATCCTGAAGCCATTGGAAATGACATTGTATACATTCTGATTAGTGCAAAAGTATGTTAGTTGTTTGTTGATCTCCACAAAATAAAATCCTCAATCTCAGATTTGTGTCTGATCATCTAGTTCTTTAATTGATTTTGGATGTGGTGGTTCTTAACGACTGCCAAGATATTGCGTCTCTCAAAGGTCACCTTAATTAGACTTGTAGTCACGAATAGGCAATGTAAGCAGTGTTGGCTTGTTCATTTCTGTCAGACATGCACAGTATAGGAATCTAGAGCTTCATCAGAGCCAGAGCATTTGTCAGGGTTTTCAGTGATCTGTATTACCTTAAGTATTATTTTATTTTTTATAAAACAAAAAGAGTGGCTGAAGGGTTTGAATTCAATTAGTATGAGATGTAATATTTAAAAGCAAACCCCTTCTAATTACCATGCTGATGTTACTGAAGCCTCAAGTGGATTGAACAACTATCCCTGTCTGGACACCATTACTCTTCATCAATTCGTACTCCAGTCTAAAATATTAAAGGCCTTCATCATCAGTTCCACCATGGATTGATTTACTGGTTGGGTAAACCCAATCAAGTCTGTCCTAGGCCTTGTCATTATGTCTGCATTCTGTTCATGTGGAGCATGTGGTGTCACCAGTGGCACTCCTTCATTTGTCATTGAAGTGTTTAATCACAGTTGGTTTAGTTGGTTTTCAAAACAAAAACACCTCAGACCTGATATACAGTGCAGAATATGTAAGGGATAATGGACACACCATGCAGGCAGCAGAAATGAATGCATGTTTGAGGTGGTAATGCCCGAAGTGCATATTTTCTCTGCTACCTGAACACTGAAGTGTATATATATCCACCAGTGGATTTTAGTTCTGGTCTGGACCACCATCATTTTTTGTTTAACTGGAAGTGGATATGTAGTAAATAACCTCTAAGCATGTGTATTGTCATTAAACCAGGGGTGGGAACGAGGTTGTGGTCAGCACTCCTTTACAGGTGCAATAGTGTCTAGGACTGAGGTATGTGCAGAATTAAAACATGAAATCAGCTCATTGATGCCTGACTGCCCTGGCTGCTTCACAGCCCACATTGCCTCTGTCGCGAGGTCATGCCGCTTTGCGCTTTACAACATCCGCAAAATCAGGCCGTACCTAACCCAGTATGCCACCCAGCTCCTGGTGCAAACCTTGGTGGGTTCCCGCCTCGACTACTGCAACGCCCTCCTAACGGGCCTGCCGGCATGCGTGGTAAAACCACTACAGATGATCCAGAACGCAGCGGCGCGCCTGGTGTTCAACCAACCAAAGAGGGCACATGTCACCCCGCTACTCACTGAGCTCCACTGGCTGCCAGTAGCTGCTCGCATCAAATTCAAGTCACTTATGCTTGCCTACAAAGTGCTTACTGGGTCTGCTCCCACCTACCTAAATGCTCTTGTAAGGGCAAATGTCACACCCAGGACGCTGCGCTCATCCAGTGAGCGTCGTCTGGCACTGCCCCCAGTGCAAGCAAGGCAATCCAGACTATTCTCAGTTGTAGTTCCACGTTGGTGGAACGACCTGCCTAGCACTACCAGAGCAGGAGCGTCCCTCCCTACCTTTAAGAAACTCTTGAAGACCCAACTCTTCAAAGAGCACCTCTCTTCCTAAACTGGCACCTTGGCTCAACCTGCACTTAAGCAGCAACAGGCCCGCACTTCTTTCTTTATTCTTTCTATGTCGTTTTATAAGCAATATTTATTGTTACACCAGGTTTTTTAATGCTCTTAGCTTGATTGTTCTCCCTTGTACGTCGCTTTGGACAAAAGCGTCTGCTAAATGACTAAATGTAAATGTAATGTAATGACTGGGAGTCAGACTGAGGAACAGGCACAAAACAGACTAGCCTTGCAGTCCCTTATATATCACCTAATGCTAGAGTGCATGTATCTAGTAGTTGGGTGCAGTAGACTGGCATTTACCAACTTCACCAATGCAGATGGGGGTTCACTTACTTTTGCACATACACTAATACCATGTTTCATGTAGTTTTTTTGGCTACTCACACAATCCCCTCTAAACAAGTACATGCAATTGATAAACATAAACCTGACATTTTTTCTATGGAAAATAGAAAAATCATGGTAAAACAACAGAAAACTCTTAACTGCTCAAGGGGTTCACATACTTTCAAGCGGCACTGTATGTGACCAAAGCGAACCCTAGCTCCTGTCCATGCCTATGTTCATGCGTAGGAACAGTGACCCAATGACCTGAAACACTCAATTCCATTTAGGAAATGCCTTGCCTCCCTTCTTCTGTGCTTTCTAATCCTTCCTGCCCTATCACAAATGTGCCAGCTCTTGAACATCCCACAACACCTGGAGCCCCGTCTTCTTCTCTTCAATGCTTATTTCCAGCTCTTCCTCAGCTATCTTATGTCCCTTCTTTTAAATTCTGGGTCTACCTTCCGCTTGATGCTCATCTTCCCAATTCCCTTCTTTTATAACTCATAGATGAAACCTAAAGGGACACTAGGGACAGAAAAAAAGCCGAAACGAAAACGTGAAATATTCTCCCACAAATATTTTGCACTAAATGTATTGAAAGCACCATGATGCAATTTCATGTTTTACGCTAGAGTTGTGCAGTCAGAAAGTAAGACTGGAAATATTTGCTTAGACGAACCTGTGTAGGATAGCATAAAGTGTACCCAGTGGCGGTCCGTGCATTTCACGACTAGGCCTTCAGCGATGTCCCACACGATGTTAAACTGAGTGAATCCACCTCCTAATACCATCATTATGACGCCATGGCTCTCGAACCATTATATTTATACAGAAAGGCAGTATAAGTGAGCATTGCATCACCTTAACATAGTCGAGTACAACAGACTTTATTAATATTTCCGGAGCATTTAAAATCAATACACCCGTATTAACAATACATTAAGAGTAGTAAACTCTCAGTTAAATGATCGCTTGGATATTACTGTCACAACTTAAAAATAAAAGGCGATTTTCAGGGATTAGTCTACAAAGTTTTATTAAGTCCACCGAAAGTAGCCTATGTGAGCTTTAACAAGTTTGTCCACTAAACATCGCATTGTCCCACCTGCAAAGCAGTTTCATTAAACGTCCCATCCTCACGATATCCAGTTTTTCTTGAAAGTTCCGTCTTGAAAATGGCGTTGTAATTGTATCAAAAACTGGAATTGTCAAGTTGGTGTAAACTAGTTTATTTGAGTTGGTTAATGTAATTATATTTAGTCTTACCAATTGAAACAACTAGCATAATAAGCATTGAAACCGATGTACGTCGTTTAGCCAGCTAAACTGAGCACTGAAGCACTGCACCGGTCTGCCTCAGTATCCAATCAAAGGACGTTTACGTGTCACGTTCAAAGCGAGGAAAGAAATCTTTCGGGCCTTCTAGAAGGCCCAGTGTCGCCAACTCGAAATCTGATTGGTTGTCACAACTGTCTGTTTCAGTTCATTCAACTTAAATGAACTGAAACAGCCAGTTGTGATAACCAATCAGATGTACACGGGCCTTCAATGTGAATTCTGAAGGCCTCAGGGAAGATTTCTGTTCTCGGGGAAGATTTCTAGGAGCGTGGCAACACATGATAGCTGAAATATGATTGGATGAAAGCTCTAACATAAATTAACAACGCTGGGAGCTATGAAATGAAGATAATGGACTATGGGGAATAATTTAATACATATTTATGAAAAGAAAATATTAAAATTAAATGTATTTTATTACATTTATCTTCTGATGATGTTTAGGCCAGCAGAGAAGGCCTTGAAGGCCCTGACGGACCACCACTGAGTGTACCTTATAAAGCCTTTTTATAGAAATTAAATAATAAAATAAATACAAATTTTACAGCTTGTGTTCCTCTTTGTTGTCTCCTCATATTGGGCCTCATTCTCGACCTTTTTCTGTAATTCTTCAGAAATGTTTCTTACACGACTTCGCAAAAACAACGTAATAGAAACGCTTCCGCTGCATTCCCGCATGCTTGAAAATGTGTTCATAAGCAGCCGAAGTCTTCTCAGCTGGGTTCCTTCCGATTAGCTTCTTAGATTGATGCGCGTTCTCGTGAAAGTGGATTTGCATACATACACGCCCTGCCAGCTCCTTATTAGGAGACGCAATTTTAGAAACGTGTGCTGTCGCAATCTCCCGAATCCATCCCGTAACAGGTGTTCATTAATAAGGTGGAGATATTGTATAACGTTGAACGTCCGAAGTCCGTAAAACACATTTAAGCAGTCACTTTCTTTTTTTTATCGAAAAATAGGCACCATAGGTGTGAAGACTGGTCCCAAGTATGAGTATAAATTGTAGTCCGTCCTGTCGTTCGAAATGGCCACCATAGGGGTGAAGACTGGACACCAGTAGTAGTATAAATTGCAATAAATGCATGCCTTAAGTCTTAGAGATTGAGCTTAGTGTTTATTTATTTATTCACTTACATTTGCAGTGTTCATGTCATTCACAATCAGTCTCCTAGCAGACGCGGCCTTTGTCCAAAGTGACGTACAAGGGAGAGAACAGTCAAGCTACGAGCATAGACCTAGTGTAACAATAAACACTACCTCGTATAATTGTGACTATAAATGTGAAACGTAATTGTTAATGATACAAATATTCTCGTATTTATTATTATCATAATTATTTTAATCCGAGGATGTCTGTAGAGTTGACGTGAACGCAATCACCAACGGGTTCTCACAAATTCGCCCGTTAACCCTTTTACTGTAATACGGAGTTTTTTCAAATGTCATTCCTCAACGCGATTCCTCAAATAACCACAAGATGGCCCGTGGAATCCCATTTGAGAAGATTCCGGTATTTCGAGTTCTTTGTCTGAAGTTCAGAAGAAAGCACAGAAGAAAAAAATAACGAGAATGCAAATGTTTTCATAAATGTTTCCGAAGTGGAGTTCCTTCTGAAATCCTTCGGAAAGTCTTCCCAACTGCTGTCGAGAATGAGGCCCATTGTTCAGTGCAGGAGATTCGTACATAACAATAGCTGCCAGTTTCAGACAGCGTCAACAACCGTTGAGCTCATCTTGACAATAATTTGAGAACTCCTTCCACTGACATCAGACAAGGTTTAGAGGAATACCTAAAAGAAAATGACCCTTGATTGATGGAATGTGTATTACCTCCCTCTGAGGAAACCATGGAGGACATGAGGATGGGAGGCTAGGACTTAAGGACTATGGCCCTCATTCTCAACAGCAGTTGGGAAGACTTTTAGAAGGACTTCAGAAGGAACTCCACTTCGGTGGATTTAGGAAAACATTTGCCATTGTCCATAGTTTTTGCACCTGCGATTTCTTCTGAACTTCAGAAGACTTTCAAAACGCGAAATAGCAGTCGTAACTCTTCTGGAATCTTCTCCAATGCGATTCTTCAGGGCCATCTTGTGGTTATTTGAGGAATCGCGTTGAGGAATGACATTTTGAAAAAAACTCTGTGTTAAAAGGGTTAACGGTTGAATTTGTGAGAACCCATTGGTGATTGCGTTCACGTCAACTCTACAGACATCCTCGGATTAAAATAATTATGAAAATAATAAATACGATAATATTTGTATCATTATTAATTACGTTTCACATTTATAGTCATAATTCTACGAGGTAGTATTTATTGTTACACTAGGTCTCAATTGCTCGTAGCTTGACTGTTCTGTCCCTTGTACGTCACTTTGGACAAAGGCGTCTGCTAAATGACTGAATGTGAATCCACGACACGAACACTGCAAATGTAAGTGAATAAATAAATTAACGCTAAACCCAATCACTAAGAACAAAGACATGCCCTTACTGCACTGTTAACTCTTACTCGTGACCAGTCTTCACACTTATGGTGACCATGTCAACTACCAGCACTGACTGCATTTTATAATCCTACTCGTGACCTGTCTTCACACTTATGGTGGCTATTTTTCGATAAAAAAAGTGACTACTTAAATGTGTTTTACGGACTTCGGAAGTTCAACGTAATAAAAGATCTCCACCTTATTAATGAACACCTGTTACGAGTTGCTTTCTTGTGGATTCGGGAGATTCCGACAGCACACGTTTCTAAAATTGCGTCTCCTAATAAGGAGCTGGCAGGGCGTGTATGTATGCAAATCCAGTCCAAATCCAATTTCACGAGAACGCGCATCAATCTAAGAAACTAATCGGAAGGAACCCAGCTGAGAAGACTTCGGCTGCTTCTGAACGCATTTTCAAGCGTGCGGGAATGCAGCGGAGGCGTTTCCCTTGTTTTTGCGAAGTCTTGTAAGAAACATTTCTGAAGAATTACAGAAAAAGATCGAGAATGAGGGCCTATGTTCTATTCAATCCGTCATGTCTGATTTGTAGATTTGTAGAAGTAAGCACTCTTCTTTTCTTTTCAGATCTGAATGAAACTCTGTGTTCTTAGTTGTAGTGTTTATTGGTGTAGAGCAAAAAAGGTTTATCTGGCAGTACCAACAGCATAAACCTGAACAAGTCTCCGGACAATTTAGACTTTACAGAGTTTTCTTCTTACACCTCTAATGGACCCCTCTTGTCACTCTCAATCATCCTAATAAGCCCTTCCCCATGGAATATATCTTGCTTTTAATTGGAGAATTGGGGGCCGGAAGTTTTAATGTACGTATTTGGTCAGCCATCTGGCCCAACAAAAGGCTCCTGGTATATAACCCACACGTCAGAAAATGAAACATCAGTATGATTGCACATAATCATTTTTACAAGTTTAGTAGTCAGACTGTCATGGTGGATTTCTAGATTGTTGATTTTCTTTCCACACAGATTGAGTTTTCATTGCCATGTTTTCCACTCCACCCTCTCCCTGCCCACTTTGACTCCATTTTCATCTTCACACGGAGGGTCCGCCACGTTAAGTGTCATCCCAAACCAACACGTGGGGAGTTGGAATGCATCAATAGACTCTTCACAAGGAAGCTGTATTGTTTTTTTGTGCTGAATCTGAACCTTAAACTGATTTGTACACTGAACAACTAACATGTAAAAGTAGACCTACATAATACAAGATGTTTGTGACTAGATAATATGGAGTATGGAAAAGTGAACATAAATAAAAACATGAAATGTCCTTTGCTCACATCATTTAAAGTTTTAAAGAGGAGAGTAATCAAGTGTATGTAGCAGAATGTCTTTTCCCCAAGCATTCACTCTGTGGTTGAGTCCCAGTGAGCTGCTGTTGTTTGCATTCACTCTGTGGTTGAGTCCCAGTGAGCTGCTGTTGTTTGTTCGACTGCCTGAACCTGCAGCTGGAGAGATGTGTCAGTAGTAGGGATAGGAGATCTGCCCCCACATTTACATTTACAGACACTATTCAAAATGCTCATTCAAACCTTGGTTAAACTTTATTTGAAATACTCTATAAAGTTGTGAGAGTCAATAGATGACTCAGAGCTCAAGTAGTACTCAGAGCTCAAGAAGAAACAAATGTAAAATGGCATAAAAAAAGGCATAGTAACATCTAAGCAACACAAAAATACACTTGGTCTCAGATGGTTTCACAGTGTCAAGGTCTGTACTCGGCAGTCAATAAATAACATAATAACCATGAAATACCATAACTGTCTTCAATCTTACATTGTCAACAGCTTTGGATGGCACTGTAGTGAGGGGAGAGAGCAGTCACTCCACCCGGCCTCCACTGCTCGGACGTAAATATTTCTGATGTTAATGAAGGATAGTTGACCACTAGATGGTGCTGTTGAACCAACCAATATAACTGGTTGACCATTAAGGTGGTTCTTGAGCTGCTAGTTTTAACGTAACAAGCTGGTGAGGAAGGCTGGCTCCATGGTGGCAACTGAACTGGATAATCTTGAGGCGGTTGCGGAGGAGAGGACGAGGAGGAAGCTGGACGCCATCGTGGAGAACCCCTCCCATCCCCTCTATGATGAGCTACTGCAGATGGGGAGCACGTTCAGCCACAGACTGATCCCTCCTCGGCACACCACTAAGCGCCTTGGCCAGTCCTTCGTGCCAGTAGCCATCACACTCCTCCACTGAGGACTGACCCCCCACATAATAACTTTGATCAAATATATGCCAGCTGCGTTGCACTTATCTTGTTCATTTTATATTTATTTATATAGTTTATTCCTATTACCTAGCTGCTATTACACCTGCGTTTCCCTACGGGGATTAATACAAGTTTATCTATCTAGTCAAATTCAAATCTCCTACTCTTGCCTACAGGACAGCTACTGGATCTGCACCCATTTTCTCCTTCAGATGTATTCCCCCTCTCTACCATTCCTCTCAGCTCCGCTGATGAACACTTGTCTCTCTGTTCATTCAAGTGAGAGTCTGCATGTTTTCAAGGATTCCCTCAAAGACTTTTCAAGTTTGGGATCACCTTGAAAACAAAACTTTCCAAAATATTTGTATCCATCAAAATAGGTAAAACAATTATTGAAAATATAGTCAAGAAATATGTGCTTGAAAATGGGCTTTTACCAAAGAAGTTTCCTTATGCAGCAAAGACAAACTCTCCAGGATTACAGCATGACTGCTCCTTAACCACATAGTTCTTGCATCATTTCAAGCAACACTTTTGGCCCATCTTGTTGCAGGACCAAATGAGCTTTAGTCAAGTGCAGTCCACAGGGCCTGGCATGGAGTTATGGCCAAATGGACCTTAACCCATTTAGGCCTAAAACGCCTGGAAAAAATGCCTGTAAAATGCCTGCGATTTCAGAAACCTCCCCTAAAACCTGAAGTTTTTCTAGAAATTCAGCAATTGTGTCAACGCCTACTACATTACTGATTTCTCAGCCCCTGTAACAGATAGGAACACAATTCAAAAAGTATTTGAGCGCTTACACCTGTGGCTTTCATGGGGATTTTTATTTACAAATATTTACAATATTTACATACACCTTCTCAAAAGTAAAAAAAAAAATATGTAAAAGTGCAGATCAGCACAAAACAGTAAAAAAAAACTTAAATAAGCTATATGACAAAGTATATAACAAAGTGAAATAAAGTATATAACTATATAATTAGGGCCCGAGCTGCTGAAAGCAGAGAGGCCCTATTGGAATTGCTCAGTTTATTAGGGCCCGAGCTGCTTAAGGCAGCGAAGCCCTATTGTAACTGTATGGTTTCTTATTAGGGCCCGAGCTGCTGAAAGCTATATGACAAAGTATATAACAAAGTGAAATAAAGTATATAACTATATAATTAGGGCCCGAGCTGCTGAAAGCAGAGAGTCCCTATTGGGATTGCTCAGTTTATTAGGGCCCGAGCTGCTGAAGGCAGCGAAGCCCTATTGTAACTGTATGGTTTCTTATAGAGAGGATGGCAACATCAGCAGCCTGAAATATCAAGGGATTCTTGATGGCGATTACATTCCAAACCACAGGAGACGGCAAATTCTTCAGCAGGATGGCGCTTCTTCTCATATTTCGGCCTCCACATCAAAGTGGATGCAGTATGGATGCAGTCCTCCAAGCTCATCTGAGTCATATATGATATTGTTTTTTCCCCCCAGGGCACCATGACTTTATGCTCTGATGCTATTGTAGCATTCTTGTGTTATCAAAGTAAAATTCAAAATTAAAAAAAATATTTTTGTGTATGCGACAAGACTTTTGTCCAAACCCAATCTGACCTGTCTGTCCTTATTACATGATAAAACTCAATTAATGATACACAACTTTAAGTTGGTATAATAAGCATAATCTAGAGGCCTTTGCCTTTCATATGAGCCATTTCTGATTCCAATTGATCAACTACAAGTCAAGTTATTATCTGTTGTTCCTACAACTTGGATAAGTGACATGACTTTTGTCAGGCATTGTATTGTTCTATTGATGAACTATTGTTCCCCTTTTTTCCCCATAGACTTGCATGGCAGAACTCTGTGGCATTATGACATCATAATAGGGTTATTATGTGCTTCACTGACACCTGCGCCAAGGTTCCAAGGCTCCTCTTCTCTCCCTCTTCATTCAACTGTATAACAAGGAAGGCTGTGCGGTGCGCGTCGGCCATCGACCAGCGCCTTCCCCGACGTGCGCGCGCGTGCTCGGGCCCGCTCAACGCTGCTTGCAGCTTTAATTATAAGTTTATAATTCTTAACGGGAAAGTTTTAACTTTTGAGTTGTTTACTTGTTTTATTATGAGCAGAAGGGAATACGATTAACATCTATTTTGTTGTCCGTGTAGTTTTTACATACCAGGGATATTTAATGCTCATTTGGACACTATGGATGGAGAATGGACCTGACCGTGTCAACCTCTGAGTTGTTTACTTGTTGTATTATGAGCAGAAGGGAATAAGATTTTGATCAACAATTATAACTATTTTGTTGTCCATGTAGTTTTTACATGATATTTTTATGCTCATTTGGATACTATCACTGAGATACAGATGAACTACTTTAGTGTCAAATATTCCATTCAAAGGGAAAAAGCAGGAATAATTCAAATAAAAAACAAAACAAATTTCAAGTACATCTTATTTATCAACTGATAAATACTGTATGCTGGGCTGAAATGGAAGGCAACCAAAGCATTCACTATAATAAAGTCAAACGAGGATTCAGTAGCATTAACTGATTTTATTATAAGGCTCTTCAGAATGTTCCAAAAAGTACCGTTGATTTAGTACGTCATAGGTCACATTAATTCCTGCTAACATACGGCTGCGAAAAGATATATGACCGCTGTCATAGGCAACGGGTTTTGTACTTCTAATTCACATCTTTCATATCATTCCGCCAGAAGTCCAGTCATTTTAACGCAACAGTAGACAGTAATTTGAAGTCAGCAAGTAATGGGTTGCTATGCAACACCTGAAACTTCAAAGTTCTATTTGCTTGAAGAACTATTTATTTCTTAACGGGACTCATGAAACGGCAACTAAATCATTAAAAAGAGGTACGTTGGAAGAATGTCTTCTATCGTTTTTGGCAAGTAACCGTATAATAAGCGGGATAATGTATTGTCTGTCGGTCGGCTGCGCGTCGGGGTGTTGTTCGCCCCCTCGGGAATTATTTTTGGAGAATGACCTCCGGACAATACATTATCGAAATACTAGAATATATCCACAAGTTTCCTGGGGTGGTTACTGGGGCAACGTCAGTGGGCAGTACTTCCGGTAGAGCACTTCTTTTGGAGGCTTATCACATCGCAGCTCAGCTGTGTCTGGTAAATATTATGGCTTTAAAAAGTTCGGGAACAACGTGTGCCGTTCGTGGATGTACTTATAACCGTTCAAAACTAAACAGTTGGTTGAAATTGGAGTGTTTTGACCACAATGTGTTTCTGTGCATACGTGTGTGATCTTTGCACTTCACAACTGCCTTCCATTTTTTCTTTTAGCCTCGTCGTCTTAAGGCAGTGGATGGAAGCTGTACCATTTCGGGCAAGAACACTCTAATTTCTTCTTTGGCTTGTTTAGCTAAACTCCTTGAATCCTTGAACAAGCCAAAGAAGAAATTAGAGTGTTCTTGCCCGAAATGGTACAGCTTCCATCCACTGCCTTAAGACGACGAGGCTAAAAGAAATTGGCTAAAAAACCTTAACTTAAAACATCCGCCGAAAAGGTGTTATGTCTGTTCGTTTCATTTTGTGGACAAAGTGCCAACTGAGGAAAACCCTTACCCAACGCTTTATCTCGGTTATGAGAAGCCACCTGAGAAGAAACGCCGAAGAGTCGTCAGGATGATCGTTGACAGTCAAGTTGCAACAACATCAGGTAGGCTTGACGGCTACATTGACGCAATATTTTTTTTAAAGCAACATTACGTTAGCATACAGTTTACTCACGGTGTTAAAGCCGTCTTGTTTTCTGCGCTTTAACATGTCTTAAATTATACTTACACAGGGGGCAAAGGGATTAAAAACATTGGGCCTCATTCTCGACCTTTTTCTGTAATTCTTCAGAAATGTTTCTTACACGACTTCGCAAAAACAACGTAAGAGAAACGCTTCCGCTGCATTCCCGCACGCTTGAAAATGTGTTCATAAGCAGCCGAAGTCTTCTCAGCTGGGTTCCTTCCGATTAGCTTCTTAGATTGATGCGCGTTCTCGTGAAAGTGGATTTGCATACATACACGCCCTGCCAGCTCCTTATTAGGAGACGCAATTTTAGAAACGTGTGCTGTCGCAATCTCCCGAATCCACCTCGTAACAGGTGTTCATTAATAAGGTGGAGATATTGTATAACGTTGAACGTCCGAAGTCCGTAAAACACATTTAAGTAGTCACTTTTTTTGTTTAAATCGAAAAATAGGCACCATAGGTGTGAAGACCGGTCCCAAGTACGAGTATAAATTGTAGTCCGTTCTGTCGTTCGAAATGTCCACCATAGGGGTGAAGACTGGCCACCAGTAGTAGTATAAATTGCAATAAATTCCTGCTTTAATTCTTAGAGATTGAGCTTAGTGTTTATTTATTTATTCACTTACATTTGCAGTGTTCATGTCATTCACAATCAGTCTCTTAGCAGACGCGGCCTTTGTCCAAAGTGACACAAGGGTACAAGGGAGAGAACAGTCAAGCTACGAGCCATATAGACCTAGTGTAACAATAAACTCTACCTCGTATAATTATGACTATAAATGTGAAACGTAATTGTTAATGATACAAATATTCTCGTATTTATTATTATCATAATTATTTTAATCCGAGGATGTCTGTAGAGTTGACGTGAACGCAATCACCAACGGGTTCTCACAAATTCGCCCGTTAACCCTTTTACTGTAATACGGAGTTTTTTCAAATGTCATTCCTCAACGCGATTCCTCAAATAACCACAAGATGGCCCGTGGAATCCCATTTGAGAAGATTCCGGTAGAGTTACGACTGCTATTTCGAGTTCTGAAAGTTGTCTGAAGTTCAGAAGAAAGCACAGAAGAAAAAAATAACGAGAATGCAAATGTTTTCATAAATGTTTCCGAAGTGGAGTTCCTTCTGAAATCCTTCGGAAAGTCTTCCCAACTGCTGTCGAGAATGAGGCCCATTGACTAGATCTATGCTGTACGCCAGGGGCGTTCAGTAGCCCCCCCAAATGTTTAATTTTTTTATTTTGAGATCGTCAAATTCACAACAACCGATTTAGTGAACTTATTTTGTTTTAATTTTTAGAGTTAGAAATAAAATAGTCTCGAGTAGCACAGGACTCCCGCCTGTTTGAGACTGTAGTGGCAAGTGCACGACTATGTTTGGTCGTGAGTGAGTGAGCCTCGCGAGACAGACAGACATCGATAATGTCTAGTAAACAAACTTGTAGCGACTGTCCGACCCAAGCTGCTGAAAGCTGCCAAAATCACCAAGGACACCAAGGACCTCATTCCATGGCTGCCCCGTGACACTATCAGAGCAACAATGCCACAGGTTTTTCTGCAACATTTCCCTGATGTTACATGTATTATTGACTGCACAAAGAGTGGTCTGCAAAAAGCTAAAAACTTAGACTCGCGCTCAGAGTCTTACTCCCATTACTACGCAAGTAATACTGTAAAATACCTTGTTGCCATTGCCCCATCAGGGATGGTGATGTTTATTTCAGAGGCTTTTGGTGGAAAGTGTAGACACAGGTACATTACACAGAACTCTGGGTTTCTAGATTGTTTACGTCCTGGTGATTTGGTGATGGGGGACCGTGGGTTCACAATTAGAGATCTTGAACGGGCTAAAAGGCGTCTCAAAGTCTACAAGATCCTGTCACAAACCGTGCCAATAAGCTTAGTTCCTAAATTTGATAAAATACTTCAGATTTGTGCAGCTCTCGTAAATCTGAGAGGAGAGCTTATATCCAGCAATTAATGTCTAACATAATCTTACACAATCTAATCTGTTATGTTTTACATATTCTTACACAACATACACTGTGTGCACAATTATTAGGCAAGTTGTATTTTTGAGGATTAATTTTATTATTGAACAACTACAGTGCTCTCGGTCAATCCAAAATGTCAATAATCTCAAACCTGAATATTTAAGAAAGTGAAAGTGAGGTTTTGGCTTTCTTAGGAGAATATCTATGTCTGCACAATTATTGGGCAACTATGAGTGTGCAGAATTATTATGCAACTAAATGAAAAACAACAAATTTCCCATCTCACTGGTCTATTTTCATCTGTTTAAGTTAGAATAATAAACAAACAACTCAAACCATACAAATAAACATTTCTGACATTTAAAAAATAAAGTCAGTGACCAATAAAGTCACCCTTCTTTTTAATAACAGTAATAAGCCTTCCATTCATGGAGTCTGTCAGTTTCTTGATCTGTTGACGATCAACGTTTTGTGGAGCAGCAACCACAGCCTCCCAGACACTGTTCAGAGTGGTGTACTGTTTTCCTGCACTGAAAATCACCTGTTTAAGAAGGCTCCACAAGTTCTCAATAGGGTTTAGGTCATGTGAGGAAGGGGGCTGTCAAGCTAAAAAGGCACCGGGTGCCTAAAAGAGCCCGGGTGATGTAATGTTAACTTTCGAACGACTCTTGAGTGACAGTTGCTATGCCAACGCCAATACGTCACCCTAACGCGATTTACTTCAGAGCATCTTGCATTGTACTTTGCTACCTGAGACCAGCTTGCTTGTATTTGACCTACAATAAACCAACCAAAACAACCATGTGCTTGATGTTTGACTTTGGTAGGAAAGTGGTTGATTAGTTAGTTGGTTATAGTATCAAAGTAAGCACATTTCATTAGCTAGCTCGTGCTAGTGTAACGAGCTATCTTGTTAGCTTGAAGCTATTCATCTGTTGTTGTGCTTAAATTAAGAAAGTCCTTAATGTGTTGTGATTTTAAGACATATCTGACGGCACCCACAATTAAATTTGAACAAAACAGGGCATTGTTTGCACAACATTTTACTAAAGAACAACGGGGGCTTGCTAGCTTTGACATGCTAGCGGACATTGCTAACTTACAGGTTACCAGCAGGCAGGTGTAGCTAAAACTTTTTATTCGCTTAATATTGTGCCTAAACGGATACTATGTACCCCGACACTTTTTGGCTATCAGTCAGAGAGTCTCAAGAGTAGTTCGAAAGCCATCAGCTACGTTTTAGTCGCTTAATGTTGTCGCACAAAAGGAGGAATTGCTATTAGCAATATAGATGCTAGCGCGCGAAACCTGTTGATGTGTGCTTACTTACAAAAGACCGGCAGCCAATATTAAGCGTGTAAAAAGTACCTGATGGCTTTCGAACAACTCTTGAGACTCTCTGACTGATAGCTAAAAAGTGTCCGGGTGCGTAGTGTCCGTTAAGGCACAATATTAAGCGACTAAAAAGTAGCTGATGGCTTTCGAACGACTCTGAGACTTAAAGCTAATAAGCGCCCGGCCTACGTGGTGAACGGATTACGTAATGCTAACGTTGGCATAGAAACTGTCACTCAAGAGGCGTTCGAAAGTCAACATTACGTCACCCGGGCTCTTTTTGGCATCCGGTGCCTTTTTAGCTTGACAGGGCCATGTATTATTCTTTCATCTTTAAGGCCTTTACTGGCTAGCCACGCAGTGGAGTACTTCGATGCATGTGCTGGAGCATTGTCCTGCATAAAAATCATGATCTTTTTGAAAGATGCAGACTTTTTCCTGCACCACTGCTTGAAGAAAGTGTCTTCTAAAAACTTGCAGTAGGTTTGAGAGTTGATTTTGAGTCCATTTCACTCGTTTCAACTTGAAAAGATCCAATTAGCTCATCTTTAATAATACCAGCCCATACCAGTACCCCACCTCCACCTTGCTGGCGTCTGAGTCAAAGTGGAACTCTGTGCCCGTTACTGATCCAGCTACGGGCCCATCCATCTGGTCCGTCAAGAGACACTCTCATCTCATCCGTCCATAACACCTTTAAAAAAATCTGTCTTCAGATAGTTCTTGGCCCAGTCTTGACGTCTTAACTTATGTGTCTTGTTCAGTGGTGAACGGGTTTAAGCCTCCCTTACCTTGGCCATGTCTCTGAGCACTGAACACCTTGTACTACTGGGCACTCCAGGTAGTTTGCAGGTCTGGAATATGACAGCACTGGATGATAATGGGTTCCTGGTAGCTTCACGTTTGATTCTTCTCAAATCTTTGGCAGTTAATTTGCGTCTTTTTTTCTCAACACGTTTCTTGTGACCCTGTCGACTATTTGCAACAAAACATTTGACGGTTCTGTGATCACGCCCCAATATCTTAGCAATTTCAAGAGTAATGCATCCCACTGAAAGACTTTATACAATTTTTGACTTTTCACAGTCAGTTAAATCTCTTTTATGGCCCATTTTGCCTTAGGAAAAGAAGCTGCCTAATAATTATGCACACCTTGATATAGGGTATTGATCTCCTTAGGCCACAACCTCCCTCACTACACAGATACATAACACCTAATATGCTTAAATCCAATAAGCATTCAAGTTTATGCAGCTTGGAGTTGGAAAATATGCATAAAAATTATGATATGGTCAAAATACTCACTTGCCTAATAATTGTGCACACAGTGTATTGTATATTTATGAATTTATTTATGTATTCCTATTTTTTAATTGTAAAACAAATATTTGTAAATAAAGTTTTTATTATTTTACATATTAACCATTGTTTGGATCTCACAGAGTGAGACTTACATTGCCAACTGATATGTGGGTTAATTACAAAGAAGTTCGAGGTATTTGGGGCAGAGATGTAGTTTTTTTCCTCCAAAATCATCAGCCAACCTAGGAAGCATGTGTAGAAAATAAAATATTTCCAGTTGCTCTACTTGTTTGTCAGTGTAATCTTTGTCGAAGGGAATGTCCAATTCTAAATGTTCCTTTTGTGTCCAGACAACCAGTTTGCAGCTCTGTAGACCTAGGCACATCATAGCCACTTGTGTCTAAAAGAATAGAAAATACATTTAATTGGCACCAAATTATGAATATAAGCTCACACTATATTGTTTAACTCTTGTAATAATGCAGCTAGTATATCTTGCCCTTGAAAATAATCCAGTTTACCTGAAGGTAGTATCCAGCTCTTCCATTTGGACTAATTACGTACTTTCCATCATCCAATATTTTGATGTCACCGTTTGGACGGGTGAGAAGTTCTTCAAGAGACATCTGACTCTTGAAGGGGTACTTGATCTCGAGAAGTTTTGTCCCATCTAGGATTCCATCTGGACTGGCTGCCAACCAGGGGTGGTCAGGATGCACCACAAGGCCTCTGTTGTGCACAGCATGCCCTCTGCTCTCAAGGAGTGTGATGACCCTGACATTTTCAGAGCCATATTTTGTGGCTGCGTTCCCGGTGAAGGTGGGGTACACATGCTCATTAAGGAATTTGTTGGGGTCTGTGGTTAGTCGTTTGGGGACTTGTTTGACTGTGCTTGCAGTTAGACGCAGTCTCCTAGCATCATGCCACACCTGTGACCTACTCTGGTTCTTTGTTTCTAATTCCAATTTAGATACTTGATTGGGGGATAAAGCAATATGTGAATGGTAAAAAAATGAACATTTCCTACATGTCAGACGTGTATTATGATCAGTGTGATTCTCAATTCTCAAATCTGAATTTTGGTTTGGCTCAGTGTTGTTCTCTACATCCGCTCTGTAAGCAAGCTGGATAAGACCATTAGTTTGGAGCTGAAAGAGTGGGGCCATTACTGAGGAGTTGATGTGCGTTTTGAAATCCTCATGGTTTCTGAAAAGTCGGGGAGATGGTGTGGAATTGATTTGTTCTCGCCTTGATGGGTGGGGATATGTGTCCTGTGGTCTGTGGCGTCTAAAATTAATATGCTTTGCCTTGACCAGACCTACATTCTTCTTTGCACCACTATTCCATGTCCTTTTCACATCAGTACATGCTGTCCCTGTCTCACCTTGCCTGACTGCATTCTCAACCTACAAGAATACACATTTTGTAATCACATGCTTAACCTACTTCTATGTTTTAAGTAGACTTTCCAGCCAACACTTTTACACATTTTCAAGATCATGTTACTCTCGTTAGCACTAGCATTACTTACCTTCCACAGTATTGCTGCTGCATGACTACAGGAGCGTCCTGGCCCTGCAATACAAGAACAGCCTGCTGTCTGTATCACTCCTGTCTTCGATACTAATACCCAAGCCTTATGATGGGTTGCTTTAATACTTTGACTTGGCTCTATTTCCGCTTTCAAAAAGACTAGGTCTTCTGTGATCTCATTTAGCCACACTCGCCCGACTTTCTCGCTGTGTATTAGGCGTATTCAGTCACGTGACCAATATCCATGACAACAACCTTTGGCGGCCATGTTGGGGTCCATGTACGGCACTGTTTTGCAGTGTTTTATACCGCTATTCTCAAGAAGCTCTTATTTTCTCTTCTCTTCTCTTCAAGTCTAACTCCACGTTTCCATTGGGACGAATTATCGGCAGGCGGTATTTCGCCTAGGGGTCGTGGTCAGAAAAAAACATGTTTGGCTGTCATGTAGCGACTAGCGAGTGTCAAGTAGCAAGCTCGGCTGCAGTGCAGCGCTTATAGCATTTTAGCAGCTAGCTTCTACATTGATCTTCAATTAAAGTGTTAGCAGCAAGCTAACCATAACGGTCGAGAGCTTAATTTAAGACCTACAATATTATGTTTGCCCTGACAGTGTTCGTATAGTATATTAACAACAAACCGAGTCGATGTAGACATATAAAAGTTGTGTAAACACCTTCATTCACATACAAATATTTCCAGTTAAACAGACTCCCGAGAGCCAGGATTAGCAGCTAGTGTACATTGATCTTCAATTAAAGCGTTAACCCTAACCCACTTGACCACAGCTGCACAGCAGTCACAACTACAAACGAAATGCGGAGTAGCATGTAAGAATTCATTAACTGCATGTTTTTCATGTGTGCATCCATGTTCAGTGGCAGGTGAGGTGAAGTTGAAAAGCTTTGGGTTACAAATATTTCTGATAAGGGACTGTGAAGGCTGGGCAGGTTTTGAAGAACTGTCCTGTTTAGCGATCGAAGCCTCATCTCTCCCGGCTCTGTGTTTGAAAAATGAACCACCCATTGCCTGGTCTCTTGTGTCCTCCTCAATTACTTCCATGTCAGTGACAGAAAATTGTACGTTCATTTTTGATTAAAAGATGATTACTTGGCCCAAAAAAGCTGATTCTGATTCTTCTGACATTTAATACATGGACCCCAAGATGGCCGCGATTGAGCCTGTGACGTCAGATGCATACGCCGGATAGATAAGCTTCGGAGCTTTTCAGATTCTTCATTGCCTTACCATCACAAGACACCGACTCAACAAAGTACGAAAAAATACTGCTATATGTTATTCTCGGCCATTTTTTAATGTCGTCTTCCCATGTAGTTAGTGCGGAGGGAAAGGATATATTTATATCGCCGTTTTTTAACCCGTTATGGTTGTGTTCCCACATCGTTGAATAAATTAATGAATGACAGACGGCGATTGTTTACATCTGTCTCGTAGCAACCGGAAGTGAAGCCCACATTTCATGAGAACAATTTTATATTACCATAATTTCTGTCTTTACAGTATGCACTGTACAACACCTTTGGGTGGAGGTATGACTTCTCTCAGGTGAGGACATTGTGTAGCATAGGTTTTATGTTCACAGATGGAAAAATACAAAAATGTGGGTTGTGTGTGGGCTGACTGGGAATGTTCTGACAAGGGCTGGCTTTAGCGAAGTCTACACTGAAGTAGCATATGTTGCGCAATCTTCTGTATAATTACCAAGTGGTGTAATAGTTGATTGTCCACCTGGACTGGTGACAGCATTAACAAATGCTATTAGAAATCAGTCCAATTAATTATCAACGTATGTGTCCTCAGAATGAAATGCCATTCATTCGTGGATGTTGGCAGAACCTCCTGCTTATGAACATGAAGCCAGAGAGGTTAGAACCACATATGTGTGTATTGTCTTAACTTCAAATGTCTTTTTTGTGTATTCTTTTTTTAAACACGACACAAATTACTGTTTTAGGAAAAGTGCTGAAGAACATTACCATCACTCATTTTCCCGTGAGATTGATATGGTACAGTTAACTCACTGAGAGTTTCTGACAACCATCTCTACTGGCTAGAGTACATATTTAACATTTAGTGTACAGTACAGATTTAGTGTTGTGCATAGTGCATACTATGTCTTGTGTGTTTGCTCAGTTACCAGCAAGTCTTCTGGAGGACATTTTAATTGAAGTCGTTCTCCATGAGGGTGACCGCGCCATTCTAACTCTGGCATTGGTGTGTGCAAACTTCCGTGTCATAGTCACGAGGGAGGCATTCAGGAGACGAGCACATTTTCTTTGGTTAAATAGTGAGTTGTCTTCACTTTTCATTCAGTAGGGTGCAATTGTTAATATATGACACTCAAAATCAATCTCAAACTCTCAACACTCTCTCTCTCCCTCTTCATATTTCTTAACACTTACCTTCAACTTAACCTTTGTGCTCTTTTCAAGTATTACAATAACATGATGTTATACAAGACTAATTTGTATATAATTTGTAAGCCCTTGTTTTTAAGTTGGACTCTTTTGATCTTCAGGTGTTGCAAACTGGCAGTCCTTCTCTGCTTCATACAAATCAACATACTTTAGAATGTATGAATTGGACACGTCAGCACTGTGGTGACCAATACAAAAACTGTTGCCCAGGTATGTGCTCTAAACTTGTACGCTAGCCTTACTCTTTTGATGTAAACAGGTGAAGTTATGTTGGTGCTTTGAAAGCCCAGACAATTATAAGTAGAATTCCAAGAAATTAACAGTGCTTCCTAAATGTTTTCATGTGACTACAGACCTGCACACATCAAATATGTTTCAAAATGGCTTGCATTACATAAATGTCTGTTGTGTGTATTGCTGAATGACAGGATATGTAGGTAGAGGAAAGAGAGGAGAACTGTTTGGAAGTATGAGCGAAGACACCCACCCAGAGTACTGTAGCGAGTTCTGCCAGATTTGTGCTGCTGAGGGCATCTCCTTTGTTTAACTTGACTTGAGATCACCAATGAGCATGTGCAGAGACGTCATCATCGTCAGCGCCAAGGGGGTGCAACGGCAGTCTCTTGAACGTCCGCACAGGAGGCCATTTTGAGGACAGTATACTTCCGGTAGGGATCAGTGGTACGTTAGGTAACGTCAGTGATCTTCACAATCGTTTACACTCTTATCTCGCGGAAGTTTTTGACGGATTTACAAATGACTTGATTTACAATCGTCATTAGCCTACCTTGGTAATAATTCTGGATGCTTGAACATGTTGAAATGTGCAGCTTAATTGTGTATCACGGCTATTGTGTATCAGTCATTTTACATCAATTGGCGAGGCATAATTGTTCTTTCTTTTCAATATAACTTAAGTTGCACATAATAAAACTGAAGTTGCACATGATTTCCAATCGGGTTGATTTGTTAAACATCTTACATTATGATTTCGACAGGAAATTGCTGACTTTATTGCCAATGAAGATGCCAGAATTTTGTGCAACCTGCTCTATTGAACACTCCCTTGAAACGAGACCTGTCAATGTTATTTTCATATGAAAACCCATGTTTATAATTCTTCATAAGTACGTAGTGCCATAAGAAATATCTTACGTTTATAACAAACCAACCCGTTTGAAAATCGGTTGAAAATTGAGCAAGTTCTGGTTACTTAAAAAGTACCACTTCCAACACAATGTTAAGGGGGAGTGAGCTATACTGTCCTCAAAATGGCCGAAATGTGCGGACATTCGGCTCCGTCGGCCAGAAACGCAGGCAGGATATCTAGCCTTTATTATAGATATCTATGGTCAGCGCTACCACGTCCTGCAAGCAGCCAATCGAGTGCTGTGCCGACGTCTGACAAATGATAAGACAGCAACCGCCTGTTTCCGATAAGCCCTAATAAACTGACCCTGAATCGGGAACGAGGGCTGATTTTACTACTGGTCATTTTGAAAATAATAATAATATATAATAATAATAACACCTATCATCTGCTTTATCTGTTACCATTGTGTGTATATCCAGATGATAAGTGTATATTAACTGTGAAATAGATATGCATGACTTCGACTTTACTGATTATACTCATGGTGTGAAACCGTTGTAGTCCACCAAGCATCCAACACCCCTGACAATCAGACTGAGGTCTAGGTTAAATTATATATGTCATGTTTTTTCTGATGTCCTGAGACCCAAAGATGTGATTGTTTTTGGCATCTTAAATGCACTTTGATATAGCATACATGCTGAAATGCAAACTTCCCAGGGTATTTATAGCAGTATTTAAAGTACATTTTGATTTTTCTTTTTTTAAATGTGTATCTCAGATACCTGCAAGAGTAAGGTGCTGGTATTTTGCCATTGTTTAAATAAAGTCCAAATCTACTTTTCCTGTGTTCTTTCTGTATTACACTGTCTACATGCAGTTATGACAATTATTCTAGTGACTCATCCTACCAGCCTTTACATCAGGTATTCTCATCAAGAAATTGCAAATGTTCAAGTTTATGTGTGTCTCATTCACTTGATGCTGGGGAAAAATCTAACTTTTCAGTTAGATCTCCACTGATAGGTGAGATTTAGCTGTTTCCTTCAAGGATGACATTTAATCATGAATGGTTCCTTTAAGTAACCCAAGCAAATCCTTGCAAGTGTCTCAACCTGCTAACCTTAAGTCCTCACACTATTGTTTTGTGTTAATTCATCCCTGTCTTGAGTGGCACCCAGGGCCTGCAGAGGTTTTGTAATTGTAACAAAATACTTTTTAATGTAATTGTGCCCACCTTTGGTTATCTTTAACACTACTGCCATCAATTGTTATTACTTTACGACAAAAAAGGTTGTTGAAAGTGAGATTAATTCCATTATTTATTAAAAACTTAAATGTTTTAAATAGAGTGGTCTACGCATGAGCATGCAAGTCTGTAATGTGGTCTGATAGGATACCTGAACCTACTATAATTCAATAGCATAAAGGACCAAATCTCTTTGCATCTGGTTCGACAATCAGGGTTTATACGGTCATGAAAAACCTGGAAAAGTCATGGAAATTCGTTATATTCATATTTTCATGTCGATCATTTACCCAGGACAAGCAAAATGTGGACCAAGATCGTAGTCAAATACCTGTAGGACTAGTTCAAAGACTATGGTAAGATACAATGATGACAAGATAGTAGTCAAACACCTGTAGGACTAGTTCAAAGACTACGGTAAGATACAATGATGACAAGATGATAGTCAGAAAGAAAACACACCCATCTTATATACAGATATTAGGTTTATTTTTCGTCTTTTTACAACAAGTTCACATCTGGTTTTAAAATGTCCTGCCAACCAAGGAAAATGCCAGATGAATTTAGAATGAAAGAGAATCAGGACTGTAGTCTTAAAACTGGCAAAGCCACTTTTGATTTTTTTTTTTTGTATACCTACCGTATTTACATGAAATATAAAACACATTTTAAGCACGATGTAGCACTGTCGGGAACAACATCTAAATAATTTTACACTGAGTTGAATTTGTGCGGTATCATTTGTTGAAAATCAGCATGAATGCCATTTCTCATGACATTCACGACAATATTTTATTTCACTGATACCGAGGACAGCTCAAGGAATTCAGCTACCCAACACACAGAGAGCGTTTTAAAGCTTTAAATCATTAAAAAAAAAAAAAGGAAAAACAAACGTACAAAGACTTCCCCATTCCCCATGGTTATGACTACATCAGTGTGCAGGACTAGTCGGATAAAGAAGTGCACATGGCGTAGGCAAAGCTATATCATGTGGCCCAAAAGGAGACTCTGAAGTACCTGTCAAGGAGAAAATGTCATGCAATTTCAGGCAAGATGTAACCAAGCCAACCTGCCCAATAGTGCCTCTACACCCCTCCCCACCCCCAAAAAAGACTAAATATAGTAATAGCAATAATAATATAAAAAAACTCTCCCCTTTTCGCACATCTGTACATCAAAATTGTTTGGGAATCTACATCCAACAAACATTATGAAGGTTGTTTACATATACCCCATCCATATATTATCTTTGAGCAGATGAGAACATGTAGAAATCAGACTGGGAGGCATTTCTGCCACAAAACCTTTCCAGTCTTCCTTTATTCTCATGAAGAAACCATAGAGTTCTGCTGTGAACGCTTGTTGATCGACTGAGTCGCTTCAAAGATCCGGATGGAAACAGAACTAAACGTTACTGGAACTTAAACTAGTGTGTGCCTAATCGATGGAAAGGTTACAGATGGTGTGTGATGCCTCTTATGTGACTTACAGAAACCAAACACAAACCCAACTCTCCAACAGTCTCATAAAATAGAATAAAGCCTTTCAATATACTTTGGCCTCTTCACTGAAGAGAGCTACATTATTCCATCAATTTAAACTATGTTCACAGTTGGTGGGTGAGGCATCTGCCAGAAAGAGGGAAGCATGTTAAAATAATTAGAAAATAAACCGGAGGAATTATAGAGTACAGGAAAAGGTTGATTGGAAGGAGCTGATTAGGAAAGAATTAAACATTACTGTTCTCCTATTTTCTGTGCACTAGTCATCTAACTGCAAATCATCCAGAAAATGAATAAAGACCTATACAAGATTCCACAATCACTTTTTTGAAAACAAGTGTTGCCTGCCTCTGGAATAACCTTTAGATCTTTCATGTGTCCAAATATGTCTGTGACTGAACGAAGTCAGTCAATCTTAACGTTTGTATAGATCTTCCTCACGAAGGCACTTGTTCCCACGTATCCAACAGCCCCTAAGGAAAAGAGGGAAACACAATAGCCATAATATAGACAGCTTGGCATGTGACGACAGCAAAACAAAACATTCAATTATCTCTGATACGATATCTATACATATTTATCTCTGTGAATGTACAGAACATTGATTTATCTCTGATATGATATCTATATACATTTATCTCTGATATGATATCTATCTATATAAATGTATCTATGACATGATATCTATCCATCCATCCATCCATCTCTCTCTCTCTCTCTCTCTCTCTCTATATATATATATATACAGCCACGGAAAAAAATAAGAGACCACTCCAGAATGATCAGTTTCTCTGGTTTTACTATTTATTGGTATGAGTTAAAGTAAAATGAACATTTTAGTTTTATTCTATAAACTACTGACTACATTTCTACAAAATTTCAAATAAAAATATTGTCATTTAGAGCATTTATTTGCAGAAAAATGACAATTGGTCAAAATAGCAAAAAAGACTCAGTGTTTTCAGATCTTGAATAATGCAAAGAAGACAAGTTCGTATTCATTTTTAAACTACACAATACTAATGCTTTAACTTAGGAAGAGTTCAGAAATCAATAACATTGATTTACAATCACAGCTTTCATGTGTTTTGGCATGCTCTCCACCAGTCTTTCATATTGCCGTTGGGTTACTTTATGCTACTCCTGTCACAAAAATTCAAGCAGCTCGGCTTCTTTTCATGGCTTGTGACCCTCCATCTTCCTCTTGATCACATTTCAGAGGTTTTTAATGGGATTCAGGTCTGGGAATTGGGATGGCCATGACAGGGTCCTGATCTGGTGGTCCTTCATCCACACCTTTAGTGGCCTGGCTGTGTGGCAGGGAGCATTGCCCTGCTGTAAAAACACTCCTCAGAGTTGGGCAACATTGTCAGAGCAAAAGGAAGCAAGTTTTCTTCCAGGACAATGTTGTACTTTGCCTGGCTGAGGTTTGTAAAAGACCATAAGGATTGAACCAAAGCGAACTGGAGGTCATCTTCTTAGTTCATCATCTCTGATGAGTCCAATTTTCAGCTTTGCCCAACACATGGCCATCTGATGGTTAGACGGAGACCTGGAGAGGCCTACAAGCCACATAGTCTTGCACCTACTGTGAAACTTGGTGGAGGATCGGTGATTATCTGGGGGTGCTTCAGCCAGGCTGGAATCGGGCAGATGTCTTTGTGAAGGACGCATGAATCAAGCGAGGTACAAAGTTTTCCTGGAAGAAACCTTGCTTCCTTTTTCTTTGACAATGTTCCCCAACTCTGAGGAGTGTTTTTTTCCAGCAGACAATGCTCCATGCCACACAGCAAGGTCTAAGTGGTCTCTTAATTTTTTTTATATACAGCCGCGGAAAAAATTAAGAGACCACTTCGAAATTATCAGTTTTTCTGGTTTTACTATTTATTGGTATGTGTTTGAGTAAAATTTACATTTTTGTTTCATTCTATAAACTACTGACAACATTTCTACCGAATTTCAAATAAAAATATTGTCATTTAGAGCATTTATTTGCAGAAAAATGACAATTGGTCAAAATAGCAAAATAAATGGAATGTTTTCAGATCTCGAATAATGCAAAGAAAACAAGTTCATATTCATTCTTAAACTACACAATACTAATGCTTCAACTTAGGAAGAGGTCAGAAATCAATATCTGGAAACACCGCATCTTTTTTGTTATTTCAGTAGAAATGTTGTCAGTAGTTTATAGAATGAAACAAAAGTGTTAATTTTACTCAAACACATACCAATAAATAGTAAAAAAAGAAAAACTGATAATTTTTTAAAAGTGGTCTCTTAATTTTTTCCACGGCTGTATATATACAGTGCCCTCCACAATTATTGGCACCCTTAGTGAATGTGACCAAAACAGGCTATGAAAAAATATATCTTTGCTGTTTATCATCTTGGTCTTTCCCTCAAAATATTCACAAAAATCTTACCTTTTCATCGAAGTAAAATTCTTGAAAGAAATATTTTTTTTTGGACATTACATAAAATATTTTTCTCCAAAACATGGGTGCCACAATTATTGGCACCCTTAGAAAATCCTATAATTAAAATCTAACTGAAGTATATTACCAGTCATGTTTTACATTTTTGAGTTCACCTGTTTCATTAGGAACTCTTAAGTGGTCAACCATGGCTTCCTGCTTCACTGAGGTATAAATATGAGGTGACACATGCCAAATACCCTAAGTCATTCATCAAGATGGGAAAGACAAAAGAACTCAGTGTCAAAGTGCGACAAAAAGTTGTTGAGCTGCTGAAATCCGGATTTAGGGAAATATCTAAACAGTTGGAAATACCCACTTCCACAATCAGGGCAATAGTTAAGAAGTTAAAAGCGACAGGAGATGTCAGGAATCAGCCTAGAAGAGGACCTATCTGTTAATTAACCCCACACACCGTGAGGAGGCTGGTTCGACTGGTAAAAGAATCTCCAAGGATCACAGCTGGATAATTGCAGAGGTTAGTTAAGTCCTAGGGTTGGAAAGTCTCCAAACTACCATCAGACTGCACCTACATTTGAGGGTTATCAGAAAAAAGCCTCTGCTGTCAATCAACAACAAACTAAAGTGCCTACAGTTTGCCAACTGTAAGGCAGACTTTTATATTAGAGTTATATGGTCAGATGAGACCAAAATAATGCTTCTTGGCAACACACATCAAAGGTGGGTTTGGCGTAGACAGAAAGATAGCCATACAGAAGAGCACCCCATACCCACATTGAAGTATGGTGGCGGATCTCTGATGTTTTTGGGCTGTTTTTCTTCCAAATGCCCTGGACATCTTGTTAGGATACATGGTATCATGTACTCCATCAAATACCAGCAGATATTAAATAAAACCATGGCCACCACAGTCCCCAGACCTAAACCCCATAGAAAATCTGTGGGAAGAGCTGAAGCCGAATCTGCAAATGTGTTGACCTCAGAATCTGAAGGATCTGGAGAGATACTGCATGTAGGAATGGTCTCAGGTCTGTGCCATGTGTTCACCAACCTCATCACGCATTATAGGAGAAAGAAGACTCAGAGCTGTTATCTTGGTAAAGGCAGGCGGCTCAAACATTACATTAAGGGGTGCCAATAATTGTGGCACACCTGTTTAGGAGAATAGTATTTATTTAATGAAAAAAAAAATGTTTTCTTTCAATAATTTTATTTCAATGAAAAGGTAAGATTTTTGTAAATATTTTGAGTGAAAGACCAAGAGGATAAACAGCAAACAAATATTTTTTCATAGCCTGTGTACAATTGCGGAGGGCACTGTACACATTTATCTCTGATATGATATCTATATATATTTATCTCTGATATGATATCTATATATATTAGGGATGGGAAGATCCACTGCTGTCAATGGCCGATTCTCGTGAAGTCTATACTTTTCTAAAATCTCTATCTGTCTGCAATACCGCCCTCGGCCTCTACGCAACTTCGGCGCTCTCACAGGCAAAGACAGTGGGCAACCCTGGATAAAGGACGGCTTGTTTTTCGACTGGAAGTCTCTAGAAATCTGGTACCTTATTGAACGAAATTAAAAAGAGTGAACGTGCCGTTCACAGACACCAGAATGAACACGTTCACAGTATCGTTCATCAGGCAGTAATACAGTACGTCAGTGGAGGTTCTTCCATTGATGAAACGGAGGAAGAACCTCCCCAAACTTTTTGAGAAATGTATTTTTGTAATTGAACTGACTAAACTCCTTTAAAAATGCAGTTTGATATCAGTATTTAATACTAGGCATATTATAATTTGTTTCCCTGAGTTAAAATAACATTAGCACCCCCTATCGTAACAAGAAATTACTGCACGGAGGACGTCCTCCCTTTGGTTCCCATTGAGATCAATGTAATCTGTCTCTGATACTGGCGGTTCTTGGGGCTCATTCACTTACATTGCCCAGGGGAGGAAAGACCTCCCTAGCGTCTGAGTCTGCGCCAACATTGCTTAACCAATAAACAACGGATTTGGCGTTGGAGGGAGGGGATTAGACATTAATACCATTCTCTGCAGAAGGATATCGATAACACGTCACCCTTAAAGATTGTTGTAGAAAGATGGCAAATTAAAGAGGATGTGCAATGGAAAACGAAGATATTGTTCATGTTTTATTGAACAAACCGTTTCATTCATTGAGCTACAGAGAGAAGGTTAGTATCAAAACAACAGGGAAACCTGTTCCAAAAATCCAAGTCAATAACCCAATGGTAAAACCGCTGCCGTTAATGCTAACTGGTATGCGAAATACTTATAGCTCACTGGTACCATAAAAAAACAATCGGCTGTACTGTTTTGTTTTTAAATCGTTTATACGCCTATTGTTAGTCTGACTGTTCACGTTCAGCTGACATTCTGAATGGAAATTGTTAATGAATGTTTCAGATTGCGATGTGTTTCGTATCCATTCTTATTAGCCTACACATTGACCAACATTCTGAAACATCCATTAACATCCACATTTGCCACAAACAATGTTAGGCTAACAGCCCATGTTAATAGTTCTGAAATAATGTTCTCTTGCCTTTGTAACTTGTTGTTTAATATTGTGGAAAGGATGTTAGTGAATGATTCAGAGCATTTTAAATGGCATCACTTGTGTCTTCATTTTCTTAAAACAATTGCAGCTGAAAATAAAATTAGTCAAATAATAACCAATAGCTTTAGTAATTGAGGGGGAAAATAGGCCAAATGGTAGGCCCAAAATTTAGAATGTAGTTTTTAAAATCAAGAGTAGGCCTGATTTGACTAATTGGCTTTGCATCATTTCCTTCTGGCCTTGTCTTGTCCAAGGACATGCTGCCCACCAGCTTTTTAAGTACAATGGTGCCACACTGGTGGCTTTGTATCAATTGTATCCCTGCCTGCTATTTTGTAGTACTGTAGTCCACAAAAACACCCTGAAACAACTTGTATCTCACATACTTATGCCACCAACGAAATAAGCAGGCCAATGGCAACCAGGCGCACAGTCCTTCCTCCCTCACTTTAAAAACCACCAGCCGCCACTGCAGTACGTTCAGTTCAAGTTCACCATCATTATGAACGAGTTCATGAACTTTCATTCAATTAACGCGTTCAGACACAACACTGGCGCTTTATCCACGTTTAAAAAAACCTGGCTTTCTTGGAAGACCACGGCACCAAGACAAGATATTCATTAAGATAATAGCAGAGGCGGTGATGATGGAGGAAGAGGTAGGAATATACTCCATATACCGTAGCTAAACTCTCTATTTATTACTTGAATTTACCTGTATCTTCCTTAAATTGGAAAAGGAAATCTAGCAGCTACCTGTCTATATATATTTATCTCTGATATGATATCTATATATATATTTATCTTTGTGAATGTAAAGCCTGAAGAATACCGACTTACCACACATGATTCCCAGTGAAGAGCTGAACACTGCCATGTAGCCAAAGTAGAAGGACGTTTGAAACAACCCATACATCCTACAGACACATACAAAATGTTTGTCATTCAACAACTTGTTTTTGCAATCAAAATTCAGACATTTGTGAAATCATATAACAAGTGTAAACTGTTCGTATGTCTGTATTGCAAAAAAGGAAGGCAAGAATGCACACAAATATATATTCACATAACTAATCTGTCTGATACCAGTGATTTAAATCTTACATTCATTAATTGGAAAGGTTTAAAAGCCACAATCCACGATTATAATCCAATGCAATTCCTGTGAGATTCTTCTTAGCTGCACTCATAAAAACTCTTGTGCTCATACAGTCTTTGATCTGTAAAGGGGTTCTGACCCACCCACACACTATTCCAGCCAGTTAACACATTGCTTCAGGAGCATGGAAGGGTTTGGTGTAAATTGATTGGCTGTTGAGCTCAAATATCAACAATCTTTTGCTAGAATCATAGAATTCACGTTTACACGGCAGGTAAGAGGTGTGATATTTCTTTATATTCAAAGCTGCGAAAAATGTATGACCACTGTCATCAGCAACAGGTTTTGTGCTTCTAATTAACATCTTTCATATAATTTCGCAAGTAGTCCGGTCATTTAACATAACGGAAAGTCATTGTAACTTGAAGTCAGCAAGTAATGGGTTGCTACGCAACACCTAAAACTTTAAAGTTCTATTTGCGTGAAGAACTTCGTGAATGGGAAATAAAGAAATGGCAACAATCATTTAAAAGAGGTATTTTGGAGGAATGTCTATCATTTCGGCTAGTTACCGTATAATAAGCGGGATAATCTAGTCCGGTGGTCATTATCAAGAAAATGAATCCCTCCAGGACGAAACAAATTCGTCCTGTCAGGATTCATTTTTCAATAATGATCGCGGGACTATACATTATCCCTTACTTATCATTACAAGCAGTATTCAGAATATACCTACATAGTAGAGGTGTAATAAATAACCGATACGTATCGATATCCGTTTTTAGCGTGTAAGATACGACTACAACGATGCGTGAAGTCCCGTATCGGTTTTAAAATATCATCTACCGGGCTTTCCCCGATTTTAAAGTTATAAATCGGTTCACAAGCGTTTGTCCCTTTTTTTACACAAAACACTCGCTGGCCTGTTGCATTTTTATCTCAGTCAGAACGATGACAGCATGAACAGTGCAAATGGCAGTGCAGACATCCCAAGTATCCCGGAAGTTCCGGGAGTCTCCCACATATTGATAACGACTCCCTGATGCCCGCAAATTACTTAAAATCTCTCAGAATCAAGAGCGAGCGGGCAAGACCGCGCACACGAGACAGACGTGCTCCAAACCACATTAGCATCTGTGTAGCGCGCGCACGACAGAGAGGGAGAGGGACCTAAAGCCTAGGCCAGACAACCCGAGATTCACACTAACCGGAACGGATTCGGGTTTAGTCAATCGCGGCCAGACAAAGCTGTGCTGCGCTGTGCTGCGGCCACACACACCCACTGAAACTGGTGAATCTGCTGTAGTACATATGCAAGGCCTGTTGGTGGCGCTGTGAAGGGTGCTACCGGAAACGGAGAAGAAGACTCTGAGTTCGCGTATTCATAGATCCCAAGTGACGTCACTGTGTCTAAGTGCCGCCATCTTTGTGACCGAAAGTCTAGCTGAGCGCCATTCACAACATAGACACAGTCGGTCCAAACCCACAGAAAGTTAAAAATGCCCGGCATATGTTGTGCTGACGGATGCGACACCAGTCGCGAAAATAACCCAAATGAACAATATAATTGTATACCAAAAGATTTAGATTGGCGGAATAAATGGTTAGCTATAAATGGTTGGCCGCAAATTAGAAGAGACAAGTAGCAACAGCTAACTCCCGATTGTACAATCAACACTTTGTATTTTCCTGCACCACTATCCATGGAGATGTTGATTTTGTGTTCAGAGCCTGGGAGTGACTGACATGTTAAGTGAAATGCAGCACGTTACTACAATCGTGAACAATTGCTGTGCCTTATCAGAGCTAAACTCTCCTGACTAAGCTAGTGTGCTAATAGTTAGCATGCTGCTAGCGAACTTTACTGAAGACTACACCTAGTTAGCCCACATTGACACTCTTACCCACCACTAAAATAAATGGGTTGATAACCGCTGTTTGAGTAACGTACATGTCCTGTGATGACATACATGTGTTTTATCTCCAGATGCCATTTATTGCCACAATTGCTGTGCCTTATCAGAGCTAAACTCTCCTGACTAAGCTAGAGCGCTAATAGTTAGCGAACTGCTAACGAACTTTACTAAAGGCTGTAGCTACACCCACAATTGGCACTCTTAACCACCACTAAAATAAATTGGTTGATAATCGCTGTTTGAGTAACTTACACACATACATGTGTTTTGCCTAAAGATGCCATTTATTGGTGTCGTTAACCCATCCTGCAACTGCATATTGATATGCATCTGTACTCTTGAAAGCCTTCAGGCTATCTCCGGCGTATGGGGATGGCTTGTGTACAAGATACATGTATAAGTCGGGAACAGACAGTTGTGGCAGACGTTTTGCAGACTTTAAGGGGCAAAATAAAGTTGACGGTAGTCAATATAGATCGCAGCCAATAATTGATGTTTTTTCTCGGAAGGCGGGGCGTGGGGCTTCGAGCGTTCACGTGGGATAATTACGTCGTCAGATTCGCGGATTCAAACCCGATTTGCCTGTCCGGGAGGCCAGTTTGTCATGGTTCCGTCACGGTTAGTCTGAATCTCGGGTTTGTCTGGCAGGGGCCTTAGAGACTGTGCGTGTGTGTGTGTGACGAGGCAGTGTGCGTGTGTGCCTCAGGAGCATCCTGATTGGCCTGTTTCGGTAAGTCAACCAAACAATTTTCAGTGAGGGTGGGCTTTTATCTCCTTTCCCGAACCGAATTAATCAGTTCAGTGTATCTAGGAACAGGGGCACCATGGCACAGGGAGAGTGCCCCCTAAAAAGAAAATATAAGACAATTTACAACAGACTATACAAAGGTGTACCCCTGTTTTATAAAAGTAAATCACAATGACCGTCTTGCACGCTGAACTATCTGTGATTTCAGCATTGCCCATGGTGGGTTAAATTACTGTAATAGACATGTTGAAGTTTCATTTCATGTGCATATTATTCATGCCAGCTAGTTGCCAGGGCTACATGAAAACAACAAGCTCCATAGACTTGTTTAAAGTTGCAATGGAATACAAATAAAAGCAGTTTACATAAATAGGAAAGTATTAGCAGCATATAATAAAAAGTAAAAGTAATCTACATATTTAAACATAATTAACAAAGAATTGCATAGGACTATAGCCTATAGAATGATATTATGCTTTCTTTTAGGCACCACAACAGAAATATGTAGGCCTAGGGGGGGAATACCTCCCTGAAATTATTTTTTTGCAGGTTGGGATGTCTGACTTAGTGTTTTCAATAATTGAACGGCATCGAATCAAATCGCAGCGCATCGCATCGAATCGCATCGTATCGTATCGTACTGAATCGTTTTTTATCAACATGCATCTTTTCTTGTATCGTGCCCATGTATCGAGATACGAATCGAATCGTTTTTGTCATGAGAGATTTACACTCCTACTACATAGGAATCAATACCCAATGGAAATTAAAATATATTTGTGTGATGTTACTAAATTATGTGAGAGCATGAGTGTAAATACAAAAAGGTTCTAAGTACCCAATGGCAAGGCTATATTTGAATGAATTGTTCATGAATCGTGTTAATGTGTTGTCCCCTTACTTTGTTTTGAAGAAGTAGTAGTAAAAGGAGTACATGTATACGTAAACTGCTGTCGATGCAGCAGACAGGAAGCTTGTCCATTGCCTGCAAAGAGAGTTTCAGACTCTTAATACACAACACTGGATGGTAAAGAGTTAGATGGACAGAATTCACAGCGGTCTCTCATTACACACACATTGACTATCAGTGAAACAGAAACCATGTTCATTACTTCTATTCAAATTCAGAAAAGAAAAGAAGATTGTGTCCCTTCATGTAAGTGTTCATGAGACAGCGCTTACCACCTGTAGTCTTCTGCGTTAAGGAGGAAGTATGTGCACACGATGGTCACACACACCGTAACAATGCACAGAATCACCAGGACCAGCATCATGAAGCCGTACACGTAATAAATCTTGTAGGCCCAAAATGATGTGAATATGAAGTACCTGAGAAACATTGAAAACACATTAATGCATTTACACTGAAGCTGAGATATTGAGCTTCTTCTCTCTGTGGTGTGTTGGGCCTACTTCGGGATTGTAGACCTGGGGGTTCTATGACTAAAACAACTGAATTCAACAAAATGGAACCAAAACCATTTTCCCCCAAGTATGAACTTTTCTTGCTAAGGTTTTGAAGATGACCATAGTAAACCTTAAAATACTGAGAAACCTTTGGCCATTATGAGTGTGTGTGTGTGTGTGTGTGTGTGTGTGTGTGTGTGTGTGTCATGAAATGCATGTTGCCGGACACTTACATCTCAATGAAAATGGACCCAAATGGTAGAATGCCACCAAGACACACAATAACAGCTGGTTCCATGAACCTGGTCGAAACAAGAGAAAGGGGTACATTTGTACAAAGAAAACAGCATCATCACAGACATCTGTTTTCCCCATTCTACACGTTGGTCACTATGACACAGTATTAAACTCAGCCCATTCTACACGTTGGTCACTATGACACAGTATTAAACTCAGCCCATTCTACACGGTGGTCACTATGACACAGTATTAAACTCAGCCCATTCTACACGTTGGTCACTATGACACAGTATTAAACTCAGCCCATTCTACACGTTGGTCACTATGACACAGTATTAAACTCAGCCCATTCTACACGTTGGTCACTATGACACAGTATTAAACTCAGCCCATTCTACACGTTGGTCACTATGACACAGTATTAAACTCAGCCCATTCTACACGTTGGTCACTATGACACAGTATTAAACTCAGCCCATTCTACACGTTGGTCACTATGACACAGTATTAAACTCAGCCCATTCTACACGTTGGTCACTATGACACAGTATTAAACTCAGCCCATTCTACACGTTGGTCACTATGACACAGTATTAAACTCAGCCCATTCTACACGTTGGTCACTATGACACAGTATTAAAGTCAGGCACCATTTCTTCTCTGGGATGGGCCTGGGGACTGCGTTCACCCTGCAGGGGAAGTTGGGCTGCCCAGACAGGTTCCTGCCCAGGATGGTGCCCACCAGGTTGAGGGGGAGGATAACAAAGAAACAAATACAACAAACTGCAACCTGGAAAAAACAGAAGGGACAAAAAACAGAGTGCACAATGTTCAACTTTGACTTTTCATACTCCATTAAATATAAATTCACAAACAACATTGAAAGACTTAGTTACAAGAAACGCCTAAAAATAACCATGAACTAAGGAATGCTGACTCCGGAATGCTCAGACATGTAAACTAGCAACTTTACTGGAGTGAAAACAATAGTGATGGCAACAGCTTCACCACCAATGACAGAACTGCATAATGCATAGTCTAGGCGGCTGGTTGAAAAAGCAGGTGTATCTATTGGTCCTTCATATGACTATATACTATGACAAATTATTTGAAAAGGGTACCTGTACTGGTTGCCAATAAAAAAAAAGTGGGAAAAAGTTGCATACTGTCTCAAAGACTTTATTTGTTAGAATCTCTACCATTTCTATTTTTAGATAAATGATTCACAACTAATCTGTATAGGTTGAACATTTATCAAATCAATGTGTCCAGGATGTTTCCCATCCTTTCTAGAGCAGCTCTATTAGGCTGCTGCAGACTTACCATGGTGCCAAAGGGGATGGCCCGAGAGGCGTGGTAGTACATGGCAATGAAGTTGATGAAGAAGGCCACGCCACACACCATGGCCGGGATCAGAAAGGCCCCGATGAACATCTGTTTGATCCATCTCCTTCCTAGAACAGTGGACATACATCAACAGCTTATAGCATCTGTGCAATTCCCTTTTAAACTGTAAAGTGAAAAGGGCTGTTGGGATTCTGAAAAGTTTTAAAGGTAAAAAACACTCTACGTACCCCCTTGTTTGGCATACAAACTTCCGCCAAAGTAACCATTGACGGGAGATGTGGCAGCATACACAAAGATAGCTGTGCTCAGCATGGATCCTCTCCTGCACACACAGTAACAGGATACGCTTACAAAACAATTCCAAGAGTACACTAAAAACAAGACTTATACAACATTTACTCTGCTATTCTAGAGCTACTTTTGCCATCAACATACTGCTGTTACATATGTGAAGGACGAGACACCACAACATTCAGGTATTAGAAAAGAAAGCATGCAGAGATTGCTTAAGTTGAAGAGCTGGACTAAATGTAATATTCTAATGTTTTCTCTGAATGCTGGTGTTTTAGAGGGTTTGGAAACAGTAAAAATACTGAAGCAAGGAACTTACTCAGTATACAAATCCCCAATCATGGCCACAACAATGACGATGAAGGACACAGAGAAGATTTGACAGCCAGAACCGATGAGTGAAGAGAACATCATGGGGTGACTGGATGGTCGAAACACATCACCATGAACCTGCTTCCATCCATACTCATCCCCAAGATCCCGGTCCTGGAAGAGAAAAAACGCACATATGGATAAAGTGGCTCTCTTCCATGAAGCTTTGATCGGTGAAGAACCAAGGCAATTGTGGTTGTATGCAGAGTCTCTCCCATACCAGCTGCTGAAGATTGAAACTTCTTCAGAGTAGTCATAGGTGTCTTGGTGGCCTCGCTTACTAGTCTCCTTCTTGCATGGTCACTCAGTTTGTAAGGACTGCCTGATCTAGGCAGATTTACACATGTGCCATATTCCTTCCATTTCTTGATGATGGATTGAACAGAATTTCAGGGGATGTTAAGTGTCTTGGACATTTTTTTGTATCCTTCCCCTGACTTTTCAATGATGTTTGACTGTGTTAGGAAAGTTTGACATAGTGTCAAAGTAGGTATGTCAACAGATTTCGCTAAATGTAGCCGTTAGCATCTCGCTATTAGCAATTCCGCTGTGCTGCCTTAACGGCGATTTGGGCTCATTTTAAGATAAATGATGACGACAGGAGTAAGGCACAGTGTAATATCTGCACTGCTACGGTGTCGAGGGGCGGAAAGGAAAGTACTTCGTTTGACACAAGCAATTTGATTAAACATCTGAAGACGCACCATAGTGCTGAGCACACAAGGTTCACTCATGCCAGTGGCGCAAGAGACCAAAGCAACCAAAAGGAAAAAACGTGCACGGACACAGACAGAGAGAGAGAGAGAAGGGGAGGAAGAGAGCCAGACTTATAGTGCCACATAGGTGATTGTTTGTAAACTTGAGCCGGAGACTCTTTTGATCCTTTTGTAACTGAACGGTGCTCATGTGCTTATCCAGGAATCGTTCTGTTCACTTTTTGTTAAGCAGACTGTGTTGTTAACTATGCAGCAAATTGAATTGCCTTTATCTGGCATTTTATCTTTACATTTTGTCTAATGGGATGATATTGACTCTTTTTTTTTTTGTTGTTAAAACCAGAAAGCTCTGTTTATTTTTGGCTTGAGATAGCCTTCTTTTAATGTTGTACTATAGGCTTGACATAATCTGCAGAGGATAAAATAAAATCTTTCATGGAAATCAAATCTAAGAAGTATCGGTATTGGCAAGTACACAAATAAAAATACTTCTACTCGTATCGGTTTGTAAAAAAGTGGTATCGGTGCATCCCTAGAATGGACCTTCCAGACACAGGTGTCGTTATACTACAATCACTTGAGACACATTCACTGCACACTGATCCCCATTTCACTAATTGTGAGACTTCTAGCACCAATTGGCTGGACCTCTGTTGAATTAGGTCAGTCTATTTAAAGGGGGTGAATACTTATGCAATCACTTATTTTCATTACATATTTTTATTTAATTTACATAACCGTGTAGAAATCTGTTTTCACTTTGACATTAAAGAGGGCTTTTTTGTGAATTTTTATGTCCAGAAAGCCAACTTATATTGACCATGACTGATTTATAAAAACAATAAAAGGGTAAAACATCCAAGGGGGTGAATACTTATGCAAGGCACTGTATGCCCCTATTGTTGTTGACCTCAACTAGTTGCATTGATCTTGGCATGATTCACTTACCGGATCCCCTATTCCTATCCTTTTTCAAGTTCAACTAACTATTTGTAAACTTGTGAACATGGATACAACAATTCAATTCCTTAAACTCACGTCTTCATTAAAGCAGCACAACGGATCAATAGCTATTAGCTAAAGGTATGCTAGCAGCTAAAACTAACGAAATCTCTTGAAATGTGCTGACTTTGACATTATGACAAACTAGTTACTCAATGACTGTCCTTACACAGTCAAACATCAAGCAAGTACAACACAAGACAAAGCAAGACGGCAAATAAGCTACTTACTAGATCGGCAGAAAGTAAACAAGTCAGGCCGGCGGGCTGTGGCAGGCAAAACTACAGAACGCAGTAATATGCCTATGGGCCCTGGTATGGCAATGGCACGGATGCGATTCTCGCTATTAAAAGTCATTGTAGCGCCCCAATTTTTTTTAAGCTGTTATTTTGAGGTTAAACTGCTTATCCTTACCCTAATCCTGAAGTATAATTGTTGCATAATGGGGCTTTAAGACACTTCTGCATGCACTGCATGAACTCAATCAAGAACAGGTTCCCAAGAGGGTGAGAGATGGCTTACCATGTCATCCATCTCCTCTTCTTTGCTGTATCTAGCATAGTCTTTCCGTAGTGTCCTCATCAGAATCATAGACACCAAACCAACAAGGAAAATGACCATCATGAAGGAGTTGAATATTGAAAACCAGTGAATCTATTAAAGAACAGAACAGAAGGACACGGGACATTAGCAGCACATCACCAAACACACACAAGCACAACACAAGACATTGGTATGCCAATTCAGTCTTCATATCATTTAAGCCCACTTACAACCTTGTAGATACAAAAATAAATAAAATGCTGTTTATCGTTTCAGCTAATTACGATATTGGTAACAATCTGATGGGATTGAATAGAATAAGACAATTAGGGCCAATAGTTTTCCGCGAAAACGGAAAACGGACGGAATACGCGGAATGGACCATCTGAAACGGAATGGACCACTGAAAACGGAATTGCAACTTTTCAAACGGAAACATAATTTTGTGCATCAAAATCGCCTAAAACCCCCTGTATTTTACCCTGTAAGACTGAATGTCTTTCAAATAAACACAACAACGATCGCAACAATGAACAAACATTAATTAAAGAACAAAAGCGGTCAGAAAATGTCACGTCTGCGCTGAACTCTGCTCCGGCCACGCCCCCCTTTTCAAGGGTAGTCACGTTCATTTGCTCATCTTCCCAATCGCATTAAAAACTAAAAATGTTAAGTCTTCTGTTGTGTTGATGGCTGGCAAACAACAATCTAAGAAGGGCACGTATTATTCACTGAGTTACCAAGCAGTCTAATTTATGGGGACTAATTAGCACTGCACTGAATTACATTACCATGACTTATTGCTACACAATAACAATTACACAACTAATATTACTAGATACATATAATAGTGGACATTACACTAGGCAACATGGATGTCATTCATATCTCATCCAGTCGAAATCTTAACAGGATTGAACCCATCTTTATTACAGCGTATCAACATAAGAACAGAACATAGCTAAATCTCCGCTTAGCATCATGCTAATCACTACTAATAGCACGAGCAGGTAGCCCAAAATTTGGTATTTAATACACGCTCTATTACAGAAGCAACTTCATGAAAACCCTTACTTTCATTAAGTATGCACATAATGCCTCACATACAGGTCGAACAATGATGATTTAAGCATTGGAAATGTATAAGGCACAGTATGGTCAACTACTTAGCGACAAACTGAACTGGACAGTATCTTAACTGTGGGTGCTGCACGCACGCAAACAGCGTTGCTAGGCAACATCACTATCAACAGAGTTTTTGATACAGTTAACGTGCAGAAAGGCATTATACGGCTGTTTTTATTTTTTTTTACGCGGAATCACGGAATTTCCAAAAACGTGACACGGAATTTGCTTTTTTTTGACGCGGAAAACTATTGGCCCTAGACAATGAGGACATTCCAGGAGAAACATTATATCAATTTTATCATGTATCTCGGGTTCCAATCAGACCAACGTGATTATAGCATTAACAGAAACTTTAAAGGCTTTTCATTGCAATAAATCCATTGACAAATAAAATGATTGTTTGAAAAAGTACCTAAAATAACTGAAATATTCAGTTATGCATATGTCTCACATTCTTCACAGCATAGGACAGCGTAAATACACACCCCTTCCATAGTCGTTCTATTCACATGTTTAAGACTTTGTTGTTATTCGGATTTCACTGGCAGAAAAGTTCACTGTAAATTAAATTCCACCCAGGTCCAAGCGTAATTCCTTTGACCTTGCTGTGTGCTAGTATGAGCTATTTATTGCATTCACATAATGTGTGAGATAAACTGTTATGGTGGGTAAAACGCAACATTATTGTAAACAACAAACGCAAAGCATTACATGGCCAGTCACAAATTGTTTACTTTATGTACTAGTGAGCTCTTAGGCCTAACTCTTAGTGGCCCTTTGTAGGCCTACCCATTCAGTGAATGCATGTGGACCTTTATGGCATGTTAAATGCCCCAACACGCATGTTGGTATGTGTAGACAGGCAAGAATTAGCCTATAGTGCAATTTGTGTGGCAGTTTCAGCTTCAGTGTTCCAGGCATTCTCTTGTTGAAGGAGATCCTTGCCCCAGGTGCCTTAGCGCTGGCTCTAAGGGGTTCAGGCTCTGGGCTTTAACCCTAACCCTAACCCATTCTCTTGTTGAAGGAGATCCTTGGCCCAGGTGCCTTAGTGCTGGCTCTAAGGGGTTCAGGCTCTGGGCTCTGATGCACCGTGAGAATAGTTCCATTGTTTGTTGGTGCTCTTTAAAAAAAAATTTGAATTGAATTATGTGTGTTAAGATACGGAAGGGTGTTAACAGGCCCTTCTGCATATTTAGTATTCAAATGCCATTAGCCTTCTTACGTCACCTTCTGATAACAACCAATAATAATCAAAAATGTTAGATAGACATTTAATAGTCCATATGAATAAAGTGACTCAAGACATGTGAATCCCCTACCAAAACAGTTTATCACTGTAGTTTAGTTTTAGCACATTCCAGCACAGGTCAAAAGTTACTTTTACACAATATAATTATTTGGTAGTAATTTCAGAGAAAAATATCTATGGCACAAGGCAATCTATACGAATACCCAAGTCCATTCCTTCATGATGTGTCTATTCTCCCCCTCACTTCAGACTGTTGCACATTCTCAGCCACCCAAATCCTTTCAAAGAGTCCCCTGCTTTCTGCTGCCCATGACTGGGCTTCCCCAAGAAATGCTTGAGCCCAGTGCAGAAGTGTTTTTGAAGAGTAACCAAAGCTAAATTAATGCAAACACACATTTGCAGAGAGACAGAGCTGAATGAACGTAACAACTATGGTAAGACATACAACCTCCCAGGAATCCTTTTTAAAACCAATTGAGATTCCACATATAGTTCTCAATCTCCCATATCCAGATATTATAGGCTGAATATTTGTTTAAGCACCCTGCAGTGTACACTGGCAGCTATTCAAAGGCCAGGAGGGTTGCAAATGGACCAAATCAGTCTGATATTCAACTTAAGGTAGCCTATAACCTAATAGCAAAAAGCATTTCTATTGTTACAGAGAGAGTAAGTGTGATTGTCAGAAGTGGTTATTAATAAAAGTTCCGTCATACTTCTGAAATATTTGACATGAACCACCAATGGAAAATATAATTATTTGGGCCATCACATTCATCACCCCCTGTCCATATGTTGGTGGGTTGGTAGAGTTCCAAAGCAAAATAAGTTGTCTAGCTAGCAGAGATGAAAATGCAATGACATCTGATTGGTATTTTCAGTTTAGCTCCTGAAGAAGTTGTGGAGCTCACAGCTTCCCATTTACAGAGTCAGGGTCAATTTTTTGGTTAAAGATCTGACAGTGTGTGTCAAAAATTGCAGAGCAATAAGGGCCAGGTTAAGAGCAGGATCAAAACATGTGAGATCTGCTGGTGCCTGATCATTGAACAGGTGAATTGATCCCGACCATGAGTGGGAATACAACAAACTATGGATGCATTTACTCTTGACTATGGGTGTGACCTCTGTTTCTCTCCACTTCCGTCTCCTTCAGCAGGTCATATACGTGGCAAATAGGTGTCCTTGTTTGTCATGGGAGGACTCTCCTCTCCTACTTCAGACAGCTGTTGTGCCTGGTCAAAAACAGGAGCCTGTTGTAGTTGCTGTGTTGGTCCACCATGTGGTACGTTCTGTAAGGTTCCAGTTGAGCCTACCTTTTGTTTTCCCTATTGTAACAAGTTTGTTAAACAGTCTAGGGGAGCAGATACAGTCCTGTTTTGGCTTAGTTATGGAGTGAGGGGAGTGTTTATTCATTAAGACTGATTCCACTCATGAAAAACATTTTGTTTTTTTTCTTGTTTTAGCCTTACCTCCTCCTGAAGTCTTTTGGTTATGCTACCTGTTTTGCTTCCCTGGAGTAAATACATGTCATTATTTCACAATCACACATGGACAATCAAACTATTGTTTTTCTTAATTAGAATTAATATTAGTAGTAGTAATTCCGGTTTTGATGCCATTTCTCGCCCTAACAGCTCTGAGATCAACTGTGATCCCTCCATCCTGATCATGTGTAACGTGCTTGTGAATATTGTTGCTATTCAACCAATCATTCATTCATTTCATATTGTTATTCCTCCCTCTTTTTTCCTATTGAAATGAATGGTGAAAGTAAGGAAATTGTGATGTTATTCTCCACCAGTGCTTAGGCAGACTGATGAGGCAGTCTAAGCTTGTAATACCAGACTTCATGGATACTCATGTGCAGTAACTTTCAAATAAAGAAACCAAAACCACTGTGGATTAATTAAATGAATTGTTGAGTTGTTTACTCCACCTATAAGCCGAGTATCCACTCCGCTCCATTACCTAACCCTAACCCTATAAGCCGAGTATCCACTCCGCTCCATTTCCTAACCCTAACCCTATAAGCCGAGTATCCACTCCGCTCCATTACCTAACCCTAACCCTAACCCTATAAGCCGAGTATCCACTCCGCTCCATTACCTAACCCTAACCCTAACCCTATAAGCCGAGTATCCACTCCGCTCCATTTCCTAACCCTAACCCTATAAGCCGAGTATCCACTCCGCTCCATTACCTAACCCTAACCCTAACCCTATAAGCCGAGTATCCACTCCGCTCAATTACCTAACCCTAACCCTAACCCTATAAGCAGAGTATCCACTCCGCTCCATTTCCTAACCCTAACCCCAACCCTAACCCTATAAGCCGAGTATCCACTCCGCTCCATTTCCTCCGTGTGGACGCAGACATTTTTGACATGGCTCTGTTTGTACGTGATAAAAAAAGTACCGGATTCAAAAAAGGCCGAATTCGTTGAAACTTTGGATTCGTGTGGACGGGCCTAAATTCAGCATGGACTTGCTCCTCCCTAAAAACTAAACTAATTAACCATTACCATTTGAAAAGAACAACTAATGAAGGGGGATAACATTGTCCATCCAGTGCAAAATATGCACACCTCTCAATTTCAGTTATGGTACATTTTCAACACTATATTATTTGTCCGTGGATTTAAGGCTTTCAGGTTTATGTCCCAATCCCTATTCACTCCTTGTCGCTTTGCGGACTGACATGTAGGGGTAGGATTATCACAATTCTCTTTGGCATCACAGGGTAGAGCAACGTGGTAGGGCTACATAGTGGTTCAAATTTAGTTTTTTCAAAAGCACAATCAAAATCGAGTGGTATGATACATTTTCCAGAATGCATTGCAAAATACGCACAAGCAAGGTATAACTAATCGGCCCGCAAAAAAACAAAGCAACCATTGGGTACTTTCTTTCTTTCCTTAACATTATTTCAAATGTTTTCAATGGCAGAGCATTCATTTTAAGAGTGGTAACCGTAAACTTCGAGGCACTTGCAAACAATCGGTAGGGGTAAAAAAAAGAAAGAAAATAAATTGGATTGGATCTGTTGACGCAGTCACCACATTTGTATAAAAGTGCTGTGAAGTTTGGAAATTAAATTCAAGCCTAAATGGATCTAACTTTGGCTTGCTATGTTTACTGTTCCCATCTTTCTGGCCTCATGTACTGCCTGAATGTTTTGAGACATAAAACAGTTGGCATGTAACCAGCCAGTCTGCCACAGCGTGGCACAAACCAAGGGGCAGAAAAATATATGACACACCAGTTACAAACATCATGCGAAACAATATGTGTATTGTAGACTCTCAGCCATGATGTTTAAAAAAAATATAATACAAATTATAATAATACAAATCAAAAATTGACAGATCTTATTTCACTTACGTTACAGATTTGTGTACAGCTGTTTTGATCACTTTGCTGTTCTGTGACTGTTTTGTGTTCTGCGTTCCCAAGAATGTAAAATTCACTTACTCTGTGTTGAAAAAAGGATGGGTCAAGGTATTTATCAAATCGGTCCTCAAATTTGACATCAGACTTCTTCCATTTTACCTATGGTAAAAGCAGCGACAATGTTAACCTTCAATTCAGTCTTTTTATATACACAATTAACAATAATTGTATAATAAAAGAATAAATTAAGTTCAGCAACCTTGTAATGTTTTCAGCGGATATACGGTTAATTCTACCAATATAATGACACTGAAATGTACTCACAGAGTAGGACATAGCAATCCTTGTGTTTGGCACCAGCTTAACTTTCCCTTCACTGGTCAGGTTGACATCAACAATCCTGTCATCATTGAATCCAATCTCCAGTTTCTTATAGGTCCAGAGGAAATGATCCTCTCCATTCTCATCCGCTTCTCCAACAATGCCTGAGTAAACAAAGAGCATTGACTGACACATTGGTAATATTACCTCCTTTAAATGAGTTAACATGGTGTCAAAGGGATAGAGGTGGAAGAAAATAAGCCTTTACAAAACAAACTTTATGAACAATGTGACAACATACCAAACAGTAAACTCACAGCTATGGAGAAACAACAGTGTGTACCATTTGGTACCCAAATGTTGGTGTACTTAAATGTATCTAAGTAAAATGTTCACTGTAACAACAACATTATCTGCAATGCACGGCTGGTCCAACCATGCAGTAATACCATGCAATAAAAGAAACTAAACATAGAAATTACACAGTTCAGTATAGTACCAAGTACACATCCTTGAGGCCATTTTCATTTCTCTTCACTTGACTCAAAATAAATGTGGGAAGACAATAAGGAGGCACAAATAATTCTCACCCCAAATTGGAAGATCGTCAATGTACATTTGATACCAGTAGTGATTCTTGATAGCATAGACAAAAGCATCCCGTTTGGCTTTGTCCAGCTCAATCTCACAGTATGTGGTCTGCATGACTTCATCTGAGGACAAAACATGGTTAAATTAGAGAGATCGCAAAGCAAAAAATAAAGCAATTCATGTTTTCATGCTTTTTAAAATAGCTTGACAGTAATGCCCTTTACAGTAGACTATTCTCTCCCCATCCACACTCAGCCCAGCTTAGAAGTTGCCAAACGGGCTGAGAGAGGGCAGAGAGGGGCTGAGAGGAGCGGGAGGCCTAAACTCATGTGAATGATGAATCTCAAACAAGGACATTTAAATTGCATAGATTTCTTTCATTCATATATTGATTCAACCTTAATTCTCTGGAATACATTGAGGGTAGCCTATCTTTTCAATGATGACAAGATTACAAATAAAACAACACATCTCCAAAGCCAAACACAGACATAGAAACTGCTTCAAAAATCCTTGTTCTAGCTGGATTGGTTTCTGTAAAAGGTTTTTTGTCTATATGGTAATTCAGTGTAGGTTTCCTGCCAAGACACGCGCCAAAATATTTCTATTAAGTGACTCCCATTTGCAGTGTATATATGCAAACTGCTATAATATATATTTCTATTGATTATTTGCATTAAGTACTAGTTTAAGATTATCAGAGCTTGATGTTGAGGTTGAATGCAGTTGCATGGCTAGTTGAAGAGTCAGCAGTTCAATACATAATAGTGCCATCAGCGTAAAGATGAGCTTGACAACCATTCAATGAAGAGACAATATCATTAATATGAATGGTGAAGAGGGCAGGACCCAAAATGGATCCTTGGGGAACACCCTTAAGAGCTCCTGACCTAACCCACTAAAACCTCTTAAATAAATTGTTAAATCATTTCTGATGTTCAAATGGTATGCGTCCCGCTCCCAATTGGCTCCCTTCTCTCAAATGCAAGGGTGCACACAAAAAAGAAGTTAGCTTAACAAACAAGAAGTTAGCCTAAGATGCAACGTATAAGGAATTTCTTAATTTCTTCAGCGTTATGCTAGAGGCAATAATGAGTTAAAACCAAATATAGTCTACAATGTCTACAGTAATGGAACTCAAATCAAATGGACTGGAAAATAAGAATACTAATTGAGAAGAAAACACCAGGAGGATGATGAGAACTAGGAGTGCTCGGAGTGAAGGAAAGGTACAAGTTCAACCCTGACTGGCTTAGGGATTTCAAGTTGCTTGAATATGAAAAATAAGCAGTACGATGTTCTGAAAGATTTGTAAGGAGACCCTCGTGTCACTTGCAGACTCTACTCTCTTTATCTCCAAAAACTCACTTAAGACGTGATCAAACACAACGCACTAACAAAAGCTTCCAAGATCTTTGCTTAGCGAGGTAATAAGGAGATTGGATGGCAATTATTGAAATAATTTCTGTTACCACCTTTATGTAAAGGACTCACATAGGTCAATATCCAGACACTAGAAAATATGCCCATTGAGATAGAAAGACAGATAGGAAAAATACAGGTAAATTGCTCTGTGAATCGAAACAGACAGTCTCCAGGAAAAAGGGACAGTTGAACGTAGATAACTCCCAAACTACTACGTCAGCATCAGCCTTGCAAAGTTCAGGGTGGTTTTAGGCAGTGTTTGGTGTGTTGACACATTTTCAATTTTGTCAACCTAATTACCAGCATTTATGATTTCCATCACAGTTCAGTCGATTTATTTAGTTTACAACTCATCACATATTTTAGGGTGCAGTACACTTTAAGGATCTTATGTGACATCCACATGAGGATGTCATGTGTGACTGTCAGTATGGTAATGTTATGATAATCAATACAATAACACAGGTGTACCATCACATAGAGATGTCTCTTCATCAATACTGTATATGAATGTTCTTGTACAGTACGTTCAAAACACAATTTCCTGGGCACTGCTTTCATTCCTGTGTCTGATGTGTGTGATTAACTAGTGATCCACTACTGCTGCTTAACAAGCACACTTCACATTTTCTTGCAGAAATGCATCTCTACTTAACAGAAATAGGAAAAAGGCTAACTGGTACAGATTAAAGATGACCACACAGATTAACACATTAAGAGGTGCTAATTGCAAGTCTGGCTAGCTGTCGGCAAGCAAGCTTAATGATTTAACCCATGCCTGTAAAACCTATGGGCGATTTCAGAAACCCCCCCTAAAACCTGAAGTTTTTCTAGAAATTCAGCAATTGTGTCAACGCTTACTACATTACTGATTTCTCAGCCCCTGTAACAGATAGGAACACAATTCAAAAAGTATTTGAGAGCTTACACCTGTGGCTTTCATGGGAATTTTTATTTACAAATATTTACAATATTTACATACACCTTCTCAAAAGTAAAAAAAATATGTAAAAGTGCAGGAACAGCACAAAACAGTAAAAAAAAAAAAAAAAAGTAGGCTATATGACAAAGTATATAACAAAGTGAAATAAAGTATATAACTATATAATTATAAGTATATAATGCTTAAAGGGCAAGTTTTAACTTTTGAGTTGTTTACTTGTTTTATTATGAGCAGAAGGGAATAGGATTAACATCTGTTTTGTTGTCCGTGTAGTATTTGTATACCAGTGATATTTTATGCTCATTTGGACACTATGGATGGAGAATGGATCTGACAGTGTCAACCTCTGAGTTGTTTACTTGTTTTATTATGAGCAGAAGGGAATAAGATTTTGATCAACAATTATAACTATTTTGTTGTCCATGTAGTTTTTACAGTGATATTTTTATGCTCATTTGGATCACTGAGATACAGATGAACTAGTTTAGTGTCAAATATTCCATTCAAAGGGAAAAAACAGGAATAATTCAAATAAAAAACAAAACAAATTTCAAGTACATCTCATTTAGCAACTGATAAATACTCACTGTATGCTGGGCTGAAATGGAAGGCAACCAAAGCATTCACTATAATAAAGTCAAAATATAGCTGCAAGCAGCGATGGCGGTTTCCTCCTCCAAACATTGCAAACCAGGGAAAAATGTAGTTTTGTGACAATTTGTCACCGTAAAGAAAAATTCATGCTGCAGACTTACCAATGGGATATTAAATTTCAAATGCAATACTGTGCTAGAAAGCTGTGAAATTTGGCACACTCATTAAGGACAGTCCCTTCTTTATTCACAGCAAGTTTCATGCCTCTCATTACACCACTCTAGTGCCACCAACAGGTCAAAGTTGGACTTGTGTTTACACATGCAACTTTTGAACCGTATGACTGATTTTCAAAAATGAGGTACCATTAGATTCCCTGGATCAAGACGAATTAAACACACTCTATAACGTCAATATCACTCAAATATTTGCTGACATTTGACTTCACTTCCTGTTTGGCGCCTTTTCTGCTGAATTTGAGTGGCTGTACCGGACAAACGGTTATGAGGATCAAAATTCTAAATAGTAACTTTTGTGAGGCTAGGTCTGAAGATCATCTCTGGTGATTTTGAAGAAGATTTGCCAAAAATTGTAGGAGGAGTAGGCTTTCAAAGGTTTTTGATAAAACCGGAAATAGTGGAAAATTTATATAACCGGAAATTGACGCCATGGGGTGGGTTTAATTCGTCTTGATCCAGGGAATCCAATGGTACCTCATTTTTGAAAATCGGTCATACGGCTCAAAAGTTGCATGTGTTACAAAAGTCCAACTTTGACCTGTTGGTGGCACTAGAGTGGTGTAATGAGAGGCATGAAAACTTGGTGTGAATGAAGAAGGGACTGTCCTTAATGAGTGTGCCAAATTTCACAAAAAGTTACCATATGGTTCTAGGGGCTGCCATTGACTCCCATGGTACTAACATAATAAATATAGCTGCAAGCAGCGATGGCGGTTTCCTCCTCCAAACATTGCGAACCAGGGGAAAATTTAATTTTGTGACAATTTGTCACTGTATAGAAAAATCCATGCTGCAGACTTGCCAATGGGATATTACATTTCAAATCCAACATTTACAATGCTTTTGCCCTGAAGTTTAGACTGAGTGGAGGTTGTGTGTGTGCGCTTACCCCGTGTGTCTGTGAGAATGTATGTGTGTGACACCAAGCTGTGTGTCTGTGAGAATGTGTGTGCGTAAAACAAAGCCTGCGCGTGTGTTAAGGGGAGACTGAGTGTGTGAGATTTAGGAGCCGCGCGGATGAGGAGACAGAGAGACATTCTATAGAGAACCACCCTAGCAAGTAGTCAAGCGTGCATGTTTCAAATATTCACCAAAAATTTACTTTTCATCTTACAGTCAACTTTTTTTCAGATTTGTGTACTAAACACTCTCAAGTGTCTTCATATGAACTTGTGATTGAATCAGAGTTTCACTTTTTGACCTGCAGATGTGTAAAGCATTATTTTAGCATTAACAATGTATCCAATTTGCTTTATATCAATCATTTTTCAAGATATGAAGTTGCCTTTGCACATGGGAACATGTTGTAGTGTCTTCCAAGTGACATACCAGTTTGGTGTTGATATCTCAAAGATTAGCTGAGATATGACTTCACTTCCTGTTTGGCTGCTTTTCTGCTGAATTTGAGTAGCTGTACCGGACAAACCATATGGTAACTTTTTATGAAATTCGGCACAATTATTAAGGACAGTCCCTTCTTTATTCATACAAAGTTTCATGTCTCATTTTACCACTCTAGCGCCACCAACGGGTCAAAGTTGGACTTGTGTTAACACACGCAACTTTTGAACCGCATGACCGATTTTCAAAAATGAGGTACCATTGGATTCCCTGGATCAAGACGAATTAAACACACCATGTGGCGTAAATTTCACTCAAATATTTGCTGACATATGACCTCACTTCCTGTTTGGCCGCTTTTCTGCTGAATTTGAGTGGCTGTACCGGACAAACGGTTGTGAGGATCAAAATTCTAAAAAGTAACTTTTGTGAGGCTAGGTCTGAAGATCATCTCTGGTGATTTTGAAGAAGATTTGCCAAAAATTGTAGGAGGAGTAGGCTTTCAAAGGTTTTTGATAAAACTGGAAATAGCGGAAAATCTATATAACCGGAAATTGACGCCATGGGGTGGGTTTAATTCGTCTTGATCCAGGGAATCCAATGGTACCTCATTTTTTGAAAATCGGTCATACGGCTCAAAAGTTGCATGTGTTACAAAAGTCCAACTTTGACCTGTTGGTGGCACTAGAGTGGTGTAATGAGAGCCATGAAACTTGGTGTGAATGAAGAAGGGACTGTCCTTAATGAGTGTGCCAAATTTCACAAAAAGTTACCATATGGTTCTATGGGCTGCCATTGACTCCCATTGCAGCAACATAATAATAATACTAACCGGAGGAAACCTAATAACAATAGGTTACCTCCTACCGGAGGAAACCTAATGAGGATTCAGTAGCATTAACTGATTATAAACAACAACATTCTATAAGGGACTGATTATTGTTTCGAAATACTACTCTAGTTACTAGACTATATAATAATGCAAAGAATAGAGAGATGTCCATAGTTATTAATTGTATTTCAAATTTGCTCGTTCACACTCTTGCTTACTGGAGAAAGTTTTAACAGCAAGCTAGCTAGCTAGCTTAGTGTTAACATAGCCCTCTACCATATTCCCTTTCATTTACCTCAAGTAAACCCAGTGTTTCCCACACATTGACGAGACTATGGCGCACCGCCATAGTCTAATTTCGGCCGCCATAGTCTCTGCGTGCACTTTTTTTTTTTGCTCAGACGAAGTGCGTGTCGCTCTCATTGGGATTGCATAAAAGCACGAAGTTCGGCTGTCTGCCTGCGACTGTGCCGAAAACAAAACACTGTTGAGATATGTTAGTGTTTCCCCTACCATTGTATAAGGGGGGCGCCCCGCCCCCCCAACGGCACCCCCCCTGAAAGGTCAAGTTAACTTTGCTCAATTTAATTTTCTATAAAGCGCCAGATCACAACGGAAGTCAGTTAAGGATACCTTTCCTATAGAACAGGTCTATACTCTATAGCTTGTTATCTATCTATAAATCCAGGAATCTCTGTGTGTCTGTCAGGGTGTCAGTCTGTCTAGGGCGTATCTCACTGACGGTAGTTACGTTAGTTATGAGATTTGGCATGTAGCTTATGCATGTCATGAACCTGTGCATCCTTGATTTTGAAGATTTTTGAATTCATGGTTTAAGAGATATTTGTATTTTACCGTTTCCCGTAGGGACTAATGGGTTATCGCTTCCCGTAGCACCGAAATGACGTCACAAATTACGTCACAAACAATATTAGCGGTATTAAAACTATCCTGCCTTCACTCAAAGTTCAGAATAGCGTTGGATACGATAAAGAGGTCCGCATTCAAATTCTTCTTGGTGAACAGATACAGACTTTTGCTCAGGTAATCTTAAGACAGTGATTGATTTTATCTATTCGTTTATATTAAGCTTCTTTAGGCTATATTAAGTTTCAAAGTAATGTCTAGAGTTCAGACAGGGAATAGTAATCCATCAAAATATTCATATTGTTTATTAGTATAGTGTATTTTTACAGTACATTTCTGCACTTATTTGACTTACAACTTGGCAAACTCATTTCATAAGCATGGTTGAAATGTAACTGTGATTACAGCACTTATTCATGGCATATGCAAAACGCATGAATTTTAGCGACGTGAATTATGTCATAGTCATAGAACAGTCGTCGTCATAGATGTTACCCCAGCTGATGCGTATGGGCCTGGCATGTAACCAACTCTCATTACCATGTTAAGTAGTATATTGTAGTTTGATGTATTTGTATAAGAGTTAGCTTTCTATTCAACGTTGCCGGTTAGCCTAGACCAGTGACCATGTGTTCATGGCATGCATCTATTGACGCAATGAGAGAGGTTTTCCGATGTATTAGTGTCCCGATGTATCTGTTATAATTCGTGTGTACTTTGTTTTATCATTATTCCTATATTATAAACCTCAGTCTGCATTTACCCTGGCTGGGAGAGGCTGTCATTCCGAAGATACTGTGTGTGATCGCTAGAGATGCTCCGATCAGGTTTTTTGGTGCCGATCACCGATCACTGAAATCAGTATCTGCCGATCCGATAAAACCGATCACCGATGACGGTGTCGATTGAAGCAATCTATTAATTGTGTAGCATCATTTATTAAATGAATTATTCTTAACAACATTGGTATTGTATTTTAAGTATTTAAATAACAAGAGGAGAGAGTATCATGAATTGACAACCATCAACTTTATTGCAGGGAACGTGCAACATTCCAGTGTAGAAGATCTCACTTACTATAAAATGTGAAAATAATAATAAATATTATTAATAATAAAAATATAAATCTTTAAATGAATATCACAACAATAGAAGCACATATGCAACACGCCACTGTCTAGACGCTCTTGGAAGTATTCAAACCTTACTTCTGATTAAGCAGCATCACTGGCAGATTTGCCTTGATAAATATAAGCATCTCAGCATTTTTAGGAGTCAACCTGCCATTAAAAAATCCGAACCGAGCCCGACGTAATCAATTTCTCAACTGTTCATTCATAGTACTAATGCCACATTGACGTTCGTTTTTTTAAGAATATCCTGGCTTTATTAAACTGGGGCATCAACAGTTAAATGCTCTCTCTCACAAACAAGCGCTGTTAAACGCACAAGCGTACACAATAAGGCCAATAAGCATATTTAAATTAAATGATTCACATTGCGAGAACGTTAAGTAAAATGGTGCGGCTCCTTTAAAAGGAGGGACAACGGTGACGCATAATTTGGATGTAGCGACAAACATTAATGTGCTGTAACAAGTGTTAACCAGTATGTGAGTTTTATTAAAGCATAGCGTGTGTAGCTATTTCATCCCGTTTGTTAACCTTTTCTGCTGTCTGTTTACTAACCAGCAGCAGACGTAAAGGAAAGGGACTTAACCCCGAAGTTAAAAACATGTAATCTACTTCGGCCGTGGAGCATTGTACTCCCCTGCAATCTCCAACTACGTTCAGAGACAGGCAGCAGGAAATGTTAACAAACGGAATGAAATAGCTACACATTACACACGGTATGCTTTTAATAAAACTCACGTTTTATGCTACATCAACGGAGGCACAACAGACAAGTCTTACCATTGAAGATCTTTTAGCACGCCGACATATCCAACAGCCTAATAAGAATCTGCATCGTCTACTTAGCAGAAATATCTCCATACAGTAGATTTCCCTTCGTTTAGTATCATTTTAAACTCTCCAGATGACAGTTTCTCTTTAACTTTCTCCGTGATGCCATTTAATCTGCCTCCACGGGGAACTGCTTTGGAGCAGGCGTTGCAAATTGCAAACGTATTATCTTTCTCCGACACCTTGTAAAATTGCGAGACCGGCGAAGCCATTTTGTCTCGACTTTCGATTTTGACTTTGACCTACCCGCCACCGACAACGGGGGCCAATGAAATTTCATAACATGGAGACACAGCCAATCACAAGCTTCTTTTTTTAAAATAATCATTTTCTACCAGTAGCGGCCTGAAATGCCTGTCTCTAACGTTTTATTGAAACGTCTCTGATAGTAGTTCTCGCAGATTTTAAGTAATCTGATCGGATCGGTTTGATCGTCCGTTTTGAGAACTCCGATCGATAACGATAAGGGGGATATCTGCCGATTACGATCGGCGCCGATCAGATCGGAGCATCCCTAGTGATCGCCTTTGCTCTGTGTTCATTAAACCGGTCAGAGTGTATGAATAAACGGGTGGGTGCCAATCAAATCACAACGCAAGAGTGGAGTACTACAACGCTACAAATGGTAGATAATATTGATAAGCCTCGGAGGCTTTCAGATTGTTCATTGCTTTCCAATCTGTTGCTATGGAGTCCACGAAATACGCGCAAATAAACATGAAAAGGAAACATGCATCACAATAATACTTCAATGTAACCTGTACCTATGTGGAGTGCAAATATGTCTTGCTATTACACTACCCAACAGCTACACCTACGTCTGCTAACACTGCAGAATTCCTACGGGCACTGCACTAGTTTTATTAAACACAATAAATAGCTTTGTGTTATTTATCTTATTTGCACAACGGCATGTCATTGTTGTCACTAGATGATCGCGCGTTTACAATTGTCCTCTGCTCTCTGTATGCGCAAGGCGGACTTCTGCCCCGATGCGCACACGTTACTTTCTGTTTGAAGATAAAATAGCAGTTAGTAGTTGCCGGCCATCTAAAATGCATATTTTGCTCGCAATATATTTGGAAATGCAGACAAAAAGCTGTCCGATTTGAATGGGGGTATTTATTCATGTATATTTTGTCATCACTCGATCTTGAGAGATGTCTTCAAGTAACGTTAATGTTCCAAAGTGAAACATTCTAATGTGTGCACCCAGTCTCAGAGAGTTACTAGCCAGACTAGCGGTAGCTACTGAAAGAATGCCATGGATCCAGCAAAGCGTAGAGATAAACGAATGTATGAATATGAACACCGGGCGTTCTTGCCTGAATGGGAGGAATTATTTGCGGAGCGAAATGGAAAACCCCTTTGCTTAATATGCAGACGTCACGGTCGCATTTTAAAGCCTTGAACTTGGATGCTAACATAGCCCAGGAGTTCCTAAAAGCAGAGCTGGGCAAGCACAAGGTACATTCTTTGATACATCAGTCAGAGAAACAGACTCGGCTAAGTACTCTGAAACGGTCACGTTGGCATCGTATCAGGTGTCATGGAATATTGCTCGATCAAAAAAGTAATATAGTGAGGGAGAGTTTGAAAATTGAACAGAGGATATCTGACATTAACTATAATGAGCACCTTTAGACCATTATAGTCTTCAATATGTTTATTTTTGTGCAATATTTTAAATCTACATTTGTTAATTTCTCTTCCTAAAACAAAGGGTGGCAACTGCTGATACCAAGCTCTTCTCCAGGCACAGTCTGTTTCTCTGCTTTGTTTTGATCAGTCATTGCAGAGAAGGAGGCCTCACATTAATATGTGGAGGCAAAGTGTAGTAGCTGTTCCTAAGCTTTCTCTCCCGGGTCAGGGTGCTCTTGCTTCACACAAATCCCAAACAAAATCTCAGCAGATGTCTTCAATATGTTTATATTTGTGCCATATTTTAAATCTCAATTTGTTAATTTATCTTCCTAAAGAGGACTAGAGGACACTATTTAAAAGGTTATTTCAAAATAAAATCTTATGGGGGAGCATGCCCCCAGACCCCCCTAGTTTTGCTGGGTCACAGGAAAAATAATAGGTTTTATGTAGGGGCTTATCCCCCCCCAAAAAAGTTGGAAGCTCCTGCAAAATCAGGAATTTTAGGCCGAAACCCCCCCCCCCCCTCCCCCCCCCCCCCCCCAAAGTGGTAAACCGGTAAACATGCGCCAGCCGCGCTTCCCCACCCCCCCCAGACATGTTCGCGCCACGCACCCCCCCCCCCCCCCCCCATAGTCTCCAAAATTTCTGTGGGAAACACTGAGTAAACCTACATTTAAGCAAGTAACAATTGTTAACAACATAACCACATTCTGTATCTAACGGTACTCACAATTCACTCCTTGCCTAATTTACTTTGAGCTAAACTCCTTGGCTATAATCCTGGATGTAGTTGAAGAGACGTCATTTGGCAGGCAGAGAGAGAAAGCCAACGATTTTTTTTTTTTAAGCCAAAACATTTGAGGGGTCTGAAGAGCAAACGACACTATCAGGTGTCTATTCTGATGAATTTCATTGGCCCAGAGGCCGACAATTTGGGCAAAAAAAACCCTTATACCGGAAAACTACACAAACGCTTTCCCGTCCTTAAAGGTAGAATGACGCTCCCGGCTTTAATGGTAGAACAGCTGTAATGCTTTCCCGGCTTAAATGGGTTAATACTCCATACTCCAAGCTATTTGAAGGCAGAAGTAAATACAAAGTCTGTCCAATGTATTAATTATTATTATGTAATGTATTAATAATTACCTTCTATGAATCATGGCTTTTCTGTGTTTCTTTGTGTGGGTAACTTAGATTATTAGGTGCCAGCACCACTTAGTTTGCATATGTGTAAGACTAACATGCGGGATCAGTGAGGGAACCTCTTGTCTATGTTTGGGTGAGCTCAGAGGTGATAAGAAGGGTCAAACTGTGCTTGTTCAACCCTGTGTAAAACTGACATCCTTGCATCTCAGAGAGCGCGGGGATGACACAAAGGGACGTTTAGTCGAATGTGGATATTGCGTGGCTATTCTTGCTGATACTACAAACATTTATGGCTTCAGAATTAGATAAATCTTAAGTATATAAACCCTGTGCGATGTTTGTGAATTTGCTTCACTTTCATCCTTGTGCTGTGAGTGAGACTGATTGCAATTGTTACTGAATAAATATACTGATCTACAACTCCGGAGTCCTGAGATAACCTAAGTTTCACCTAAGTTATTTCTTCACATTGGGATGACCTCTTTAGTTACTCCCGAAATGCTTTAAAAGATGTGTAATCTGATTTCACACATTTTTGAGGACACAACCATACAATTACGGAGATTTCTATCTGGGAGTTCTCTGCCTACAGTAAGAACAGTAATGCATACCACCATAACTGGCTGAAAACACAATTGCATTTTGCTGGAATTGAAATTGTTTAGTTTTTTTTTGCCACCTGTAGGCTAAGGCGGCGTTCACACTAGACTTCTTTTTTTTTTTTTTTTTTTTTAAGTGCAGCCTTCAGCGCCTTTTGAGCTCTTCAGAATTCATGGATTTAATGTGACGTCACTGTCTTTTAAGCACCGCCATATTTGTGTCTGATGGAAACACATTACGGTCATAACCTACGGTCACAACTCACATAAAGTTCAAAACGCTAGGGTTGTGCTGTTGAATGTGACAACCTAGATATACAATTGCTAAAGATTTAGGGAATGACTGACCTGTTAAGTGAAATGCAGCACGTTGATACAGTCGTAGAAATGGCTGTGTATTATCAAAGCTATCGATATAGCTACTATCTTGAGCAAGCTACAGTGCTAGCAGTAATAGCTAGCGAGTTGTTTACGGTCACAACCCACAGACAGTTCAAAATGCCCTGGATATGTTGTGCTGTTGAATGCGACAACAGTCACCAAAGAAAACCTAGATGTACAATTGATAAAATAGTGAATAGTTGCTGTATCTTAGCACTCTACTGAGCAAGCTAGAGTAATAATAGCTAGCAAGCTATTTAGCCCTTCACCCAGGGCTTGGCTACAACTCGTTAGCCAATATTGGCACTCTTGCCTCCTCAGAAGAGTTTCTGTACGCTTGAAATCTCCGGTTTATGGGGATGGATTATGTACAAGATAAATGTCAATGTCGGGAAAAGAAAGATGGGGCAGATGCTTTGCAAAAACACAGTTAATCACTAACGGCTAGTAGCATGCTAACATTAGATAGGTAGCTCAGACACCTCGCAAATCCTGTTAAAGGTATTTTTCAGTTACAATAATGATAGAATTTAAATTGTACAGTGTCTATTTCTCAGTAACTTTCTAAAAATCTAAGCAAAAAAAAGTAAAACTAAAAACTTCTAGGTTCAAATCCGATGATCTACGGCGTTTGGTCGGCAATTTTTAAACTAAGGTAGAAGGTTACTAGGGAAGGTACGCGACTACCTACTCTTCTCGTCCTGATTGGTCAGCTGTCAAAAAGGCGCTCAACATCACCCGGCGCTTTTCTGAAAAGTTGAGAAAATTGAACTCAAAAAGGCGTCGCGTTAAAAAAAAAAAAATAAGTCTAGTGTGAACGTGGCCTAATACTCTACAGACAAGCATTTTAGCACAGTGGAGCTACAGGAGTTGTATTATACAGCATCTTTATGAAGCGAACCCTTACCGTAAAAATGTTAATATTACTAACATGAGATGATATGGACCTGGGTCACTCACAGTAATGTGGGCTTAGTCAAGGTCATGCTGACAGACAAAATAACAATAATTCAGCTAGTTTATGATTAAATTAGATTATGTTTTCTTGATGCATCAACAATTCAACCTTCATCATCGCATCAAATCATGGCATAGGACACAGACACAGCTCCCTTTGAGTCCCTGTTAATCATGTAGCTATGCTATGCTTCAACTATCCCTCACCCTGCTGCCTCAACTACCCCCTCACCCTGCTCCGGCTGCCTCAACTACCCCTTCATCCTGCTCCTGCTGCTTCAACTACCCCTTCATCCTGCTCCTCCTGCTTCAACTACCCCTTCATCCTGCTCCTGCTGCCTCAACTACCCCCTCACCTTGCTCCTCCTGCTTCAACTACCCCCTCACCCTGCTCCTGCTGCCTCAACTACCCCCTCACCCTGCTCCTGCTGCTTCAACTACCCCCTCACCCTGCTCCTGCTGCCTCAACTACCCCCTCACCCTGCTCCTCCTGCTTCAACTACCCCCTCACCCTGCTCCTGCTGCTTCAACTACCCCCTCACCCTGCTCCGGCTGCCTCAACTACCCCCTCACCCTGCTCCTGCTGCCTCAACTACCCCCTCATCCTGCTCCTGCTGCCTCAACTACCCCCTCACCCTGCTCCTGCTGCCTCAACTACCCCCTCACCCTGCTCCTGCTGCCTCAACCACCCCCTCACCCTGCTCCTCCTGCTTCAACTACCCCCTCACCCTGCTCATGCTGCTTCAACTACCCACTCACCCTGCTCCTGCTGCCTCTGTGCAGACATGGTCATGCTCACGCCGTCTGTCTGCTCTTCCTCCACTTCCCTGTTACATGCCTACTCCTCTACTTGGCAGTGGCCAGCTCTGCTTTATTTTTTTTTATTTTTTTGCAAGTGGCCATCAGGGATTAAAATTAACGTTGTCCCGTCGTCCCGGGGCCGTATTAAATTGTCATTGGGACGATCAACAATTTAATTTGGGACGACGTCGGGACGACAATAATTTCAGCCCGTTTTTTATTGCACTTGCAACTCATTTAAACGGAAAAGAAACACAATTTCAATGTCCTTGAATGAAGACATTAGACACTGACAATAAATCTGACTTGACTTGAAATGGACTCGCGCCTCACGTTTGTGTTCTATTAGTGGCGTTCCGTGCATTTCACGACTAGGCTGGCCTTCAGCGATGTCCTACACGATGTTAAACTGAGTGAATCCACCTTAATTAATACCATCATTATGACGCCATGGCTCTCGAACCATATACAGAAAGGCAGTATAAGTGAGCATTGCATCACCTTAACATAGTCGAGTACAACAGACTTAATTAATATTTCCGGAGCATTTAAAATCAATACACCCGTATTAACAAAACATTAAGAGTAGTAAACTCTCAGTTATATGATCGCTTGGATATTACTGTCACAACTTAAAAATAAAAGGCGATTTTCAGGGATTAGTCTACAAAGTTTTATTCAGTCCACCGAAAGTAGCCTATGTGAGCTTTAACAAGTTTGTCCACTAAACATCGCATTGTCCCACCTGCAAAGCAGTTTCATTAAACTTCCTATCCTCACGATATCCAGTTTTTCTTGAAAGTTCCGTCTTGAAAATGGCGTTGTAATTGTATCAAAAACTGGAATTATCAAGTTGGTGTAAACTAGTTTATTTGAGTTGGTTAATGTAATTATATTTAGTCTTACCAATTGAAACAACTAGCATAATAAGCATTGCAACCGATGTACGTCGTTTTCACATTAGCCAACTAAACTGAGCACTGAATCACTGCACCGGTCTGCCTCAGTATCCAATCAAAGGACGTTTACGTGTCACGTTCAACGCGAGGAAAGAAATCTTCCGGGGCCTTTTATCTAGAAGGCCCACAGTCGCCAACTCGGAATCTGATTGGTTATCACAACTGTCTGTTTCAGTTCATTCCACTTAAATGAACTGAAACAGCCAGTTGTGATAACCAATCAGATGTACACGGGCCTTCACTGTGAATTCTGAAGGCCTCAGGGAAGATTTCTATTCTCGGGGAAGATTTCTTGGAGCCTGGCAAGTTGACTGGCAACACATGATAGCAGAAATATGATTGGATGAAATGTTAACTATGTATTTCTGGTTATAATACTTTTACTTTGATAGGGACCGGATGTTGTACCTGAGAGGTGATTGTGTGTGTGGTACGGATTTACTTGAAGTTGAACCAGTAAATGGAGTTAAAGAAACAAGGTGTTTTCTCTGAGTTTACATGGTAGCAGAGGATGGCTTCTGCAAATTACAAGATTCCGCCGACCTTTGACGAAGGAAAGCCGTATGAAAGCTGGAAAAATGAAGTTGAAATGTGGACACGAGTTACAGAACTTCCAAAAAAGAAGCAGGCTCTTGCGGTGGCTTTGGCGCTTACTGGGCGAGCGCGAGACACAGCTATGGAGGTACCTATCGATGATCTAAACAAAGATGCTGGTATGACAACTTTGTTAAATGCACTTGATAAACTGTTTCTGAAAGAAGAAAAGGACATAACGTATGAGGCATATTCGAATTTTGATCGGATAACGAGAGACAGTAACGTGTCAATGACTGATTACATCATTAACTTTGAGCAACGTTATTTAAGAATGCGCAAATACAACATGGAATTGCCCGATGCCGTTTTAGCTTTCAAGTTGCTTGACACGGCATGCATTGAAGTAAAAGACCGACAGTTAGCGCTGACGGCATGTACGGAATTAACGTTTGCTTCAATGAAGTCGGCACTGAAAAGGATTTTTGGAGGGAAGATGTCAGCTCCAACGATGGGAATTAACCAAGACGTTGCCTACGTCACGACTGAACAGAGGCGCCAGAGAAGCAGACTGTCGTGGTCAAAAGGCGAACAGTCAAAAACACCCTTGCCAGGCACTAACCCTTTGGACAAGCTCGGACGCAGATCAAAATGTGCCATTTGCCAAAGCACATTCCACTGGGCTAAGGACTGCCCACACAAGGGTGAGCAAGTAAAATTAACTGAAGACGTTGATGAGTGTAACATTACTCTCTTTACAAAAGAGTCACCCACTGATGCAGAAATATTTTTGACAGAATGTTTTAGTTCTGCAATAATAGACACTGCCTGCACACGCACTGTGTGTGGAGAGGAATGGCTAGATAGCTATATCAGGGGAATAAGCAAAAGTGAGTCAGAGAAGATGAGAAAGACTGAGCAATGCAGTAATAGACCATTCAAGTTTGGGGATGGAAAAGTGGTCCATTCCACCAGAAAACTGAAAATTCCGGCAAAGATTGGTCAAACAAAGTGCAACATTGAGACTGAAGTTGTTCCAGCACAGATTCCACTGCTTTTAAGCAAGTTGTCCATGAAAAAGGCAGGGACTGTTCTCAACATGGAAAATGACAGTGCAGTGATGTTCAATCAACCTGTACAATTGGACTTTACAAGCTCTGGGCATTACTGTGTGAACATTATGGACACTGGGGGTGAACCCTCTCAAAGTGATGATTGTGTCCTTGTAGCCACTGGAGGTGGCGCCTCTAATGAACAAAGCGATGAGGAAATACTGGCTGTCGCAGAAAACATGAGCAAAGCTGAAAAGAAAAAAATGCTAGTGAAACTTCACAGACAGTTTGGTCATGCCTCGGCTGAACGGCTGCTAAGGCTTTTATCTAGTTCAGGCACAAAAGATGCAGAATGTGCCATCATTCTTGAGAAAATTGTGAGTGAGTGTGACACATGCCGAAGATACAGTAAGATGAAACCCAGGCCTGCTGTTGGTCTTCCTCTGGCATCTCAGCACAATGAAACCGTGGCAGTCGACCTCCATGAACTGAAGCCAGGTATGTGGTATCTTCACATTATTGATCAATTCACGAGATTTAGTGCAGGAAGCATTCTGACCACTAAGGCAGGTCCTGAGATTGTTAAACACTTCATCCATGACTGGATAAGCGTGCATGGCCCACCTCAGAAGCTGTTCAGCGACAATGGAGGAGAGTTCAACAATGATGAGGTCAGAGATATGGCAGAAAATTTCAACATAGAAGTAAAAACAACAGCTGCGTACAGCCCTTGGAGTAATGGACTGTGTGAACGTCACAATCAAACATTGACAGAGATCATACAGAAATTGAGAAACAGTAACGACTGTGACTGGGACATTGCCTTGGACTGGGCGCTCATGGCAAAGAATACCATGCAAAATGTTCACGGCTACAGTCCTCATCAGTTGGTGTTTGGACAGAACCCTAACTTGCCCTCCGTGCTGACTGACAAGCCGCCAGCCTTAGAGGGCAGTACAAAAAGTGAGTGGGTAGCAAAACACATCTCTGCCTTACATGCAGCAAGAAGGGCATTTACTGAGGCAGAGTGTTCAGAGAGAATAAGGAGAGCACTGCGTAAACAGCTACGGAGTACAAATGAGAGATACGAGACTGGTGACAAGGTGTACTACAAGAGAGTAGATTGCCCAGAGTGGAAAGGACCAGGCACTGTGATAGGCCAAGATGGAGCAGTGGTCTTTGTCAGACATGGTGGTACCTGTGTTAGGGTGCACTACCTGAGACTTATGAAAGAAAAAAACTTGACAGATGCTGCAGAAGATCACACCTCTCTTGACAGTGACATGGAGGATACAGGAACAGGAGTACTCACAGGGATGGAGACTGAAACACACCAAGCAGATGATGACACATGGATGCAAAATGCCATAGAACTGCGAAATGATGTTCCTCTGAAAACAGGGCAAATTCTGAATTACAGAGATGGCCGTAGTGGATCTTTACACAGAGCAGAAGTTCTTGGTCGAGCAGGTAAAGCTACCGGCAAATACAAAAGTTGGTACAATTTGCTATACATTGAACCAACCAATGTTGCAGGCAAGACTGATTCAATCGATGTATCAAAGTTGAATGACCTTCAGATAGAGCCACCTGTGATGACAACAGATAACAGTGAGGATGTGCTAATAACAAAAGATGTGTCATTTGACATAGCTAAACAGGAGGAGATAAAGAATTGGAGTGACAACAAAGTGTTTGAAGTTGTTCAAGACAAAGGACAAAGAAGCATCAGCACCCGATGGGTATGCACTCTGAAAGAGACCTCGGCCGGGATAGTACCTAAAGCAAGGTTAGTGGCAAGAGGTTTTGAAGAGCTTCAAGTGTCAGAGCTACAGAAAGATTCGCCAACATGTGCTTCTGAATCCCTTCGACTACTTTTAGCTGTCATCTGTCAAAAACAGTGGACACTACATTCCATGGACATAAAAGCTGCATTCCTACAGGGAATAGAGCTGTCACGTGACATTTACATCAGGCCTCCCCATGAGGCAGACTGCAAAGGAACATTATGGAAGCTCAAAAAATGTGTGTATGGTTTGGCAGATGCCTCACTGTACTGGTACAACAGAGTGAAAGAAATAGTGCTGGAAGCAGGGGGCAAAATGTCCAAAGTAGACCCCGCTGTTTTCTATTGGACTGACAAAGACTGTGCTGTTACTGGGGTACTGGCATGTCATGTCGACGACTTCATATGGGGAGGCACCCAAAGCTTCTCTGAAACGGTGATACCTTACCTCAGGTCAGTCTTTCAAGTGGGGCGTGAAGAGCATGATCGTTTCTGCTATGTTGGAATAGACTTTGTGACTGTAAATAATGCTGTGCAGGTTCATCAGGAGAATTACACCCAACACATGCAGCCCATACACATGGCTCCTTCACGAGCTGTCAAGCAAGACTCTCCTCTTTATGAAGAGGAAAAGGATCAACTCCGATCAAAGATAGGTCAGATTCTCTGGGTAGCAAGACAAAGCAGGCCAGATGTCATGTTTGATGCTAGTAACTTGGCCTCTAACCTTAAGAATGCAACAGTGCAAACGATTCATGAGGCAAACAGAATAGTGTGTAAGCTTAAATCCAAGAAAGTAGTGCTAAACTTCCAACACTTGGGAAGTGAGAGTGCTCTCAAGATTGTCATGTTCAGTGATGCCTCTTTTGGAAATCTTTCCGATGGAGCCACTCAAGGAGGTCATTTAATTGTTTTGATGGGAGAAGATGGTACATTTTCACCACTCTCTTGGCAATCAAAGAGAGTAAAGAGAGTTGTGCGAAGTACACTTGCTGGAGAAACATTGGCAATGTCTGATGGAATAGACAATGCAATTTTTCTAGCCACATTGTTCTCTGAGCTGACATCAGGTGGTGCTGCAAACGCACCACCTATAATCTGTGTGACAGACAACCATTCGCTTGTTGATGCACTTAAGTCTACGAAGTCTGTCTCTGAGAAAAGACTTCGCCTGGAGATAAGTAGCATAAAAGAACTTGTCCAAATGAAGAGGATTGAGCGTGTGTTGTGGAAAAACACAAAAGACCAACTTGTAGACTGTCTTACCAAAAAGGGCGCATCAGCTCATATGTTACTCAAAGCACTGAGTGATGGACAATGGAAGCTTGACTAAACTGAAATCTTAATTTTGTACAGTTGTTATACCTTTGCACTAAAGTACATTCAGAAAATGTTTAACCAAGTTAGGCTATATATTTGCAATATGTTCACTTTTGTTATGTTGTTACCTAAAGGGCACTGAGGTGCTGTAAGAATATACAGGTTACACTTTGACTATGCCCTGTGATGTTATGCTCACTTTAATATGTAATCCTCAAAAAGAGAGTGAGTTTGTTAACTATGTATTTCTGGTTATAATACTTTTACTTTGATAGGGACCGGATGTTGTACCTGAGAGGTGATTGTGTGTGTGGTACGGATTTACTTGAAGTTGAACCAGTAAATGGAGTTAAAGAAACAAGGTGTTTTCTCTGAGTTTACATGAAAGCTCTAACATAAATAAACAACGCTGAAAGCTATGAAATCAAGAGAATGGACTATGGGGAATAATTTAATACATATTTATGAAAAGAAAATATTAAAATTAAATTAAATTAAGAAGGAAGTTCCTTCCTGAGTGGAAAAATACATATTCTTGTATTAAATGGGATGCAGGAATAGGAATGTTATCTCAGTTTTAAGAAATTACCCAAACCAATTGAGAGTTTTAATAAAACAGTTTTGGATTTTAAATCTATTGCCAGCAGCAGTTTTAATTCTTGTATAATCTTAATGGAATTCATTGTTTGAATTAATTTGCACCGAATTTAGTTTTTTTTTTTTTTTTCATAAAATTCGGGACGGTTCCGGGACGTTTCGGGACGGTTGAAAATGTTTTTCGGGACGGTTCCGGGACGGTGGTGAAAAAAGTTAATTTTAATCCCTGGTGGCCATTTAACAAATAAGTCCTTAATTAAATGATGCTCGATATGCCAGTCCACCTCAGCAGGGTGACGTGTTATGCCTGCTAGAAGACTACTTGGACGACACTAGGTAGCACTGTGCAAAAGAATGGGATTCAGCTTCCAAACCACTCAAAGTGCATTATCCACCAACTATTTTTAAATTGATAAAGCAACATTTCTTCAGCTTTGCAGTTAATACTCAGACTCTATAAATGGGAATGCATTTGTTTTTCCTCCTGGAAGTTAATAACATGCACAGTAAATCGGCCAGGTAAAGCACTCCTCCTTTCACATATGAAACCAATTAATGTATTGATAGGTAAAAACACAGGATAGATTACAAATTCTTCATTTCACATTCAGTCTTCCATAACGGTAAAATTGTGCTGAGTCCTCATGTTTTTGACAGAATGCTACAGAGCGTGAACCTCTTTGACTCGTTTGAGGTGTAAAACATACAAGGCCTCATGCCAGTTAACCTAGCTATGTCCATCTTAAGGAGTCATCTTCAAAGTTGGTAGTTGCTAGTGTGTGTAATATGAACTAATTTTAATATGAAGTGAATATGAACTTGTGTTCATATGAAGCTGTACAGGCACCCAGACAGTTTCTACCTTTTGTTGCTTTTTAACTATTCTATATGAACTTGTTTCAACCTTTTACTATTATTATTTTATAAGTTAAATTGAGAAGACTAACATCAGTTAGATGACTAACTAATGTTTATTTAAACGTTTCCTTAGCTAGCTAGTTAGTGAGCTAGCAAGCCTGAAGATTGAAGGTTTCATTTCTCAAAATCAGCTGACCAATAAAAGGACATCTTGGGTTCAGCAATCACAACCAATTGTTAAATGGCTTCACATAGACAATAAGCAATCCTGAGATAATAAATGGGACATCAATGTAGTGAATGAAGGAGAGAAGTAGAGGTGATCCAGGTCCAAGGTCTAAATGAACAGAAGTGTAAAAATACCTTTGAATCTGATGTCTAGACCGCTGAATTCCAGCTCCACACCTTGCAATGCCTCCCCAAGGGTTTCATGGTAGTGGCTGATGGTCTTTTTGTTGCCCGCACAAAAAGGAAGGGAGAAGTACTTGTAGGTCTCTTGTCTGTTATGATACGGCCCCACTGTATTCATCCACAAAACCACTTCCTCCTTATCTGCATACTGCAAGAGAGACAAGATAAAGATCAAAAGTGGTTATAATTTGAAGAAAAAAAGATTCAATCAATCACAATGTGCACCAACACAACCAGAGGTTGTCTGTATGTGTATGTGGATGTGTATGTACGTATGCATGTATGTATGAATGTATGTAGTGACAAACTATGTGGTAAAATACTGTACATGGTTTTGTAAACACGGATTGTTTTTTTGGTTTAATTACTAGACATATGCCCAATCAAATCATTCCTTTTGTACACTCAGATTACAATTTATAAACCAGTTGCAAAAGCTTGGCCTTGGTAAATAGGGTAAGTGTCAAAAATATGGTAAAAAAATCATCGGTCTACATCAGGGGTCAACAACCCATGGCACCCGAACAGCAAGCTGTCTGCAATAATATTTTACAAAAGAACCCAATCTTCGTAATCTGACTAGACTCAATTTAAGAAATCAGCCTTAGTTCCTGCTTTTTGAGTGCAATATTATTACTAGTTAAGTAGGTTTGCATAGGGTCATTTCTTCCGGATACCTACCACCCTTTCTTACTGTTTAACTGGGTTTTTTTCTTGAGATAGTGTTGCTCAGAATATGACCATGGCCGTTTTTCATCCTGCTACTAGTTCTGGAGAATAGCTCACCAAACTGACATTGATGGGGATAACACAATGAGGATGCATGCATGGAGGACTCCAAGTCATTTATAAATGGAGGGTTTTGTTTGTTACCTGCAGCCTACAGGTGTCAGAATGTCCATGTTGAGGTCTTTATTAACACGTATCTATTCAGCTGCATGACTGAGACCACTGTACCACTCACACTGAAAGTATTCAAATAATACCAGACATGACAAAGAAATCAATGTGGAAAAGCACAGGGGGAGAAACAGACAGAGGGTGGACATAAGAGAGTTAGTCACCCTTGTCACAGGTCACCCTAGTCAGTGGAACAATGCAACTCTGGAATGTTCTTCAGTACGAACAACTAACCGAAACCTAGTAACTGCAGAGAAATATCCTGGGTGCCAGACGAACTTAGCCCCGCCCACAACATTTGAGGTCGGGAAGTTCGGTCTGGCATTGCTCCGTTGGGGCGGAAATATGCCCGCACCAGAGATGTTCGTACCAATAACAATTGTCAGGGCGGGCTTTATACGATAACGGGCAGATGACCAACAGTAACGTAATCAACCACGTCACCAAAGAGCGCTTGGGTTGAATACGTTTTCAACAAACATGGCTGCCACTGGAGAGCTGAGATGTGTAGATTGTGCCATCGAGTCCGTTTTAGAAGACATTCACAGCGCATTCATTTTGAAAGAGGAACAGAGAAACACGATTAAGGCATTTGTCGAACGAAAATATGTTTCTGCAGTCCTTCCTACGGGATTCGGTAAAAGTTTAATTTATCAGCTGACTACGTTGCTCTGATTGGTTGTAGGTCTATCCAATTGAGCGAAGATATGCTGGTTCGGTTTAAAAACGCCCCATAATCACAGCCCAATGGAGCAGTATCAGACTCATATTCTGACTAGAATTATGAGTATGACAATGGCTAGTAGAGTTTTTAAAACTAGAATTCAAGATGACGATCCACAGGTTATTGGCCCAAGCCTTACAGATTTAACAAGCACACTGCAGAGATTTACTGCAAGGACTATTTATTAAATTCAGTGTTGTAAATACGTGGGAGCCAGAGGGAGCCGAGCTCCCATAGAGTGAGGACTAGTAGGGCCAATGATTTTCCGTTTAAAAAAAATGCATTTTTCCGTTTCACTTTTGGTGAATTCTGGTTTTTTTTTCTTCTCAGCTCATTTTGTTCACCTCGAGGTAGATTGATGGCTTAAATGAGTAAATAATAAGTGCCCTTCTTAGATTGCTGTTTGCCAGTCGTGAACAGAATTGGGATTGGGAAGAAGAGCAAATTAATGTGAATGAAAGTGGCTGTAGCAAGTAAGGCTGAACGATTAATTGCATTTAAAATTATAATTTTTTTATTTTTTAAGATGGTACATTTTGCACCCAGTGTTTAAGCAGCATAATGGATCAATTGCTAATCGCTAACGAGATGCTAGTGGCTCGAACTAGCAAAATATCTTCAAATGTGCTTACTTTGACACTATGACAAACTAGTTAGCAACAACTTTCCTAACACAGTCAAACGTCAAGCAAGTGCAACACAAGACAAAGCAAGACGGCAAATAAGCTACTTACTAGTTCGGCATACACTAAAAACCATAGGGCCAATAGTTTTCCGCGAAAACGGAAAACGGACGGAATACGCGGAATGGATCATCTGAAACGGAATGGACCACTGAAAACGGAATTGCAACTTTTCAAACGGAAACATAATTTTGTGCATCAAAATCGGCCAAAACCCCCTGTATTTACCCTGTAAGACTGAATTTCTTTCAAATAAACACAACAACGATCACAACAATGAACAAACATTAATTAAAGAACAAAAGCGGTCAGAAAATGTCAGGTCTGCGCTGAACTCTGCACCGGCCACGCCCCCATTTTCAACGGTAGTCACGTTAATTTGCTCATCTTCCCAATCGCATTAAAAATGTTAAGTCTTCTGTTGTGTTGATGGCTGGCAAACAACAATCTAAGAAGGGCACATATTATTCACTGAGTTACCAAGCAGTCTAATTTATGGGGACTAATTAGCACTGCACTGAATTACATTACCATTGTGGTGCACAATAACAATTACACAACTAATATTACTAGATACATATAATAGTGGACATTACACTAGGCAACATGGATCTCATTCATATCTCATCCAGTCGAAATCTTAACAGGATTGAACCCATCTTTATTACAGCGTATCAACATAAGAACAGAACATAGCTAAATCTCCGCTTAGCATCATGCTAATCACTACTAATAGCACGAGCAGGTAGCCCAAAATTTGGTATTTAATACACGATCTATTACAGAAGCAACTTCATGAAAACCCTTACTTTCATTAAGTATGCACATAATGCCTCACATACAGGTCGAACAATGATGATTTAAGCATTGGAAATGTATAAGGCACAGTATGGTCAACTACTTAGCGACAAACTGAACTCGACAGTATCTTAACTGTGGGTGCTGCACGCACGCAAACAGCGTTGCTAGGCAACATCAGAGTTTTTCATACAGTCAACGTGCAGAAAGGCATTATACGGCTGTTTTTATTTTTTTGACGCGGAATCACGGAATTACCAAAAACGTGACACGGAATTTGCTTTTTTTTGACGCGGAAAACTATTGGCCCTAAAACCAGGCGGCTTCAGGCAAACATACATAACGAAGTCATTTGCCTACGGACCCTGGTATGGCAATGGCACGGAGGCGATTCTCCATATTAAAAGTCATTGTAGCGCCCCAATTTTTTCTAAAGCTGTTATTTTAGGGTAAAATTGCTTATCCTAACCCTAACCCTGAAGTACAATTACTGCAAAATGCCACTTTAAAAAGTGCATGCGTTGTGTTTATACTAACAATGACTTTGTTTCAATTACTTAAATGCACAGTGGCAAATCCACCGATTTGCTTCTGTAATGAGCAAAAAAAAAAAATCGCAATTCGATTATTTTCCCAAATCGTTCAGCCCTAGTAGCAAGGTGTGTATGTCAACCGTTGAAAAGGGGGGCGTGGCCGGAGGAGAGTTCAGTGCAGACGTGAAGTTGCCTGACTGCTTTTGTTCTTAAATTAATGTTTGCTCATCGTTGCGATCGTTGTTGTGTTTATTTGAATACAATTACAGGCAGTGGCGGTTCTACATGGAACTACGCCCCGGGGCGAGACCCCCTCCGAGCGCGGGATTTTGCTAACGCTAGCTAGTCTAGTGGTGTCAAAAGGAAATATATGGTCTAACCAGCTTTAGCTATCGACCTGTTAATTATTAAGATTATACTAGTACTCTGTATGCTGTGACATTCTGTTAATTGTGGCTAGCGGGATTTCGCTTACACTAGCCTAGTGTCAGATGAATGAATGAACATACATACATACATACATACATACATACATACATACATACATACATACATACATACATACATACATACACTATGATCAAATCAGCTAGCTTACGCTAGCTAGCAAACAATTCTGCTGGTGCTCAACATTAGCTGGTTGCCTTAATAGGAATTTTAATTAAGTTACACTTGACTGAAAACACATTTTTACGTTGTCCACTCGAGCAACCTTCAATAGTTATCTTGATAATGTAATAGACTACTATGTAAAAGATGTATTAAATTTCCCTCTGGATGAATAAAGTATCCATCTATCTATCTATCCATCTATCTCTACTCTGCTCACTACTACCTTCACCAGTTGGATAAGTTGATGGTCAGTGGTCTCCTTCCACCCATTCACCTTGCCCTTGGTGACCACATAATCGTAGCCTGACGATGTCATACTCATAATTCTAGTCAGAATATGAGTCTGATACTGCTCCATTGAGCTGTGATTATGGGGCGTGTTTCAACGAACCAGGAAAGAAAATGCCTCTTCGCTCAATAACGTAGTATGACCATCTTATACATTCAACTTTTACCTGATCCCGTAGGAAGGACTGCAAAAACATCTTTTCGATCAACAAATTATCGCGTTTCTCTGTTCCTCTTTCAAAATGTATCGCTCAATATCTGTGTGATATGCATGCCTACGCTATACTTATTAGCAGCGAGGCTAGCTAGCTACTATGTGTTTCGATGGATTTTTGGTCTAGACGTTAGCAATAACCTAACAATAATGGTCTAGAGCTTCAGTTAAGACCTACAATTCTTTGCAACATTCGTGTTGCACATACACAACTAACCGAGTCAATGTAGACATAAAAAAGTCGTGTAGATAGCTTAATTAACATAAAATATCCCACTAACAGGCTCCTGAGACACGGCCATCTTGGTACTATTTCGAATCTACTGGTTATTCGACTCAAGCGTTGGTTGATCATCTGTCCATCATCGTATAAAGCCCACCCTGACAATTTCATTGGTGAGATCGTTTTGCTGAAAACTGATCATTTCTCCCCAATGGAGCAGCGCCAGACCGAACTTCTCAGCACAAACATTTTGTGGGCGGGGTTCAGGCTGGTATCCAGGCTAACATAATCGTTCTGTATCCATTTGTATTAGCCATTTTGCACAATTCAGACAAACAACGGAGGGTACGTGTCAGGTTGTGAGTGTTTGGAGTGATAGTTTCTGGAAATGGGCCTCTATACACCCATGTAGATATTTAATTAAAAACCAGATATTTCCACCTAGAAGAGTCATTTACCACATTAACAAGGGCTGAGTGACGTCATGTGTGAAAAATCAAACGGGAATATCTATGAAACCATAATAGCAAAACAATTTCTTTTGACGGCACAAACCAGCACAAACGTAGCACTAACGATTGGGACTATTTTGATGAGATTTGGGCGTGAAGGGGGGGCTGGGTGACGTCACATGCCAGAAAATGCAATTTTGAATTACTCAAAATCCTTACCAGCACAAACGATATTTTTTACGGCACAAACCAGCACAAACCTAGCACAAACGAACAGCAGTGTTATTTTAAAATTTTGAATGAGACGGGGTGCCAACTTCACACAGGAGGAATTACTCTCTGAAATGTTACCATGTTTTGCCCCCCCCCCCACAATGAAATGGGATCTCTTTTGCTCTATACAGTTCCCCCTTCTCACCCAGGATCTGCGCGGCACCTTCTTAGCGAGCAGAGGCGCCTGCAGCTGCAGGGGGCGCCAATTTGCCAATCCCCCACACAGTGATATGATAGAAAATAGAAAAGCGCTTCGCGGCCCAGATGTTTATTTATTTATTGTATTTTTTTTAAGTGATCGTGCCGCCCCCCACGCGTCTTGAAAATGTGCCACCCCCGTGCCTAAAACCGCCCCTGGGTAAAATACAGGGGGGTTTGGGCGATTTTGATGCACAAAATGATGTTTCCGTTTGAAATGTTGCAATTCTGTTTCAAAACTAGCTAGTGAACTCTAGCCTACAACATTAACCTACTCACTTGAGCTGCAAATCCCTACCATGCTACAGTATAGTTAGCACCTATCTCAGCAAATATCTTTAATATGTTGATTTTTGTGCCATATTTTAAATCTAAATTTGTTAATTTCTCTTCCGTAAACCCACTTTTTAAAAGGATATTTTCCGTAAAATTTTTATAGGGGAGCATGCCCCCAGACCACTCTAGTGTTGCTGGGTCACAGGAAAAATTATAGGTTTTATCTGGGTGCATAGGCTATTTAATTGTATAACCTTGGTAGGTATGTGCGCGGTGCGCCAACTGTTGTGAGATAGAGACCCCCTTAGAAAAAAAAAGATTCGAACCCTGATTAAATTGATCAAAATCTTGTTTATTAAAATATCAGCAGCTATTCTCGGACTTCGAAAACAAAACGGAGAGTGCAGAACATTCTAAATATGCCCCTCTCCGCAAAGTAATGGCCATAAAAATGGCAACAAAATCAAGGACAAATGGTCATCAAATCAAGGAAAAATTTAGGAACAAGAACTCTGATGGGCCACTGGAATTGCATCATTGTCATGAAGATGTGAAGTGTAAAGGAAAACTTTTATTTGTATAATTAATTTTATAGATCAAAATCGGTCAAAATAATAGGGGTGCACGATTCAGAAAATGCCACGATTCGATACCGATTTTTAGGCTCACGATTCGATTCAAAAACGATTCTCAATAAAAAAAAATTGATTCACAGTATGTAAATGTTAGTGCTGTCGAACGATTAAAATATTTAATCGCGATTAATAGCATTTGTGTCATAGTTAACTCAAAATGAATCGCGATTAGTCGCAAATTAATTAATCGCAAATTTTATTTTAACGCTCTTATCATGGAAAAGTGAATTGGCTTGCTTTATGCAATATTTTATTTTTTTGAAAAACAACATTGCCAAACAGGGCGGTACAAAATAAAATTATAAAGTGTACATTTCAGACTCAGCCTATAGTGCAGTTAAACCATGGCTTAATATTTTCTTTTTTTTCAAGTTTGCAGTGAACATAGAAGTCAGGCCTCTTATTTCAAAAACAATGAACCGTAACAGTTAGGTTACCAATAAAAGGTAAGCCTACGACTTCTGTGCTTTCAGCCAGCTGCCTGTTGACATTTTCAGACAACAGTGAAGCTCGCTTCTTGTGCACAACACAACTTTTAAAGGTAAACTTTCAATTCAGAAACTTTATTTCAACCATTTCGCCGTATCGTGCTCACTATCACTCAAACCGTAACGTTAGCCTACTAGACAGTTTGCGAAGCCAAAAAGAATGTAAATCTCGATTTTTGGAATTCTTTGAATCGATTTTGAATCGGAAGCACTTGAATCGCGATACGAATGTGAAACGATTTTTTTTGCACACCCCTACAAAATAACACCAAAACCACCAACCGCATAAAAGCTATACAATCGGATCCTCTTTAGCAAGCAGGGAGATAAAGTCAACTGCTTGTTTTAGCCACTGACATGCTCGTAAATGTTATTATAAGCGTCGGTCACGATGGATAGAGAGGTCTGTGTCCGTTTACCACAATAATGGTAAAGAGTACTGTTTGCACAACTGACCTACTGTGTGATGCTGGAGTGGCCACTCAAAGAAGAAAAACAATCCCTTCATTGATCATCGGTTTAATGTAGTTTGGTTACCAAGTTTGGAGTGAGACTTTCTTATGAAAGTCAGTGGCCTATGTCATGAGATGGGTATTAGTCAAAGGTAAGTATTCACACCACACTGTGAAAGGTAATGGCCTGTCAGTCTGGAATGTAATTTTGGCCCTCTCTGCCTCCTACACAAACATAATGTAGGTGTGGCTTTTGGATATTGTAGAGGGAATAAGGGCCTTCTAACAGTTTATTGAAAATGCCAAATTTCAAAAATAGTCCAAATCCAAAAATTCAAACAGAAAATTAACTCTTAAAGTTGTCAGTCCTAAGTCTTTAGCCTGTGTGTACCAATCACATGAGTTCCAGAGCTTAGATTAGCCATCACCCATCTTCAACTGTTCATTCTCAAATTCTTGAAAACAAATATACCCAAAAAATTGCATTACAGTGGAATCCGCTTATAGTGGTCACGGATATAGTAATCAACCGCTTATAGTGTTCAAAAGGCTTGGGACCGAATCATTTCTATACAAATACTGTTTAAATAATTTGTTTGAAGTAATCAAGAAATCCGCTTATAATGTTCATTTTTGGCCATTTTATGAATGTAAACATGTGCAAAAATTATTATTATAAAAAATTATTATTATTATAACGTGTAGTTATTGTATTTTTTACCATGATTCCTTTCTGGACGTCCGCTTCTGCCTAGCTAGCTAACGTAAAGAGTTGACGACCGGGCAGCTAGAACTAGCTTGCGAATCATGGAAATCATTTTCGATGAATGAAAAACGTCTCCTCGATCTCCTCGAGGAATATGATAAATTGCCAAAAAATGAGCCAACGAGATGCTGCGGCGAAGCTTGGCATTCATCAGGCTACCTTGTGGAGTGTAATTAAGCAACGAGAGACAGTCATGAAGGCTAACGACGGAGACCGAAAACGATGGCGCCCGGGCAAAGCACCTGCGGTTGAGGCTGCCCTGGTGAAGTGGATTGATTATGCCCTGTCTCGCAACGCTCCGCTGAGCGGACCCTTGGTCAGGGAGAAGGCTGAGTCATTAGCAACAAGTCTCGGAGAGGAGAGTTTCAAAGTTTCTAGCGGCTGGTTTGAGCGATTTAAAAAGAGGGAGAACATTGTGTTTAAGAAGCTGCACAGGGAGTTACGTACCAGAGTTATGTCTGCGCACAGCGCAGTACAGGTATATGTAATTAAACTTGCATGATACTGTAAAAAAAAAACTGTAAATGTGGAAGCTATCCGTTTCATTTCATTGTTCTCATTGAAAAACCATACAAATTATATTCTGCATAAAAAATAAGTGAAATAACGGTAAATTCGGTTTTAGTAATCATCCGCTTATAGTGTTCAAATTGGCTCTGGACAAACGTGACCACTATAGGCGGATTCCACTGTATTAATTTGTATATATTAGCTGAGGTAAAATAATTGCATCAAAAGAGCATAAGCCCCATCAGTTTCCCTCACTTATTATGGGCAGTTTACTTCAATTACACAGTCCTTCGTAACTCGGTGAAATAACATAGTGCTGTGAAAAAGTATTTGCCCCCTTCCTGATTTCTTCCACTTTTTTACAAACCGATACGAGTACGAGTATTTTTATTTGTGTACTTGCCAATACCGAATACCGATAGCTAGGGGTGGGCGATATGGCCAAAATCTTCTATCACGGTATGAGTAATTTTATATCACGGCTACGGTATACATCACGGTATCGATTTTTCTGTAAATTTAATAAAGAAATGGTACAAAATAACCGTAATGTGTGTCATGTGATGTCATGCGTGATAGTGTTTACGTTCAGTATATAAAAACCATACGCGCATGTACGCGCCGTCACCATTTTGATTGCACTTAAGAGATGCTACACATGTGCTGAATAAAGAGCCATTCATTGTTACCAAACAGCGACTAGTGAGTCCTGTTATTCGTCCCGGCGACGAACGCCACAATGTGTAGCTATTTCATTCCATTTGTTAACCTTTCCAGGGGCCGTATTCACAAAGCTTTTTATCTTACCACTAAGAGTGCTCCTAACTCGCGCTAAAACATTTTACGTAGGAGTAATTTCTTAAAAGTGATTCACAACGCCTCTGAGACCTACTCATACTAAGGATAATACAAACTCCTAAGCTTAAGATAAAAGCACCGTTGCTATGGATGACGTCGATTCTCATGCACGAGTTTAGAAGGGGTGAGGACGGTGATTGGTTGTTGACAGGCTCTCATTAAAAACTCATTCGTGACGTCCCTCTCACAATCCCACTATATCAACTGAAAATAAGAGAATAAGCTAGGCTTCAAATTAAGTCATATTAAATAGTTATGGACAGTGCAGTTAGCAGAATGCACACGCATGATGACAAGTTTGTGCATCCAACGGGAATGACACTTTGCACGTTAAGAGAAAAAGAAAGCGATCAATATAAAATATGGCAATTGCATGTAATCAAGGCAGTAATAATTAAAGCACCCAGCAAACTGTTAGGCTATTATATTTCCAGCCCTTGACCACTTCAAATATCAGCACATACGGCCCTTCAAGCGAAACGAACGTGAAACGTAGCCTAAGCGAAAGCCTACTGGTCCCAGGACCAATAGCCACTGTCACCCCAGCGGCATCCAGCTGGTAAGTTCTCAAAAACCTGCTGCAGACCGCTCTCCGTTGAAATGCACGAGTCATCGGTACATCCAGGCCACGGTGGACGAAAACGTCCTCATCTTTTGATGGGGCAATTATTGTAATGTGTGTCCCGTCACTGGACATTCCTGCGATCGCCATGGAATTTATTTTGATCTTTGGACAATCGCCAATTACACAAGGCAACTGGATAAACTGTTGGATGATATGGGGTCTACAGTGCGTTGATAGTTTGATGAATTTAACGGCTGACTGATGATTCCCAGTGTCGTCATTTGCGTTTTCCGCGAAGCCAAATAGGCTATCTTTATGTTTCCAAACATTTCACTTCGGGACACATCGTTGTTTAAAGGCGTCATTGCATCCCGCGCTAATTCTACGACAATATTAATACCTTCACGGTTTAAGCAATGTCTTTTATCAGTTCCAAGTCGGCTGCAGCCATCTTACGATTTTTTGTGAATAAGTCTTAGTGACTTAGGAGTCCTCATGAGGAGTTTTAAGCTGTCTTAGACTTAGGTGCTACTTTTAGGGATAAAATACTTTGTGAATTGCTCTTAGTAAAAAAAAATAGGAGTCCTAAATTTAAGACTGACACGCCCATTATTTTTAGGAGTTTCTCCTAAATTCGCCACTTATGAGCTACTTTTAGCCCTAAGATTCTTTGTGAATATGGCCCCAGGTGTCTGTATTTCCTAACCAGCAGCATACGTAAAGGAAAGGGAATTAACCCCGAAGTTAAAAACATGTGATCTACTTCGGCAGCGGAGCATTTTACTCCCCTGCAATCTCTACGTTCAGAGATTGACAGCAGGAAAGGTTAACAAACGGAATGAAATAGCTACACATTACACACGCTATGCTTTAATAAAACTCACGTTTTATGAGACACCAACAGAGGCACAACAGACAAGTCTTACCATTGAAGATCTTTTTGCACGCCGAAGTTCGTGCTGAAAACTATCTACATCCAACCAGCGAGGTTTATCCATGTTGTTGTGGAGAACGAGAGTTGCATCAATCATATTTCATTAAAACTTCACACTTCTTACATTGGACATATCCACCAGCCTAATTAGAATCTGCATTGTCTACTAAGCAGAAATATCTCCATACAGTAGATTTCCCTTTGTTTAGTATCATTTTAAACTTTCCAGATGACCGTATTGCCCCCGCTCGTCAAGAGAAACGTGTCCGGAAACAAGGCTCCTTCGTCTGGATAGCCAGAGCTAGCATAACTGCCATTCAAATCCAATGGTAATGCTACCTAGCTAGGTATGCTAACTGTCGGTATCCATCGTTAACTCGTTAATCGGTAACCATCATGTCACTGGCTTTAATTTGAGAATGGCATGTTAGTAGTACATTTAGTAGTACATTTAATATCAGTACAGTTGATTCATTACTGCTGATGTGTTACTTATATGTTACTTATTAGCAGCTAGCTACCTAGCCACTATGTGTTCCAATGTGTTTTCAGTTAGTGTTAGCGGCAAGCTAGCTGTAATAGTTGAGTTGAGCTTCAGTTAAGACACTGCGTACCGTACTTCATCATCACATTCGATTATTTATTACAAACAAAAACAACTGCCTCACATGAGACACTCAACACTTGATATATATATATATATATATATATATATATATATCTCATGTGAGGGGGGGGGGGGGGGGGGTTATGGCATATATGCTTAATAAGAATATATGAAATACAGAATTTAAACTAATAAAAAATATATATTATAAAAAAAAAATAAAAAAAAAGTATTTCACGGTTTAAACGGTATCGCAAAATCTAATCCCGGTAGACACATTCATACCGTCACACGGTATATAGGCCCAGCCCTACCGATAGCCTACTTCTTAGATTTGGTCTCCATGAGTGTGAAATTAATTTGGAGGCAGATTTAATTTTATCCTCTGCAGATTATGTCAAGCCTATAGTGCAAAAGGCTTTCCCAAGCCAAAAATAAACAGATCTTTCTGGGTTTAACAAAAAAAGCCTTAAAAGAGTCAATGTCATCACAGTAGACATAGGCTAACCACATAAAGGCAATTCAATTTGCTGCATAGTTAACAACACAGTCTACTTAACAAAAAAGTGAACAGAACTATTACTGGATTAGCACATTAGCACATTTCAGTTACAAAAGGACCAGAAGAGTCTCTTCCTCAAGTACACAAACATCACTTAACCTATGTGGCACTATTAGTCTTTCTCTCTACCTCTCACTCTGTGTGTGTGTGTGTGTTTTTCTTTTGCAAACCGTCAGTTAAGGTTGGTTGCTTCCGTCTTGCGCCACTAGCATTAGTGAATTCTGTGCATGGTGCGTCTTCAGATCTTACACTGTAGCTTACTCCTGTCCTGACATTCCCTAACCCTAACCCTAACCCTGAGGAAAAGCAATTTAGACTCCTCAGTTCTAAACAATGTATGACCCATCTCCAACCTCCCCTTTCCGGGCAAAATCATGGAAACAATTGTCGTTCAACAGTTTAATCATTTCCTAGATGCTAACTGTGCCTTTGATAGTTTCCAATCTGGTTGTTTTTTGGCTGATGTGATGAGCACTTGTCAGTATGTTTGTGTATATTGTTTTGCAATTATTATAATAAAAATATTTTTTTTTAAAAGACACGTCACTTGGTCGCTCGCTGTTACACGCTCCTCATGCGTCAAACAGGTTGAGCCTACAGCTAGTAGTGTTTGCTAGAGTTAGCTTACCATTCAACAACTAGCCGTGAAGCACTGGAACCGAGGTATTGTGGTACAGTAGTACACCAGAATCGTAGAATTGTGTAACAATGTGTGCCTCATTTAAGTCAACGTTAACAGAAACATTACTAGTCGCTACTGTAGTGGCTGTACATTGCATGAATTAAATAGACTTCACACGCTTAATGGACTGGTTTGATTATTTGCCGTTTCATGCCAAGTAAAGGAAATGGGTTCAATGTAGGTTCCATACTGTAAAACTTCAATATTTGTTTCAATCACTGAATGAAGCCTGCCATATTTGGGACAAGAATTGCAACCTTAAATTGCTCTCGCAAAACTCTTGATCAACACTCAGCATTTGTTTATTTCTGTCGTTCATTGAAACCGCTTTGTGCAGAGAGAACTGGAATGGTCTTGTATACTTGCTTAGCGCCTAAAACCCATCGAAATACATAGTAGCTACTCGGTCTGGGAAACTCCAATTCGGATCGGAATATTTTTGGAGTAATTAGGACCTATCTAACTGGCCCACAGCTCAAAAAACATTTGTATGACCTGTGGGGTCCCTCAAGGATCCATTTAAGGGCCCTTCCTTTTCAGTCATGTTACCACTTGGTAGTGTCATTAGGAGGCACAACATCAACTATCATAGCTATGCAGATGAGTCCAAGCTCTATATTTCTGTAACACCCAACAACTACAGCTCTATTGATTGTTTGGTAAATTGCATTTCTGATATAAATGTATGGATGTCACAAAACTTTCTCCAGCTCAACCAAGATAAAACAATAAGTAGGTTAGTAGGTGAAAAGAACAAAAGAGAGAAACTATCTGCACATTCAAAAACACTAGCACTTAACACCAAGCACCAAGCCAGAAACCTAGGGTAAACGTACCTATTAAGCCCACGTACCATATAAGCACACTTGTGACTTCTGAGTCAAATTAAAAAAAAACTACATCACCATTTTGGCTGGTTCATGGTTCTTCCAGTGAAGCTGCTTGTTACATAAACTATACTTTTTATTGTAAGCCAATCAGATGTGTCGATCTTGAGTTATCGAAGCACATGTGCGACATGTGCCTGCTGCTACCAGAAGCTTCATGTATTTTGATGCTATGAAAAAAGAACATTTCTGACGTATTTCTGCTCCTTCTTTTGGTCAGCACTCATTTGTTATCAAAAATTAAGAGATTAGTGCTTTAAATAAAACATATGTTAGAATTTTACTAGAATTAGACATATATATATTTTTTAAGTGAAAATATGCATATTGCCATACTAGCAAACCGCTCACATGCTGCATCAATACAGTTGCTGCATAGCATTGTTCATTGCAATGGCATAAAGCATGATAAGCATGTAAAGTTTACTTTTTTCTATGCAGAATATATTATTATACTATTAAATTGATAATATATGTGTGTATTTATCTTTATTTATTTTTTATTAAACACTTTTACCAAGTGGGCTTAAAGGGAACACTAGCAAAAAAATCACATAATTTACAGCGGATGTAAATGAGTATAGCTAATTACTCAAATGCATGATCAATTAATTATTTTCATGTTATGTTAGTGCAGCATATATAGATTAATGGCATGTAGTTGTTTCTTTAATGTCATGTGTGTAGGGATGCATACCTAAACCCACGTTCAGGTTCAGGTCCGAATTCGAATCCAGAGGTTTAGGTTCAGGTCCGGACCTAATAAGTCCGGACCCGAACCCATGGCATATTTGAATATATGAACTGTTAAAGTATACTATTAATATAAATACATACAAAACATTTGGCTTCAAATTACAGCTTTTTTTTTTACTTCAAACTATGAACATTATATTAACTGTAAACAACAGTTTATAGTCTACTTAAATACATATAAATAAGTACAATAAAACACACACACAATCTGCACACACTACAGCTTCAAACTTATTTTGCAAAAATATGAGCATATTTTAGCCTGGATACCAGCCTGAACTCCGCCCACAAAATTTTTGGTCCGGGAGATTCAGTCTGGAGTCGAGCTAGTTGGGAGGGTTTAAACGGCCCCGAAAAGGGATCTGACCATTCAAATTGTAAGGGCGGGCTTTATACGTTGATGGACAGACATAGATAGAATACCGGTATACATCGAACAAAGATGGCGCCGTCTCGGGAGCTTAGTGGGACATATTTGATATGATTTAAGGTATCTACACGACTTTTTTTATGTCTACATTGACTCGGTTAGTTGTGTATACGCAACACCAATGTTGCCTAGGATTGTAGGTCTTAACTTATGCACTCTAGACCATTATTGAAAGGTTATGCTAACAGCGTAGACAAAAAGAACATTAGAACTAATGGTAGCTTCTAGCCTTGAGTGCTAATTAAGTAACGTCTCAACAGATATTGACAGCGCATTCATTTTGAAAGAGGAACAGAGAAACGCGATCAAGGCATTTGTCGATTGAAAAGATGTTTTTGCCGTCCTTCCTACGGGATCAGGTAAAAGTTTAATCTATCAGATGGTAATAATACTACGTTGCTCTGATTGGTTCTAGGTATCCAATTCAGCGAAGAGGAATTTTCTTTCCTGGTTCGTTGAAACACGCCCCATAATCACAGCCCAGTGGTCCGGTCTCAGACTCATATTCTGACTAGAATTATGAGTATGACATCGTCAGGCTAAGCATATTTGCCTTTGGAGTCAAAATTGTATTATTTATTTCATGAAATTTCACCATTTCTGATTTGTTTATACCTATCTTTTCTATCTGTTTATAGTTGGTCTAGAACGAAGAGGATATAGTTTGTGAGTGCTAGATTTTTTTACAAGTCCGGTACCGAATCCCTGGGGTTTCGGTTTTTCTGGACCTGAACCTAAACGTTTTTTACAAGTCCAGAACCGGTCCGGCGTACCGGTACGCATCCCTACATGTGTGTAGAATAAAATATTCTGACTTTTAACCAGATATTCACTGATGTTCCCTTTAAGCCCACCTGCTCCCATTAAGCCCACTTGGCTGTGTTTCAATGGAGATGTTCTCCCATTGAGCCCACTTTGCTGTGTTTCAATGGAGATTTTCTCCCTTTTGACTTTTTAACCATTTTCTTGCCTAACTTTGACCTCACCTAATTACTGAAATTGACTCATTTATTAACCTTAGAATATTACTATCGAACCAGGAAACTGTCTTTCTTTCAGTCATTAGGTCTTCAGATATCTAGACAAAAACAACTGCACTTTCAACCAGCTGTCTGGACCAGAAATTTTGGCCAGTTGTAAATGCCAACAGTACAATGTAGGATAGAGATGGCAACACATATTGAAAGATGAAGTATTGAAGATACATTTCCATTCTAATTTTGATTTTGTTCATGAATAGTTTTTTGGCTTCATTCCCAAGAAGACATGTTGTATGTTGAGCTTTTTCTGTGTTAAAAAGGCTGATCACGCATAATCACGCCTATTTCAAATGCCATTTGCAGGCCAAAGGAAAGGAGTAGAGACAAAATGAAAATAGCTATTGAGAGCTAAGAGACTACATATTTCAATAGAACACGTTTGGATTGTTAGTACTTTTTAATATATATTTGTATTTATCAACAAATCATGAAGTGGGCTTATTTGGAACACCCATGGGCTTAAAGGGTACATAAATTACCCATTAAGCCCATGCCAGACTTTTGACATATTTTGACAAATTAAACAATATAAACATTGAAAATTGGTATAAATTAATTATTGACAGTTCAAATGAGACATTAGACTATCATTTTAACTAAAATGTTCAAACTTAAATTTAGGCGGTATATATTATTAATGTCTGAAAAGCAGATTTGGTGGGCTTAATAGGTACGTTTACCCTAGTTGTCATATTTGTAGGGCTGCCGCGATTAGTCGATGTGGTCGACGAAATCGACGGTAAAAATACGTCGGCATCAATAATTTAAGTCGATGCATCTTTTTTTTTATTTTATGAATTTACCTTTTCAATTTCTAAAACGCTTCAGTTCAGTATAACAAATGTGCGTCTTCCGTATCACTACGTAATTGCTGCGTGCCTGACGTCAGTCTTTTTTTGGCACCAGTCATTGGTCGCCTTCAGTCAACGCTTCAGTTTTTAAAAAAAATCATGGCGGCAGCAGCGGAGTCCGACCATAGACATGAATAGATACATGTCTATGAGTCCGACTTGGTGGGGAAAGAGACGGAATCTACACGTTTCCAAAGACCAAAGGCTTCAAAAGTAATGGAGTTTTTCAAACAAGCACCTAACAAAAGGGTGGTTTGTGCACTCTGCAAAGTGTCGATGGCTTATAACAGCAGCACCACCGCTATGCGCGAACACCTCAAACGAAAACATACAGGCGCCGTTGTGGACGATGGACCGCCAGAAAAGCCACCATAGTATTGTCTATTCATGTTTATTAAATTGCCGTAAGTTTAAATATCTTTTGTCATTGTAGCTGCTAAATACACGCATTATTAAAGCCATAAAGTTGTTTGCCTGCGACCTTAGAATTTCCATTGAATACGTTTTTACGTTTTAAATAACAGAAAATGTGTATGCTTGATCTGGGTTTATTCTACGTTGATTGACGGTGCCAGTGTTTGTTCGTGCTTGTTGAGAATGTACTGTATCGAAATATTTTATTTCTGCCATTATTTGAAGCACATTTGTGTGGGGGATGCCTTTAATACAATAGAGGTTTAATAGAAAGAACATTTCTTTTGGAGTTGCGCTGCTGACTTATAACAAGTCCTCTTTTCTTTTTTTTTTTTTATCATGTTGGGAGTTGCTAGTTTAAACTTGCAGTTTTGCACTTTAATATGTCAGCCTTGGTTTACATTTTGTTTTGTGCTGCATTATGTAAAAATAAAATGAATGAACTGAGCTGAAATGGTGAATTATTATTATTTATTTATTTTTTTGGGGAGGAAAATTAATCGTTTAGATTAATCGACTAATCGATAAAATAGTCTATAGATTAATCGATAGAAAATAGTCGTTAGTGGCAGCCCTACATATTTGCCTTAGATCTCAATTTTGAAACCCATATCAAAAATATAATAAAACCATCCTTTTATCACTTAAAAAACATTGCTAAGGTGCAACCATTTTTTTCTTTTGGGCTGACACTGAGAGACTGATGCACGTGTTTATCACGAGCAGGCTTGACTACTGGAACTCGCTTGTCTGGTCTACCAAAAAAAGCCATTAGTCACCTACAAACAATACAGAATGCAGCAGCCAGAGTCCCCACTAAAACAAGACAGAGAGCGCACATCACACCAGTATTAAAATCACTGCACTGATTACCTGTTAGTTTCAAAATAGATTTCAAGATTCTCTTACTAGTCTATAAATCACTCCATTGTCGTGCACCTGAATATACAAGTCATGCTCTCAAGGTACACACCCAGTAGATCCCTGAGGTCCTCTGGCACTGAACTCCTAATAGTACCAAAAGCCAGGCCAAAGAGACAGGTGAAAGCAGCTTTTAGTTTCTATACCCCCAGCCTTTGGAATACTCTGCCAGAATACCTAAGAATGGCTGATACGGTAGAAACCTTTAAACATACACTTAAGACATACCTCTTTGGTCTTGCTTATCACTCAATGTAACACTTATCTGTTAATTTATGTCTGGAAAATCTGTGTCTCTTAAGTGTTTATAATAACCCTCTCCCCAGCAGCTGTCTCTTAGTTTGATGATAACGGTACTGAGCAGTCCTTTACGGTGCCAGTGGTTCAGTGGCGATTCCCCCATTGAGGAAAGGGAGGAAGATCCTCCCTAAAAAAAATTACAGAAGAAATTAGAATAAAAATAAAACATATTTATTAAATAATTGTTAGTATTTCATAGGTATTTGATGGGTTATTAGCGGTAAAAGTCTATTTTAGCACTTCTAAATCGCTAAACGGTCCGCTGAGGACCGTCCTCCCTAACCCCCTCATTGACTCCCATTATAAGCGCTCAAAACCTGGGCGAAGCGCGGGCTTCTCATTTTAACATTGAAGTGAATGGAGGAAAGGGAGGACGGTCCTCCCTTTGGGCGGGTCAGTTCGAAATGCTAGCCTGTCATCAAGCAGCCAATCAGCAACGCGGCATTCGTCGATGTGCCCAATCAGAATGAAGGGCAGAGCAACAGGTATTCGGAGAAGATGACAGCGCGGTGTTGTAGCTGATGAGAAGTGTTTCTAACGAACTGAAAGCTGTAAATCAAAAGAACCGGGGGACGGCTGGCGAGTCTTACTGAGAAGACGGCGTCGGAGTCCACGGTACACAGTGATTTGCACGGCGGGTTCAAGTGTATTGCTCTCTCTCTCCCTCCCCTGGTGTCTCCTCCCGTTAGCATTCTGCCACTCCATATTCTCCACAGTAGCACTGGGCTAAGAGTTTGCCAAAGCTGCTGCTACAACTGAACCAAAGGTAACGATACGTGACTGACTTGCGTGAGTGAAATGGACACTTGACTGACTGGTGAATTGAGCAGCACGAACTTTATGGACAGTTACATTGCAGTGGATGGACTAAATGCCTTTAATAACATGTATTGAAGCTTCTGTGATTTCATGTACTATTTTGTTGGTTGAATTGAATGGTTAATGTGAAAAGTGATTCCCTGTGTTTTAAAAGAAAGGATTCCCTGTGTTTTAAGAGAAAGGTTTAGAAAGGATTCCCTGTGTTTTAAGAGAAAGGTTTAATTTGAAAGAAGCTATGTGATTTGTATTTGACTGAATTATTATTTTTATGATACTCCTGGGGAAAATAAGTTCTGTGTTTAGTTTAAATAAATGTTTTATTTTTCCCGTGAAGGAAGTCTGGTCTATGGGAAGGGATGGGGTTATTGGGGTGACTACATAGCTAACACATCACCAATGTCTCCAACAAGACCCCCAGTGGTATGAGCATGTAATTGATACATTTGCCACCCAGAGATCCAGGAGACTTGATTACTTTTTCAAATAAATTCCAAATGCTTAGGCCTTTTAAAATACCTTAAATTCCACACAGCCCATTCAAATGTAAAAACATCATCTTCAAAAACATTTCTGCCACCTTTACTATATTTCAGTGTAAAAACAACCGACATGCCCACAACAACTTACACTTTTTATTAGGCCTACATCACTTTATTACAAACAATTCAACCCCTTTAACAGTTCCTCACCAAGCCCCGAAATACCAAGATAACCTCCAGGTCTCTCTCTCTCACCACCGTCCACCTCTTCACCACCTGTCCTCCCTCATTTTTATGACCAAAAGTCGCCACTGGTGTGGTTAGTACGTCATTTCCTGTTTTTTTATCTCTGGAAAATCTGTGTTTAGGTCAACATAAAAAAAACATTTACTGACGGAGGGATTGTCAAGGAGTGCATGAGTGCGGTAGCTGAAACCTTACTTGAGGGAAAACAAAAAGAAGAGTTTTGTAAAAAAGAAAATACCTATTTAAGCAAAACTGAAATATTAACCCAGGATGTGCTAGCACAGCTGGATGAAATGAAACAATTCATAAGGCACCATGTGTAGGCTTAGCTGTAGATAAGTCCACAGATGTGTGTGACAATGCTCAGCTGTAAGGCTAGTTTATGTTAGGTTCTTCAACAAGGAGAAGAAAGAGTTCTGTGAAGACTTGTTAGGTGTCCATGCCCTTCAGACCAGTACAAGTGGAGTGGACATCTACCTGACCATAAAGTAGATGTTAACAAAGAGGGGAATAGAGCAGAAACAAGTGGTTTTAATTACCACAGATGGAGCCCCCAAATTATACTTTCTTTATTTGATTTGACAGTCAGTTGTTGACTTCATGCAGACGTTGACACATACTAGGCTACTTTAATATGGCACTGAATCATAACGCAAGTTAGACATTATGATGTTCTGGACCTCTGCTTGAGGACATTTCTCTAACTGGACCTCTTTGAATTTGAATTGTATACCACTGCACTGCACTACACTATGAAAAATGGCTTCCTCAGCTCCTATGTCACCTCAACTCCTATGTCACCTGCATAACGTGTATGAATTGATTAATTGAACTATTATAATCCAACAGTTGGCATATCTACCAGTTATGCCATAAAATGTATATAAAACCGCAACATTTAAAATTAAATACACAATTAAGATAAATGTATTCAATTCCTAATTGCTTGAGCATTGTTCTCGATGTCAATAACCCTTGTAGGCCCTCTACTCTTTTCAACACCACCTCCTTGGGTCTCATCATCCACTCTCCTACCATTCATCTCTTCCCTTCCTTTTCCTATCAGGGCACCCAATGAGCACCCACAGAGCGCCAATGCCATGTAGATGGAATGGTTATTGCATAGTATTCAGTTGTGAAATTGTAAATTGTTCGTCTTCCACAGAGTATGCCTTCTAAATCCATTCGTATTGAAGTTTACTTTATTTGATTAGCAATTTCAATCAATTTCAAGGTTGAACAATACAAAGTGTATGATAAAATAATTTAAGCCTAATGATAACCATACTGAAAGTAAAATTAGTCTTATTTTTTAGAACCCAATCTATATGGTGTACAATGAAATAAAAACTACAAAGGTAGTTTGTTACGCATCAGCACCTAAAATAAAGTTATGAAAACCACTGCTTAATTTTGGTTATGCCTAGTCTGTAACTGTTTTCGTCTACTGGCCAAAAAGTGGCATTTTGTGCTCTACTCTAGATACATATCACTGAACTGTAAAAAGGCCTTTCTTCTCTATTGCCATCCTTCCAGACTGATGGGACCACCTGTGCCAACGCCTCTCAATATGCATGATGAGGGCCACTCTACAGTGTGGATGTTATACGCTTATGTCTACAAAGTTCAAAGGTCTTGGCCTTCTTCAAAAAAAGAATGTGGAAATTCTGTATTGACAATAGATTTAATACAAAATTAGCAACAGCCGTATTATTTAACAAAATCAAAATACATATGCTGCACTTTGGGATCAGTTTATATATATGCAATGCATAGCATTAGTATGAAATGTTTTTTTCATATATATATATATATATATAAATAGTACATGAATGCTGTTAAGGTATGTCAAGTTAGGCTTGCTCCAGTGTCTGACAAGTCCCATACTCCAAAGGGTTAAAAGAACATATGAGAACCGGTTAAAGGGATGGAGAAAAAAACATTTCATACTTATGCTATGCATTGCACTCATCCAGTCTCAGTTTCAGGTGTTTCGCATTCATTACTTTACACTTAACATGGACTGATTAAATGCCATAAAGGGCCCAAATGATGTGCATAATGCACAAGAACACCAGAAAACCTTCAAAGACGTTTTGGTTTTGACAACCAACACTACAGACTACACCTTTAACTGCCTGGCCACAAATTACAGAAATCAACTGAGTGGATATAACCAGGGTTATTAAAGAATTCCAGATAAGGAGTCATAGACGAGGGTTTTCACCCCTAATGCATCCATGAAGCTTGATGTTCGTCGCACTTCTGTGTCTCCTAAAAAGTAATATACGTCCCAAACCTAATCGGTTATAAATAAAACAACATACCTAGACACGGAGTTTTGCATAACCTTGATGCAGCTAAAAGATGGAAGCTCAAAATGTAAGCCCATTTCAATTAGGTTCATTTTAGCCCAAATATAAAGTCTGACAGGCGATTCAGAACTCCAAATAAGCTTTCAAGGTAGAAATTGACGTGCCAACTCAACATTTGGTATAGGCAACGATGAAAACTAACATTATGCAAAAAAAAATCCTAAAATAGCCACGATAGCAAACTAATCATTACGAATTTAAAGCATTAAGAAACACATCTCAAACTAATAAAACCAGAGCTAGTCATGGGCTTCATCTAGGACAAGATCTAGCCTTGAGCTACATCTCCAAAAAGACCTGATAATCTTACCATTAGGTAACGTTAGTAATAAACCATTGAGGGCCCGAACCGGATGTGGACAGCTAGCTGATAGTTAGCTAGCATTGACAATGGTACGGACACACAGGCATTAACCCTCCAGTGAACGGCATTCACTGTATGCTTGTGCTAATCTACACAAAATACCCGTTTCCTTCTTACCGATTACCGTTGACTTAGGCTTGATAACTGGGTTATTATGACATATCGTAGGATACTAGCCAACACTTAATGATAGCTTCCTTGAACCTGTAGTCCACGCATTGAGCAGTTAGCGTTGACGTTAGTCAGCATCTCATTAGCCATAGCATCATGGAATACGCAGGATAGGCTGGCTACCACGGCGAACAAGTGGGGTTTGCAAGATTATATTGTACCTACTTCAACGGCTGATATAGTGAGTTCAATAAGAATCATTCCAACTATTATTATTATTAAACCCGGTGGATAGCTAGACTGCCAGTTTGAGTGTCTATAATGGAATGCAACCGTCCATTGCGTTTGGCATTCAAGAAAAACCGATGATTTTCATCTTCGGTGGAACGTATGATAGCTAGCTAACATTAGAGGGCTGACGTTAGATGTCTTACCGTGTGCTCATGCTCGTCTGCTTTCGCTGGTAACAACATGCTGAAGGCAAAGAGTAAGACCATTACTGTACTTTTCCATCTAGAAGATCCCATCGTTATCATTAACCAGAAGTTTTCCAACAGGTTTGGGACGTTAGCCTTCCTTGCTATCCCGCTATCCCACCTTCCCTCTTCCTGCTTCTGCCGCTGACAGCACTAACGTTACCTATTGAAACGTCTTCATACGTCATTGTCGTAAATTACTTTACGAATAATTATCACACACAATTCCGATTGGCAAAACCCCATCACATGACCACGTCTGGCCAATCTTGCTATGCTGCAAATACGGCAAACACTTCACTGCTTTCAGCCACGTCACCCGACATCGAATTTAGGAGGATGTGCACTGTTGGATCTCTGCTTTATACATACATGTCTATGGCGACACGTGGCCTTTACAATAATTTTTATCACCCACAATCACCTGCGGCGTTTTGTTACTGTGGTGTGTATTTTTTTTTTACCGAGTGACATTTTATATAAATAAAAGCATGCTTACTGGGTACAACATTATTCGCTATGTGGACAATTTTGACCTTACTTCGAGTTTTTTTAAATGGGCGAATTGCGATGGTAAGGGCCACATCCTATTTCTCACGGATGTCTCCTTATCTGCTCGGTCTGGCACCTCTAGCCCGTATCCTAGAAATCGTTCGAGGTGAAACATGACTATGTTGAATCTGATTCTGATGATTCTGATGTTTTGCAATGTGTAGGATTTAGTGGCATCTCGCGGTGAGGCTGCAGATTGCCACCTACTGAATACCTAGCTCCAGAGACGTTGTAGGGAGGTTACACCAAGGTTACACCGTCACTGTTGGGGAAACATAAGGGGGAAATAGGAGGGAATCCGTAATTACAAACATTGCAGATTTGTAACTGTAAGTTCTGCCCAATAGCCAATTTGCAATATTTCTTTTTTTGGTTGAATTTGAGCGTTTGGCAAAGCAATGTTCACACCATTAAACGCCAGATTGAATGGGTTCACGTGATTACTTTTAATGTCTGTTTGACCATTCTGTGGAGTTATGGATCTCCCCCATTCATTTAGAAAGGAACCTGATCTTGTATGCCTGAAATAGCTGCCTAGGGGCTTTACCAAGATGGTAGGCAAGTGGTAAGACTTGCTTGTGAAGTCTTTGATTACCTAAGGTTACCTAATAGAGATATTTAGAGTGTATGTAGTTATTTAGCCTGTAAAACTACAGGTCATATCTTCCATGGATTGTAGCCTACATTTTTAAGTCTGGCTATAGTTGTTGGCTGACATGAGCTACAAAGCTTTTTTGTTTAATGTTACACTTGTATTGACATAGTAGGCCCTGTGGGCTAATCTGTAATGTCACCAGGTCTTTTGGGTAAAAAGAACAGATAATTTCTCGTTTTGGCGCGTCAATGTAAAATTGCAATCCTGGTAGCAATTCGATTTCAACATTGGCATGGGGGAAAAGTGTTGCTGAAAAATTGTGTATTGGAAACTATCAGGGTTGGGAAGAAACAGATTACGGTGAACGCCAAACAGATCTTGTGATCATAGTTTATTTTCAGCCACAAATTGAATTGTTTAGAATTCATTTTTGTAATAAGGTGATAAGGAAGTACAGTTAATGTCGCATAGAGGACATCACCGTTTTGCAAAACTAGTCAAATTAAATCACCTGCTAACTGTGAATATCAGACCCTTCTACCACGGGAGTTTACTGCAGTCGTTACAGTACGTTACTATATGGGATTATAAATGGCCTGGAGAATGTGCACCCGGAGGCAGCCTTCATTTTTGTTGGAGATTTCAACAGAGCCAACATGAAGAAAGTCCTGCCTCAATACCATCAGCACATAGAATTCTTCACACGTGGAGACCATGCACTCAACCCCACAGCATTCCAGGGCAGTTACAAACCCCTCCACCGCCCAGCTTTTGGAAAGGCTGACCACACCTCCATTCTTCTCCTCCAGGCATATAGGCAAAAGCTGAAACAGGTCAGACCTGTTGCGAGGACAGTCCATCAATGGAGTGACGAGAGTGTGGCTACTCTCGAGGACTATTTTGACACCACTGACTGGCTGATGTTTCGGGAGGCAGCAGATGGGGGGAAAAAATGAATACACGGACACTGTTTCCAGCTACATACAACACTGCATAGATGACTTCATTCCCAAGAAGGCTGTCTGGTCTTTCCCATATCAGAAGCCCTGGGTTAATGCCGCGGTCCGGGCCAACCTGAGAGCGCGGTCTGCAGGCCTTTTACTCCGGGGACCCTGATCAGTACAGGAAGGCCAGATACGACTTTTGAAGACCATCAAAGCAGCTCAGAGGGCTTACAGAACCAAGGTGTTGTCCAGTTACCATGGCTCTGACCCCAGGCACATGTGGAGTGGACTAAGAGCCATCACAGACTATGAAGGGAGGAGTTACAGTAAGACCCAGTCCTCTGTCCTACATCCAGACGAGCTGAATGCCTTTTACGCTCACTTTGAGAGGGACAGTGACCCCCTGCAGTTAAGTTACCTGGATTTTCGACTTCCTGACGGGGAGGCTACAGGTGGTGAGAATGGGTGACCGCACCTAATCCACAGTGATCACTAACACAGGCACCCCCCAGGGCTGTGTGCTCATCCCCCTCCTGTTCTCCTTGTTCATGCATGACTGTGCCGCTACGCACAGTTCAAATCTCATCGTGAAATTGCTGACGACACAACCATTGTGGGCCTCATCACTGATAATGGTGAGTCAGCCTACAGAGAGGAGGTTGATACGCCAACATGGTGTCAGAATAATAACCTCTCTCTCAAAATCAGCTAGACTAAAGAGATGATTGTGGACTATAGGAGACGGCAGGAGGAAGAGCATGCACCTCTACACATCAACAGATCCGATGTGGAAAAGGTCAGCTGCTTTAGGTTCCTCGGGCTGAACATCAGCAGTGATCTCACCTAGTCTGCTCAAAAAACAGATGCACCAGAAAAGCTGGCAGGATCCTAAAAAACTTCTACCATCCATCCTTTAGACTTTTTTCCCTGTTGCCTTCAGGCTAAAGTATTCGGTCTCGCACCTGTAGATTGGATAGCAGTTTCTTTCCAAGGGCCATCAGGCTTTTAAATGGACAGTGATAGAGTCTCGCCACTTTGCATGTTACAGTTTCATCTACTGTTTGCACTATCAATAATATTGCACTACCTGATACCAGGTACACTTGATTTGTCTTTAGGTTATTATAGGTCTATTAGGTTAGTATAGGTTACTATATGTATATTATATGTTTAGCAGAATGTGTTGTATATATATTTTGTGTATTTAGTAGATTTATTATATGTTAATGATATGTGTAATTTATGTTCAGAGTACTTATATGTTATGTTATGTTATTGTATGTTATGCTATGGTAGGTTGTGGTGCGGTGTCTTGTCTTAAGAATTTCAGTGCCCAGTCTGACTCTGTGTTGTTCTGTGCTTCTGACAATAAAAGACTTGAACTTGCACGCCAACAGACCTAATGAAAATGCCAATTTGTAGCATTGTAGATTTGATGGGTGAATATTTTTGTAATAACAAAAATAAATGCATAGGGCTGAGAGCGGCACAGGTGCTGGGCCCGCCTCTGTATCTGGGGGTTCCCCTGGAGGCCACGGTGGAGTTGGTGGTCTGTTGGCCAATGTTTCTGGCGTGCACCCACCTCTGTTGAGCCCCCTGCTCCCTGGCTTCTCTGGCCACACTCATACTCGTCCCCAGTGATAAACGGGGCCTCAGCTGTTACTCTCCACCGTACAGTCTTCTGGAATTGAACCTGCATCAGGACCTCGGCAAGGTCTGCAGCCACCAGGGGATGATCTGAAGAGGTCGTGGGAGGTGGGGAGCTAGGTGTCTGGAGGGACGTTGTGGTAGCAATTGTGGTGGGTACAGAGGCCCCCACTGGGAGAGAGGAGGATGGCCCTCTGGTGGTGGTCTGGCTGCTGCAGCCAGGGTGCAAGAGGCAGCTAGTGTTGAGGGCGTCACAGTTAAGAGGGAAGATGCTGCACTCCTTAAACTCCTCCACCACAACACCTGGTCCTTAAGCCGCTGGTACGGGTGGCAGAAAACTAAGCCGAATTCGGCCTGATTTACTATTGTCAGTCACCATGGCAAACTCCATCTTCAAAGGATCAAAGTAATCTGGCAGGAAATGGGAGGTGGGTGATGGGAGATGTAGGCGCACAACACCCTCCCTCCTAGCCACCTGGATGGGAGGTGGGTGATGGGAGATGTAGGCGCACAACACCCTCCCTCCTAGCCACCTGGATGACAGCTGGTGTCAGGTGTGATTTATGTCCCAGTGGAGCAGAGGGCCCTCTGTCCTCACTCAGAGAAGTCCCACATAGTCCAGGCAGGGTTAGGGTTAGGGTTAGGGCAACAGGGTATTCTTGTCCTCTGGTGACAGTCACTGCTTTGGGCCTGTACGGTAGCCATGGGTCACCCGCCCACTCACCCTGTCGCTCAGGGTGTTACGAGGGACGTTAAAGACCCGGCGTGGCTGGCACACTGGCACACTGGCACACTGGAATGCCTGCAGCCACCTCCTCTAATGCCTGCAGCCACCTCCTCTAATGCCTGCAGCATGTTCCTGTGTTCTGTTTGTCTTGTTTGCATGTGTATGGTTTATGTGTCGTTATTTTAGTACTTCAGGCATCCTGTGAGAGGGGAAACTAACTTGCCTGTAGTTTCCGTGTATATGGTGTGACTGGTGTTTCCTATTTTCTTTATGCCCTTTTGTTTTTATGTGCAGACATTGTGCTATCCTGGAGGAGGGCTAGTCACCTGGTGGTGGAGTCCCGTTTGATCATTGGTTGCTCTGTGGTTGCTGTGTCACGCTGGTCACTTTTCGTGTGTTGTGCTGTGTTTGCCTTCACAAGGGTGGTGTGAACCCTGAAGCACATTTCCCAGTTAGCCTGCCGCCCCTCTAGGTAAGTTCCTACCTGCTATAGTTTGTTTCCATTTAATTCCCTTCCCTAGCATGTTTGTCAGCCCTGAACCTCACGGTGCTGACAGTTTGAGTCCTTTTATTGATTATTAAATAAATACCTTTCCTACTTTGACGAACCTCTCAGTCTGTTTAGGTCCATTCCTTTACCTGCAATCTTATACATCATAATTACATATCTTTACAATAAATAACATCTTGTGGAATTCAGGACTCTTGTGTGGTGTGTGTTTTTCAAACCTGTTCTCAAGGGCTGATGTGCCTATTAGAACATTTATTTGAAATATTATCTGGGTGCAATTCAAAGGGTGGCGTACAGTCATAAACAAACAGTCATAAACAAACATGGCACAGATCACTCTCTGAATGGCTTTAAAGGCGTACGTCAGCGTACGTCAGGGTACGTCAGCGTACGTCAGCGTACGTCAGGGTACGTCAGCGTACGTCACATGGTGAAACGAAGGATTAAGAACACACATAGAACAAATATATTGCAACAGCAACATTTTCTGGCCGTTTTATCAATACTGCCAACATTCATAATAAACTCCAAGTGTAAAACATCAGCTTGAAATGGATGTATTATGAATGTTGTTGTGTGGCCAAAGCTTATAAAACGGCCTAACATTTAAATCTTAAGTCTTAACATTTTTCACTTACACCACAAGACCACAAAACATGTCTAACCTATTTGCAGAGGTATTGGAACAAACACAAATATTATTATTAAATTAATGCATGTGTTTTTAGACAATATATCAGTGACATGATTCTAAATCAAATTAAAAAGTAAAAGGGGAAACTGTTGACTTGTAAATGCCTTAATGCTGAATGACTGCATACACTAACACATCTTTGCAAGACTAGAACCTGCAATAGTATCACAACCACTTTTATGTGCTATGTAAATATGCACCTGATACATTTGCTTTAATTCCATGTATGATGCTAATATGCACATTGCCTTTACTTTACTCGGTGTGCTAAAAAAGTCGAGAGTTTTAAATATTTGAAGTAGCGCATTAAGTTATTGTTTATCAACTACAAGGACACATTTTTGGCATAATCATTTTTTGCAGTTTCACCTTCAGTAGTACTGAACTACCACACCCCTCTTGTGTGCCGCATCTCCCTACATTGGGTGCAGTGTGTGGAATTTGGGATCTTTTACCAGAAATAGAGAATAATATTCATAATTATGTTTTGAATAGTGTATAATCACCTCTAACTACAAATCGCTGAGTTTTCATTGGCTTAGAAAGAGCCCATCATATCTACAAAGGGCAAGGTCAGATTCCACAGGGACAGCCATGGTGTGCTGCCATGTTTCTACAGGAGCCCAGAAGGGACAACACTGGGTCAAGAGAGGGCCTTCCATATTTTTACGTTGAAGTGGCAGGTTGAATTGGTGGCGCCAGTTGAAGGACCAAGAAGAAGAAAGATGAGGTATAAGTGGCTTCTGGTACTGGCTGACCATTTTGTGCAAGGAAGTGTGAATCTTCATCAAAGAAGTGAAAACATGAAGCAAAACATGAAGCAAGCAATAGCAGAAAACAAGGAAAAACATTGTTGTGGTCAGATGGAAATTGCTGATGAAGGTCAAATGTTTTCAGAGAGATGCTGAAGTTGGCTTTTTTCTGCTGGACAGGTCATTTAGCCTTCCAATCTAAATGCATTTTGTTATTTGAGAGCTTTACCTAGAATATGGCCATGAGCAGAGTTACAAACACAAGAAACATTTCCCTCGTGTCAGTGTTGATATCTAATTGGTACCTTGATTGTAGTTTTATATTAATGCTCCAAATCTAAAATGCATATTTGTTATTTTGGCCCAAAAGACCCAGTGACTGAAGATGAGAAATGCAAAAGAAAAACCACTACAGGACTGAATCCCCTAGAGCAGGCATGTAGGTCAGATAGGAAATCTAAAACACTTCTATCTTTGATAACCTTTTATCATGTAGTTTCAGTATTAAACTGCCCTGTAGTAGACCACAGTGTTATATTACACTGCAATATAGTATATACTCTGACTCAAGTGTTGTGTGTAGAAAGGATCACTTTGGGCTTTTCAGTGACACAGTAGACTGTGAGATGAATAGTATACTGAAAAAGATTGTATTATAGTATACTGATAAAGCTTTAGTTGACACATGAATGCCTCTAAGGGTGCTGACAGTTATAATGTCAACAGAGGTCTTACAATACTTTTCCAATACAATGTTTCAAGGAGTTCTGCATAGAAAACATATCACACAAATGACTCTGCAGTATGCAAGATACACAAACTAAATTATAAAGTTATAAGATCAATAAAAAACACATTGACTCAGCAGCAGGTCATCAAGGTCACAACATATGTCCTTCTCTGAAACTAGTATGTAGGTGTAGCGTTTAGTATGTAGCAGTAGCATGTGAAGAGCAGTGCTTTAGAGAGACAAAGAAGAGTTCAATGTTTAATTGTTGCTGCATCTCATATTGTGAAATGTTTTTGTAGTATTTTGAAAAAGAAAAATGTTATATGAAATTGAAAATGGCTGCCAAGACCACATTTGACTTGTTGCTTTACAGACATGAGATGAAGTTTTGATGCTTGAGTGCTAGGTTTACGATATTGTGGTCCAATTTTAATATGTTAACAATTATCAAAAACAAACTAACTTTGATTCATCAAACATATGTTGCTGGGCTGGCCTGGTTATTAACAGAAATTATTTGGAAAATATATTAGTGATTTCAATTATAACTGATTTGATTCAGCCAATCATCAGTGTTGGCTACTGTGCAACCAGAGATCTATCATTGGTTAATGTTTGGTTGTCTGTACAATACCTTTTACTTTTGCTCAGTATCTGTATATCGTCTATGGGAAAGTTCTGTACCTGTACCTCTGTACCTGTAAACAGAACAATACCAGTTGTGTCCAGATCAGTCTAATGCCTATGCATAATAGTTTCTATCCTCTGTTGAAGTGCACACCATGCATTTTATTTTACATTACTATACAAGGAACCATAGTGGCATGCTTCCTCACCCTCCAATAAAATGGAAACAGCTGAGTAAAAGACAAAGGATATTGATAAATGTTTGTTGACACAGCATAGTGTTGTCCAGCATTCTGTCACTCTCTTTTGCACCATCACAATGGCAGTGCTTTTGTGGGAGTCCGGCACAATGGGGAAACAATCCTCTGGAACACACCAGGCGGGCGGCGGGCAGGCCCTGACCGGGGGAAGGTTTTTAGCTATTTCGCCCGTGGTTTGAGCGGGGCAGCCTTCAGACTAACATGAAACATCAGAGGGTGAGCACCCTAGTTTTCACACACTAAAGGTGCTGAAGAGAGTGACGCATCTCGGCCCCACAGCAGTGGAGAGGAGAAGAGTAGACCAGTTGCACAGCAGCAGGGCAACATGTTTAAAACCAGCTACTTGCGTGAGGTCCGCAAGGAAAAGTATGAGCGTTCGGATGTTTTTGAGGAAGTAAGCAGCCCGGACGCCAGCTACACCTCCACGGGTCCCACGGCTGCTCAAGGATGGGAGAGCTTACAGGAGCTAAACGGCCGCTTCGCCCGCTACATCAACCGGGCGCGCGTACTGGAGCAGCGCAATGCCATCTTCCGCAAGCAGCTGGAGACACTGCAGCGGATGGAGGAGGCGTCGGGCCTGGAGGAGGCATTCAGTGAGCAGATCAATTTGAACCGCCAGCGCATCCGGGAGCTCTACTCGGATCGCGCCAAACTTGAGCGAGAGCTGAAGGATGCAGAACGTATGCTAGATGAGTTCACCAACAGGTGAGAGGATGCCTGCGGAGCAGACAGACAGACAGACAGACAGACAGACAGACAGAGGGACCATTTAGAGACCCTCACCGTTTCCACCATGGTCCTTGAGCCTAGATTTAGACTAACACTTGGGTTAGTGAAAAGTACATTATGAATAAAACTTTGTATTGTTATTTTCATGCTTATTGTATTAATTCCTAAAATCAATTGATCATCAAACTAGTGATTGTTGTCATGTTCAAACATCGAAAGCATGACCTCGGTTTAGATTTGATCTGTTGACTAATATAATGACACCAGTAGCGTGATGAGCACACATCACCGGGATGAAGACAGTAAAATGACACAAATGTTCTTCACAGGTATAGAAATGAGTGTGACTATCAAGAACAGCTGCGAGGCACTCTGGGACAACTGAATAAGGTACCATACTAACATGCCAATGGCTGCTGTGATACAAACCTGTCATTTCAGAACTATCCTAAAAGCAAACTCTGAAACAGCAAAGCAGGATCTTTCGAACAGATGAATGTCTTCAATGTAACACTTATCTTTCCCTTAACCAGTTGGAGATTACTATGAGAAAAGCATATTATTCAAAATTGCAACCAAGAAAGAACTGGTTAGTCATGGATTTATATTTCTCTCACACTGCAGGAAGCTGACAATGCCCTACTTAGAAACCTTGAATACCAGATCCAGTCTCAGTTCCTCCAAGATGACTTTAACTCCACCAAAGATAGACACAAAAAGGTAAAGTATCCTTCACAAGATTACCCCTCGGAAATCATTATGGATCTTGAGCCTGATGAGTCCTCCTAAACAACAAGTTCACAGACTGGTGTCCTTAAAATACTTGGTTTGGTGATTTGCACGGCATATTTATTGATAGTATAAAGTCATGGAATATAAGTTTCACTTAGATGTAGCTTTAACACACTGCCACACCATGATTTAGGGCGCATGGTGTGGCTGAAGCACATGCAGCACCAGAGTTTTGTAGTCCAATCATTTGGGACGATTTGAAAATGAATACTGTGAATATTTGTATTATATATATATATATATTTTCATTCACCATAAAGAGCACCAAAGGACATAAAATACCAGTTTTTTCAATGATTCTATTATCATACCCATAATACTGTGCAGTGCAACAGAATCTACCGAACACAAATCATTGATTGCATTATTGATGGTGGTTGCACAGAGATATGTGTTTTTCTGCATTAGTTAACATCGGGCTCAGATGGAAATATTTCTGAGGCTTTAATGACGTGCTGGCGCCCTTTAGATTAGTAGTACAGATCAGTATTTCCAGTTTGAATTGTGACATCCATTCGTATTGAGCCCTGGACCAGGTGGGTGGGCATTGTGACATACCCGTGAAACGAAGGCAATACAAGGTGGTACACATGTTTGGGGTGGCACATGGGGACTGTATATGGTTAAGCAACACATAACTCCAACCTTTTATCTTCTAGAATCTGGCAGAAATCCAGACTTATGTGAACATTCTGCAACAAATCAACCAGACAACTCCTCTTTTGCCTAATATGTCAGTTGGGATTTCAGAGGTAGGTTGACTTTGTTAACTTCAGTCAAAATGGCGACAGGTAAATTAGAATAAGAGTTTCGAATTAGAATGTGTCCACTGCAATTTCACTGTTATCTTTGCCACGATGCAGAGTTACATCTTCAGTAGAGAATTAACAGATTTGGCTTTTAAGAAGGTCCGGTGTATTCCACATACACCTGACAACAACAGTATTGTATGACACTATATTGTAACAGTAGTGTAATTTACAGTGTCAATTATCTATCCAATTGAAATTAATTAACTCATTTAAACCACTGGCTGAATCATTTTTACACTCTACACTGTTAGCACCATATGCTTGTATTGGTATTGCAGGTCCTCTATATTGCATAGTTTTAGTATTGCATAGTGTCGATTTCATATTTTTCAATGTGTTTGTAGATTTCTTCCTCTGATGGCTCACACAAGTCCTTATCCTTAGGAACATGAGAAACTCCTCGCTCTAGATATATCTGTTTGACATTATCCTTAGGAACAGGAGAAACTATTCGCTCTAGATCAGTGGTTCTTAACCTTTTTGGAGGAACTGAACCCGGCATGCTTCATCAGTGCATTCACCGAACCCTTCGTAATTTGAAAAATAAAATATGATTTCTTCAAAACTTAGGTATGTATAAAAACGGCCCGACATTGCTAGTGTGAACCGGGCTATACTGTGTGTGTCTAGTGAATTGACCCCTACCGAACCACTGAGAGTGACTCAACGAACCCCTGGGGTTCGATCGAACCCTGGTTAAGAACCACTGCTCTAGATCTTTCTGTTTGACAATATCCTTAGGAACAGGAGAAACTATTCGCTCTAGATCTTTCTGTTTGACATTCTCCTTAGGAACAGGAGAAACTCCTCGCTCTAGATCAGGGGTGTCAAACTAAAATACACAGAGGGCCAAAATAAAAAAAAATGGGTGTAAGTCGAGGGCTGCACAGTGGGGCAAGCGCTCCCTAAATTGACGTATGCTACCAACGCAGGGACAGTGCATTGTGGGACTTGCAGTATTTGTGGTGCGTCCGACATACCAGGGGCCGCAGCAGGCAAGCTCTGATAGATAAATAGATGGATACTTTATCAATCCTGAGGGAAAATTAGGCAAACCAAATAAAATGTCACCGTTGCTCATTCAAATCAATGTAACTTTTTGCAACATTCTGAGAAGCTGGCAGGCCTGATCAGGCCCCCGGGCCTTGAGTTTGACACATGTGATCTAGATCTATCTGACTGTTTGACATTCTCCTTAGGAACAGGAGAAACTCCTGGCTCAGCGGCGTGTTCCAGCCCTGCAGAGTCAGCTGGAAGAGTATAAGATCGCCCTCTGCCAGCTGAAAGCACAGAAACAAAGACTGCAGACAGAGGTGGGTGATTCTAGACACATGCTTGGCAACTAGTGGTCTATTTATATTCATTGTGGCCATCTGTATCGTTGTAGTATTCAACACTGTTCGTCCACTTTCCTGCCTTCTCTGTCTCTTAGACTGCGGTGCTGGAGCAAGCCATCAAAGGCACCCAGGAGAGCTATGATGATGAGATTCAGCTGTACAATGAGCAGATTGAGACACTGAGGAAGGAGATCGAGGAGGCTGAACGCACACTAGAGAAGTACACCAATGAATGCAGGCACCTGGCAATGTATCAATCCTCCCTTGATAATGAGCTGGAGAGATATAAAAGGATCATTGAAAACGAGGACAACAGGTCAGTGTCACATGTCCTAAACACGGTTGTATTTTCAGGAAATGTCCAGATGTACAGCCTTAGGATGTTATGGTACAGGTACTGAACTGCACATACAGTATGAAACCATTTTCACCACATGGTGGCAATATTTATTCACCATACCTTAATCCTTTCAAATCCATTATGCAAAGCTTGAATTAGTAACTCTGTTCATATTTTGTGATTTATACAATTTGTCCAATTCAGTAAATTACATTCACTGAAATTATATAAAGTGTATTGGAGTTTTCTAAAAGGACGTTGTATTGAGAACACTATTATATTCTTGAGAATTACAATGGTAAAGACATGAAGTACCAAATGACAAAAATGGCAGTAAAAATAGTTATATTTATTATAGTTATATGAAATAATGATTATTATGAGATGAAACTTGTGCTTTTTCTGTCAGTGTGGTGGAGAGCGCTACATTGACATAGATGGATTAATACCTTCTTGATGTGCTTCATGTCACTCTCCCACAGGTTAAATTCAGCTATAATTGGAACTCCGATTACGTTGTTCACAACTAATTTCAGACACATCCACAACTCCACAGTACCCAGGGGAGGGAAAGGTGAGAAATGGAAAAGGGATGATGCAATACACCTGTGTCTCACTGCTAACCAAGTGAAAGGGAAATCACCAAACAGGGTGATAAACTAACGCTCTTCATATCCCCAGTCAGTCATTTCTGTGCTGTCAAGCAAAAGAGAAGTCATGCACCTTATGACACCACACCAGCCATTATCTTCAAGATTGCTATCTTTGTCAAACTGCTTTAGTACTAGAACAGACGTTCCATTTCATGAGAAAAGACATATTTTAACTGCTTTTGGAATTTTGGAACTTTGACTGCTAACTCATGTTCTCTTACAGATATCACTCAGGCCATACAGGATATCACCAGTGTGAAATCTCGTCAGAAAAATCTGGCAAAGAAGGTGAACAAAAAGAGAGAAATCACCCAAAGAGATGTGATGGATAGTGGTCTGGAGGAGAGGGTGTCTGGGGCTGATCTTCTGGAGGATGACAGGCACGGCGTGGAGGTGGAGGAGGCGGACGTGAGACGAGAGGATGCACCCCTCCTCTCTGGGGTTGTCCATGAAGATGTTCCAGATGGTGCCCAGATCAGTAAGGCATTTGACACACTGTGTAACATTGTCCGAGACCGCATTAGGAAATACAAGAAGCCTGAGCCGATGGCTGACTTCTACACTAAAGGCCGCTATGTTCTGGTCACTGGTGACTCCAGCTACCTTGACCCCTGCTTCTTCACATCTTCTCCTTCTGGTGGGCATGTCTTTGTGACCATCTGGGATGGAATGATGCCTCCTTATGATCCTTATGCCACACCCTCAAGACCATTTCCCACCCCAAGCCCTGCCCCTGCACCTCGGCCTCTCTCTCCTTCTACCCCCTCAGATGACCCGCAGGGCAACAAAGGAAAGGGAGAGAGAGGAGGGGACGACAAGGGCAAAGCCAAAGAGGGAGGAAATGGTGGGAAAGGGAATCAAAAATCAAAGAATGGAGACCCCTTTCCAAAAGCCAAGGACCCTCGACCCACTTCTCCCAGCGCAAACCAAGGACCCACCCCTGCTCCTACCACACCCAAGAATCATGGTGCAGGACAGCCAGGACAGCCAGGGCCCCGTAATGGTAGGAACATGGATGACAACAGTTCCCGCAGGGGGCCACCACCCATGCCTTTCCCCAGAAGCAGCATCCCCCCTGACTCAATGAGTTATGAAAAGGTGGAGGTGGTGGAGTCTGTGGAGAAACTGTCACCTGACAACAAAGTCAAGGGCTATGAAGAAACAGCCATGGTTGTAGAGACCATGATTGAAAAGACCAGCAAAAAGAAACATGGCGACCGAACCTGAAATGATTAAAACTAACAGTCTACAACAACACCCTAACAAACAATGCCACATTCCAGTGCTCCTGCCTCATCGCTGCAAGTAAAGTGAAGATTATTCTTCATCTTGTTCCTGCTGGGTCTTACAGTGCAACTTACCTCTCTCAGCCCATTAGTCTGGCCTTTACTGTCTGAAAACTTGGGGATCATTTTTTTAAGGCCATGCCCTCCCCCTTAAAATCATAAATGAAATAGAATCTGAATGTTCCCCAATTCTAATTTGAGTAATGCTGCTGCCCTCATAAATATACCCTCATACAATACTCCTCACAAGTTCTGTCTGAAAAGTCTGGGACACAAAATACCCCAGTTATTTGCCAGCACAGCTCTGCTGTGTGTTGTTTTCAAAATAAAATCTGAAACCTCTCAAGTCCATGTATCTGGTTGTTCTGTCTCTGACTTTATGTCCAAATATATAGGAGGGACTACGGACAAGGATCATACTTCATATTAAGTATTCATATTATAATGTAATTAATACATGATTATGTACTTCTCATATAAGTTCATTTAGTTACATTACCAACCATGTCCCTAGAAAACAACTTTACCTTTTACCCAAGAACATATTGTATTAACTGGAGTCAAATGTCTAAATACTTATTATTATATAGATAGATTATATAAGTAAGGGATAATGTATAGAATGCAGGTCATTATCGGGAAATAAGCCCCGACAGGGCGAACAGCACCCAGACGCGAAGCGGAGGTTATATATATATAACCTCCGCTTCGCATCAGGGTGCTGTTTGCCCTGTCAGGGCTTACTTTCCTGATAATGACCTGCGTTCTATACATTATCCCTTACATATTTAATATAAGATGAGAAGAGATGTTAAATATATAGTGTAGCCAAAAAACTCCAGGTGCATCCATGGTCATATTAACAACGTCACTAAATGGTGTTTAAATGAAGCAGTCGCCAGAGGTTCCTCGTCCACAGTTCATAAGAGTAGCTGATCTGGAGCAGAGGTGACCTGCTCGTCTATGGTGATCTATTCTTGTAGAAACCCACTGCCTAGTCAGACACACTGCTCAACGCTGTTCTCTCTGCAATTGATTTCTGTAATTCTGTTTTGCATGCTATTATTTGTCAGTAGCCAGCCTGGAATTTATTTTCTCAACTACTCAATCTGATTCCTTAACAGTGTGGCTTGTGTCTACATTTTGCATAAGATTGCAAGGAAAACAGAATGGTCCCTTTCAAGTGGTGATTTGCAAAGATTTACGTGAGACTCTAAACATTTCAATTAAATCATGGAAATACATCTAAAATATCTTTACCTAAATAATACTGGAGTGAAGTCTCCTTATTCAGTTCAGCACTCTAAGAAAACGTTGAGTAGATTTATTATTAGATAGACCAGTGGGAGTAAAGTTAGCTGGCTAAAGCACAGGTTGCCAAAATTATTCCACAGTCTTTGCCTTTTATACATAAACTGACACAAACATAATATTGTCACGAAAGTATAACACAAAGAACTATCAATGCTCTGTTTGCAAGATATTAAACTTTAAGTAGAATTACAGAAATGATCATTTACACAAACTGTACAAGAGTTGTCTTTTCAGAGGAAACGGTTTTAAGGTGAAGAAGAAAGAACATAATAAAGCAGATACGTATATTCTATTTATATACATTTTTGTAAAGTGTAATAAAAACAATACAGAAAACAACGCATATTTATTGTCTTTTATAGATGCCTTACAGTTATTATGATCTGGATACAAGGAATACTTAACCAAAGATAGGGAGAAACAGCCACAGAAAAGGAAAACTACAGAAGACGAGAAGAAGAGGAGAGGGGAGGACAGGAGAAAGGAGTGTGAGAGGCAGGGCATCATGCAGTTGTCTAATTTTTACTCAGCAGGCTTTTCAGGCTTCTCTCCAAGGCTTCATCTAATTCCTCTTCCAATTCCTCTTTTTTAGACATGGCCAGTTTGGATTGGTAGTCGCGCACTTTCTGGTCAATGTAAGGTGCACTTTGGGTTCCATGGATCATTAGGGTCCACTCTTGCAAAGTTCCTGTCTGTGGTACTTCACCCTGGAAGAGAACCTCCAGCTGCCAGGTTCCACGGGGGTCTTCTCCCCATGAGTGAGAGGTCATGAAGGGCCACTTGTCATAGCCCACCTTAGCATCATCATCTCGGGGTCGGCGGCTCAGAAGGATAGATTTGGTTCCCATAGGAGAAGTCATGTTCAAATTAAGGTCACCACGCCGGCTGGCATTAACCGTCACCACGGCCTGCACATGCTCAAGGTATCGCACATAGTTCTCCTTCCCTTGGCAGGCATCGGTGGTAATGGTTAGGACTAGCTTGTCTTCAGATGGAACTTTACTGCAACAAGAAGAAGCAGTAGAATGTCAACTTCAGAAAACCAAAGAAATAGAAAATAATTAGTACATCATTTAAAAAATAATAAAACATTTGAAATAATCGTCAAAGTAATCTGTTCTTGATTGTTGGGCATAGTAGTTGATATTGAAATCACTGTATGTGAACTACGACAGAATTTCTTTCCTTAGTGTGGATTGGGTAGTGATATCCTTATACATGTAATCAAAGCTTTGAACGCTGTGATTTGAAACCTCAAGGACTCAATGATCCCCTATTGTCTATGACCAGGTCTTATTCTATTCTAAGAGTGTCAAAAAAACAAAAATAAAATAATATCCCTTCTTGAATGTGGCGAGTGGACCGGCTCTTGACCTAACGCCTCCATTGTAAGTTTATGATTCTGAATGGTGCTTGAGGATCTGGCATTCATTGTGGAGCATCTGGTGGAAAGGAGCATCTTTGCTGTTGCTGTTCTGTGTCTGTCCTGCCTGTCATAGAGAGATACGCAGCCATAGTCCCAGGGTGCCAGGAGCCTCCCATATGTCATGCCAAGCAACCTTTATTTCCTCTCCTCCCTTGAGGCATACGGAAGTAACAACATGTCATTCTGATTTGGATTTGAACTTCTCTCTTTTTTCTCCCTTGTAGTAGAAACACTTATTTGCCAGTGACAATGATGGCATTGTGTTCAGCAATTTATGTAGCAATTTATAATTGATATAATTAAAAACAGTGTGTATGTAATACAACACTCTTTAACACTCTCCACAGCCATCTAGATTTGTATTGCTGAGAAAGCCCATACACGTTAAGGGGGGAGATGTTACGACCCTGGCGGGTCTAGGCCCCGCCCCATGAGATTGCATGCCTGTTGTAGCTCTGTCTTTACAGCAGGTGTACGGCAGGTGATTGGTGACAGGTGGACCCCATGATTGGTTGGGCTACAAAAGGTTTTGGAGTATCGTTGGTTTTTCTTGTATCGTCGTTGTTTGTTTATATTACCATTTAACTGAATTTACATCACATCTTTTGTTTCTATTCAACACACTGACCTACACCACACGTTTGCTATAATTATTAGATAACTGTATAACTGTAACCTTTAATAAATAACTTATATATATATTTTTATATACATTCTACGTGGTCTCCTCTTTATGTTTCGGTCATGGAGCTATGATCGTAACAGGTGCTTAACTGAGAACTGGCCTATTTGATTTCACAACTGCTTATACACTGCAAAAATGCTTTTCTAACCTAGGCAAAATCTGCTTAAAACAAGCAAATTTGGCTGCCAGTGCGTTAAGCAAATTTGGCTTGTTAAGATTTCTTAAAATAAGTAATATTTGCTTGAAATAGGCAAAAATAACCTTACCAAGAAAGCACTAGGTAAGTACAATTTAGCTAGAAACAAGACCAACTAGTTTTTTTCATCTCAATATAAGAGTAATAACACTAGGTTAGAAAAGCATTTTTGCAGTGTACAGATATGTAGTTAAAATGTGTATGCTCATTAGCTGATGTACCCATATCTGTTTGTTATCACAGTGGTTTTCCTCCCCTCTTTACAGTAATAGCAAATGGGGGTCCTTTTCTCTTTCCATTTCTTTCCACAGCTGGCTTTTTGAGGTCACTCTGCACTTAGCTCATTCTTTTGAGCTGGGCTCTGCTCTGAGAGTTTGTTCCTTGCTACTGTCGTCTATGTAGAGTTCAGGTCCTGGATTCATTAAAGAGTCTTGAGACGATGTTGCTTATGGTGCTACAGGAACTATGTAGAATTTCTTTGTAAAACACTTTTCATTATGACGATTTGAAAGTGCAGAGTACAGAGATTAAAAACAGTAATTAAGGGCATAAAAAGGCAAAAGTAAATGATGTGAATCATGTGTTTTCCAGGAAAAGGCTTTAGTCTATAAAAAAGTGTTGCGTGGGTTTAAAACAGGCTTTCTTTGTTGCTGTGGGAGCACAAAAGCCTTGGTCTGACTGTCCTTGTGGAGCTTGGTGATAACACCAAAGGCTGGCCTGCGCCGTCATAAAGTGTCCGTAATGGCATTATCCAGGGGGAGGCTTCTTTGGCCTCTGCCATTACCACTGTCACATTAGGAGGGAGGAGGGGAGGAAGAGGAGGGGAGGAAATGAGCTAGATAGAGACAGAGTAGAGAAAGTCTTCTTGGAAAGAAGATGTTTTATATGACAGAGAAACCTGAGGGGTCGTGAGATTATTAAACAAATCTGTTTTCAAGTTTTGGACTTTCTCTTTAATCTTTGATTTTTGGTGAGATATTGGATCATTGGAACATTTTTTTAAATGAAACCATGTGAGTTTAGATGGAAAATCATTATTTGGTGGCACTGGGACTGAAATGTAACCTCGACAACACGCTGCTTTTTGTAAGACGTCAGAAGCCAAAAAGGTTATGTACTGTAAAATCTTCATCGTAAAAATAACTAGCAACTGATACCCCATTCCCGCCCACACTGAAAGCCCTGTTTATTGCTATTTTACTGTTGTGTGGGAATGGGAGCAAAGCGATGAAGTCGAACCATAAATCTATTCCCTGGTGACCTAGCACCATTACCAATAATGTTCAACGGCTCCAGCGTGAATGCAGAACACAAGATTACAGTGTTTGAGAAGGGCAATGGGGAGGGGGCACTTCTCCCTCCTCATTCACTCCAATGATATCAGAGTAAGCCCTTGCCCCACTGATTATTTATTATTTATATCAGGATTGTTTATTTAGCATCTTCCGCAAGTGATTCTAACCACTTTTAACCCAAGACTGTCTTTTAATGGTGAGCAGATTTGGGGAAATTAAATGTTGCAGCAAACGGTATTGCCTGGCTGCTATTGTTGCCTAGTTGCTATGCTATCTTTTTGCAAAATAAAGGCAACCTCACAAGTTGGCTTTACGCTCACGTATCTCTCACTCACAGAATGCAAGGAGCCTATATTACAGTTGCACCAACAAATCACAGTTATCATTGTTTTATATCTATTCTATCTATTATCTTGTTTCTGTCTTGCTATCTCCACGGCAGTTCATCCTTATCTTTCATCTTTTCATCTCTATTCTATTCATTGTAGCCGGGGATTTTAACCGTGCCAATCTCAGATCTGTGCTCCCCTCATTCCATCCAAACGTGACCTGTGCAACCAGAGGCAGTGTGACACTAGACCAGGTGTACACTAATGTTGTTAAGGCTTACAAAGTACAGTCTGACTCCCACCTAGGCCTGTCTGACCACCTCTCGCTGTTCCTCTACCCCTCATAGCAACAAAGAATCAGAGCGACAAGACCTGCCACCAAGTCCATAACAGTGTGGAATGAGGATGCCATCCCTCAGCTACAGGACTGCTTTGACAGCACGAACTGGACAATATTTAATAGCCTGGAGGCTTCTGACGACCCAAAAATTGCACTGGAGGAATACACATCTTCAGTAATGGACTACATCAACTTCTGTGTGAACAATGTCACAAGAAGGAGGACTGTGAGAGTGTTCCCCAACCAAAAGCCATGGATGTGCAGAGAGGTGCGTTCACTACTGAAGGCCAGAGATGCAGCCTACAGATCAGGTGAAACAGCAGTGTACAGTGTAGCCAGGGCAGCACTGAGGAGAGGCATAAAATCTGCAAAAGCCAAACACCGGCAACGTGTTGAGCAACTTTTCCACACTCACACCAATCCGAGACAAGTATGGGAGGGAATAAGAGCAATCTCGGACTACAAAGGGACTGTGTCACCCCCCCCCCAGACCAGCTGTGCTACCCTGACTGAAGAGCTGAATCAGTTCTATGCACGGTTCGACAGGGACAACAATGGTCAGCTGCCTCTGCCCCTACCCTCTGACGATACTGCACCCACTCTGACCCCCCACGAGGTCAGACTCTGCCTGAAAAACATCAACCCCAGGAAAGCGGCAGGACCAGATGGTGTGGCAGGCCGCGTACTAAAGAACTGCGGTGACCAGCTGACAGAGGTATTTACAGACATTTTCAACCGCTCTCTAGCCCTTTCACATGTCCTCCCATGTTTCAAAGCATCAACCATCATACCTGTGCCAAAAAAGACTGCAGTCACGTGCCTGAACGACTATAGGCCAGTGGCTCTCACCCCCATACCTGCTAAATGCTTGGAAAGGCTGGTCATGAAACACATAACACATCACACCAGCTTCCTTTGATCAACACCAATTTGCCTACAAAGCGAACAGATCTACAGAGGATGCAGTAGCCCTGCTACTTAACACTGCACTGGAGCACCTGGAGTTAAACAACACTTACATCCGTATTCTCTTTATAGATTACAGTTCTGCCTTCAATACGATCCTTCCAGGCAAACTCATCTCCAAACTTCAGGACTTAAACCTCAATGCTACACTGTGTAACTGGGTATTGGACTTCCTGACCAATCGCACACAGAGTGTACATCTGGGGAAGCATCACTCTTCAAATCTGACCATCAGCACTGGCGCCCCACAAGGTTGCGTGCTCAGCCCACTATTATACACCCTCTACACCCATGACTGTACTCCCTCCTGCCCATCCAACTACATCTTCAAATTTGCAGATGATACAGTGCTTGGCCTCATCTCCAACAACAATGAGGCTGCCTACAGGCAAGAAGTGGGAAACCTGGCAGTCTGGTGTTCTGAGCACAACCTCAGTCTCAACATTAAGAAAACAAAAGAGATGATCATTGACTTCCGGAAGTATGCCCAGCACAATCACCAGCGCCCACTCTACATCAACGGTGAAGAGGTTGAGCGTGTCACCTCTCTAAAGTTTCTTGGTCTGACACTGACGGAGGAGTTGTCCTGGGTCAAAAACATAGCTTCCGTTTTGGGGAAGGCCCAGCAACGCCTCTTTTACCTCCAGAAGTTGAGGAAAGAACACCTTCCTCAGAGGCTGCTGTATAACTTTTACCGCTGTGCTGTAGTGAGTGTGCTTACATACTGCCTGAATGTATGGTTCTATAGCTGCACAAAGGCGGAGCAGGCAGCCATCCAGAGGCTGATTAAAACAGCGGGAAGGATCATTGGAGCAGAGCTGCCCGACATCTTTTCCATCTCTCCTCCTCCCGTTGCCTGCAGCGCTCTAAACGCATCCTCACAGACCCTTCTCATCCTGCCCATCATCTGTTCCTGTTACTCCCGTCAGGGAAAAGGTTCAGATCAAAAAAGGCACGCACCTCCAGGATGGCAAAGAGCTTCTATCCCTGTGCAATAAGGCTCCTCAACAGCTCAACCAAAAATAGCCTCTTACCTTTGGGTGGCCCATTCAAATCAATAGAACTTTCTTGCAATGTATCAATTATCCCAGTGTCAGTTCCATAAGTAAAATCATTCTTTCAATCACATTCCAGTTTTTTTAAGACTTAATTTCATTAGCTCCTACGGTTATCAAGGGCATTCATTTTATATTAGGATAGATGCTCTGTACCAGATGTAGTTACTAGTCTAGCTTTTACCGTTTTCAGGTAGATATAAGCAAAACAAACAAACAAACACTACACAAGATACAATAAAACCAACAAAAACTGTCTGGGTGATACACAAGACATACGTTACTTGCACAGCATGATATCTATAGTCTCCCTGGTTATAGGAAGATAGAACAGTTGAATTATTTCTTCTTGATATTTCAAGGCTATAGGCTAATAAACCTCTCAACTGCAAAATAAGAAAATATATAAATCAATGGGGTGGAAGGAATGAGGGCTATGGGTTAATTCAGACCTCAAAGAGCAACAGGCAGGCATGAGATGGTTTCATGTCAAGGTAACAGACACAAAAAGGTGAAATGTTTACAAACGTATGTGCTTTTTCAATCCCAGGTGTGGGTATAATTAAATTGCTCAAGGAGTGATAATAAAATAAAATAAATTCTGCTTCCTATTGCGTTGTATGGTTTCTTTGAGTGTTTAATTGGCACCCTGCAATACTCTTCATCATTATAAACTTATACCCACTGCCTCACTGATATTTTGGTTTTAAATATCCCTCTCTATACCAGTTTAAATATCCGGTGTAATTTAGTGGACTCCACTATACTTGAATATGGGACCAGTGGAGGCTTAATATCCTGTGTAATTTAGTGGACTCCACTGTACTTGAACATGGGAAGGCCCAAGGCCCCACACACTGGATGCCAAAGTGCCTCCATTGGGGTATGAAGCATGCACACGAATCAGTACTTAGGAGGTAGAGGTGTGGTGTGTCCTGTATTGTTTATAAAGATCTTGTCAGTCTAATGGATTACACTAGAGCTTGTGGTCTGACATGGTAATGCTAGCGTTGCTATCCCTTCCTCTAAGTCTGGAAAAGGTTAGGATAACACTCCATTCAAGACCTGTGGCTCCATGGATGCATCATCCCTTGGTAAAATGCAACAGTTTTGAAAGGACACAATAATATTACTAGATTGCTCTTTCCCATCTCCTCCTCCCGTTGCCTGCAGCGCTCCAATCGCATCCTGACAGACCCTTCCCATCGTGCCCATCATCTGTTCCTGTTACTCCCATCAGGGAAAAGGTTCAGATCAACAAAGGCTGGCACCTCCAGGATGGCAAAGAGCTTCTATCCTCGTGCAATAAGGCTTATCAACAGCCCCCCCCCCCCCCTTCATCTCCCCCCGGCCCAGCCCGCCCCGCCCCCCATGGACTGCTTTTAGCTGTCTGTTGCTGCCTCTACTGTCTCGTTGTCTTTGTGACAATGACAATAAAGTACTTTGAAATTGAACTAGATTGCGATTCAAGCCAGGAACTTTGGACTCTAAAGACTAGTTCTCTCACCTTCAGTCCATCAGGATATTTCATGGGGTGTGAGAGTGAATATTGCAGACTTACTGTATCTCTTGGATCGAACCAGCCACACAGTGGAACCTTTCCGGAACAGTCTTCCACTCCTTGGCCATCTTGACCATGCCTCCAGCATCCAGCACCCCGTAGCCAAACAAGTGGTTGAACTCAAGACCCACTCCATTACGCTGCCACTGATGCACCTCATCGTGGAGTTGGTTCCGCTTGGAGGTCAGGACTGCCAAGTGCTGCATGTCCCTCCAGGTTAGGTCTGGGCTATTGGGCACACACACACACACACACACACACACACACACACACACACACACACACACACACACACACAAACAGTATAATTTTCATAATTTCATCATTTGGTTCAAATGGTTTCTTAATTGGAGAATTGCAGATTCATTTTCATATCATTCTGTTAGTGACCTGTTAATCTCATGCCCTGTAATGAAGCCTGGGCTGTTCCATGAGATAATCTCTGCATGGGGGTGTGTGTGTATTTATTCTCCTGTCACTAAGAGCCTTCTATCAGTGCTCAGCGCCAGTGTGTTTAGGCAGCCAGAATGGACTCAAAAGCTCACATGCACTATTTACTTCCAGTCAGGGCAGAGCCCCCCTGCTCTGCTCTCTTCTCCTGCTGACAGCAACATCATTATTTAGAGGTAGGTAAACACTGTGGCTTCAAAGGGCGAGTCCACATCAATGTTTACTAACTGTGCAACTCAACCATATGCCTTACAATGACAAGAGAAGTACTCTTACAGACACAAGTGAATGGAACAGCAAAGAAAGGGATAATGATTGTTTCCACATGTTCAAACAAGGACTCTGTTGTCTGAAAACATGGCCCTTGCACATTCATTTTTTTTTTGCCTGAAAATGGGCATATTAAAGTTAAATTCATTACGCACAGAGGAACTGGTAAATGCGATTTTAACCTACTATGATTGGCTGAAAACAATAGGATACCACTTTAGTAATCAAGATCTCACAAACTGTTGCATTTAAAATTTCTCTGTAATGTACTTGTCAAATATCGGTCTGGTGTGTATGTGTTTTAACATACATGTATGCTTGGTTAGTTTGTGGTGTGTTATTTGCAGACTATCCTATCTTTAAAATATTTGAAAGAAAAACGTGTAAACATTAACTCAGGTTAAGTGCTGGGTAATGTGCACACAGTACTGCAGCCGTAGGAGGGCATACACTCCTGTACACTCATCTGTTACTTAGCAGCCTGAAAATGTAAATGTAAAGGAAAGCCTTTGTTTCTTTTCAGGGCTTTTTGAGGGGTTCAATCACAATAGACATTGTTCAACTGCCAGGAAAAGGAGCGATCCTCTTTGTACATGAAGTGTCCCTCGTTAAGGTTTATCTGCTAAGCTGTGTGTCAACCAACAGAGCTATCCAGAGTTAAATAATGGCGCTTTTCTGTCTTTTCATCACCATTTCCCTCTTTCTTTTGTTGGGGGAAAAAATGTGTACCTACTTGGCTTCCAATGCCAATGCAAACACGCCGGCTGCTTCTGGAGCGGCAGCAGAGGTTCCAGAATGACGCAGAGTGCAGTTTCCATACAGATCTGTGGTGGCCTGGATAGACAGCAACAGGAAACATCCTATGAGCCACATTACATCACATCATCACATCATAGTGCATCCACCACTGCCCTGACATACTTATAGAAGAGTGGGGAAATATGGTATTGGCATTGAAAGAGGAAGTCAAAGAGTCATGGACGGAGAGGTAAACACAGCAGGGTTCTCTACGGCTCACTGATTTTATTGATTGGTACGTGCCAACTTAGAGGGGACTCAGCTTCAATGTCTAATAACTCGTGTCTGATTTTTTTGGGCAGACACTAGCCTGCCCAAAGTCATGTAACTATTTATTATATTTACGCACATCAGTACACTGTCTTGTGCTAATACTGTTTAAAACAAATATTGAATCATTTTCTTACAGTTGGCCATACACTAGTTGCACAAGGATGACATTAATGAAGAGAGAAACATCTGTTTGAATATTTATAGCTGACCAAAGAAATTATGTTGATCCTGTTTACATGTCAGTATGATGGACATGCTTGCATGATGGACCCTCTAGGTTGTCACATACCCTCAGCATCACTCTATTGCCCCGAGGGGCATTGAAGAATAGGTGTGTGCAGAACACATGGATGTCTTAAATGTGAAAACGAAATATATGCTGTGTATTTTTTAAACAGAAAATCACCTCAGTGTGATTTCAATTTTAAAACATCATCTGTTCCTGATGGCAACATATATGTTATTGTACTAGGTGCGAATGGGAAAAAAGTAAAAAAAAAAAAATGCATGTTAGCTTTTAGGGAAGATAACTGAATGGTAAAATGAGCAGGCTAGCTCTGGAAAAAAAACAACAGTCAATTTCATGGTCATGTAATAATAACCTTAGAGTAAATTATGTGTTATTCTTGTGAATACAACCCATTTACATTGCTACCACCAATAAGTATGAGTGCATGGTTATATTAGTCCTCTATGCACTGGATTTAAAATGTATTGATGGCACAGACTAAATGTCACGATAACCAGCAGCAACCAGATAGAGGAAGATTTCCTCAGCGCCTAGGGACAGAGCTGATCTTTCCTGAGTGCCCTGCTGACGCTACTTCACTTCGCTCTGTCTTCTCCTTTCTATCTTTCACTCTGTTGGCAAGTGCTTTTCATGTTAAATACTTTTTCTCAAATTCATGTTCTCTAGAAAAAAATTGATATCATTACGTAGCTTTTTTCAATATGCATGTCCTTTGCAATCCATTATACATACTAAAATTAGATGAATCTTGAAAAACAGAACATTTAACATTACATATAGGGGTTATTGTGTTATTAAATCACACACACAGAGAGACACACAGAAACACACACATTTGCACATGCTCATTAAACACGTACCACTCCAGCCTCAGGATTCCTCTTGCGTCCATTACTGAAGGTGGAGGCCAGTGTTGAGGAGCAGCTCTCATCATACAGTGCGGTCCTCCCGTCATTAATGGCTGAGTTAATGGAGATGGTCCACATGCTGGAGGCATAGCCATCACAGTTGCAGTCGTCATAGCTACCGCCATCTCCAGAGGCCCAGACATAGATACTGCCTTTTCCACCACGACCCTGGGGACAATAAAACCAAAGAGCCCCCGTCACCTAGTGTCTATTTGACTGTAGCTACAGACTCTGTCTGAGGGCAAATACTTTATTTCTGTATGCAAATGACTTAATGAACTCACACACAGGAATACAAACACTGTTTTAGTGAGGTCATTCTGTGTGGGTTCACAAATAGCTTCCAAGTTGACTATCTTAGAAATGTTCTAACAAATCTTTCTACAAACACTTGCATGTGCGTGATGAATGCATACAAAGGATTACCCCCCACTTCCTAGTAGGTTTGAAGATTTAATGTAAACACCACTTCCACCATTTCGGACCTCAGACTGGTTTTGGACTTTGGACTGTTTTATATTTGAAGGGGAATAGCTCAACACTGCCTGTATAAAGCGCATATTTCATATGTATAATGTTAGTATAAAACCAATTAAAATTGTGTTTGATTTTCCATCAGAAAGCCAATAACCCAAAAAGGCTAAATGTCCACTCAAATTACTTAAATTACTTCACAAAATCTTGACAATTAACAAAATGCCATTGCACACAAACACAATTTGGATGGTTTTGCCAGTTTGACTAGTTGGACAATACAGTTTTATGCAAAAGAACTTTGGGCTCCCCTGAGCAGAATCTGGACATAACAAAAGTGAGTACACCCCTATAAAATATCACTTAAATATCAAATGATTCAAAATGGTATCGCCTCTCCATATTTGTTAACAAGTAGAGTATTTCCTTTTATGAACAATCAAAATCAAATACTTAAGAAGGACTACATTAAACATACAGGCCTCAAAGTAGAAACTCAATGCAACACAAGTGAATACACCTGTGATCACTGACCCACAAGTTAGAAAAGGTGTGATCATTAAAATAAGTACAGCTCGGATTAGCCCAATTGCACGAACAAGGTAAAGAAATGACCTGTGAACACTAGAACCTTCTCCATTTTGGAGCTCTGGGCTTTGTCTCTCGGGATATCTGCATCATGGCCCCACATGGAAAAGAATTGCCAGAGGAACTGACAAATCTGATTGTGACACTTCACAAAGATGGAAATGGGCACAGGAAGATTGATGACCAACTTCAAATCAGTCAAAACAATTGCAGCACTAATTGAGACATAGTGTCCATGCCGCGGATAGTGTGGTACTTGCACAATCTAGCTATGGAAATCTGTGTTCCTGAGCTAGCTTAGACTGTGCCATGGACATTGTATAATGTCAACCTCTATGGATGGCTAAACTAAGCTAAAACACATGAAAAGAAGCCTGATGACTATTGGGAGCCCATTCTGTGGTCAGATGAGGCCAAGATCACATGTTTTGGCTCAGATCAGGTCCACTGTGTTTGGCGTGAACCTGGCTAAGACCAAAAGGTGTTGACAGTTATGGATGGCACCATGAATGCCTGTGGATATACCAAATACTGCCTGACAAGATCACTCACATTCTCCAGAAGCCTTGCAGAAGAGAAATATTCCAGCCTGAACATGAGCCTAAGTACACGGCCGAAATGACGCAAGAGTTCCTAAAGAGGTGAAAACTATGACCTGGCCAAGTATGTCGCCTGACTTAAATCCAGTGAAACACCTTGGATTATTTTAAAGAGAAAGGTAGAGCAGCACAACCCCTCCAGTAATGAGCAGCTGAGAACATGGCAGAACAGAAGATGCAGAGTGGCAGAACATCACCCACAAATGTGTGCAACACTGGGGTCCTCCATTCCGAGAAGATTGAATCTTTCATCAAAAATAAAGGTGACCATACAAAGTATTAAAAAAAGAATAAAAGATTTGAATCTCAGTCATGAAAGGAACATTGACTTTTGTTTTATTGAGTTCCTACAGTTGGGCAGTGTTGCCAACTTTTCTGTAAGCAAAGTAGCTGTTAGCTCTCCCAAAAGTCGCCAGAAGTTGCTAGACGTAATCAGCTAATTTGCATAATATGCAAACAAGCTGCGCATGCGCATATTATGGGATAGGTGAATACAAAGTTCTAATATTTTTCCCGCGAATACAACGCTCTAATATTTTGCTGCTATCTAGTCAGACTGGCCGCGCAGGCACTGTCTGAGGGTGCGTCCATACTAGCCCGGGTAAATACAAATACGCGTACTCGCAATTAAAACGATCCGTCCATACTAGCGTTTTCCAAAATGTTTGCCGTCCAAACTAGTACTGGTGTACACGGGTACATGACAATCGTTGTCATGGTTATGACACTCCTACCACTCCCTCCCGCCACGCTGCTCTGTTTACATGCGTGCTCAGCTGACACTTCTGAGGTAAAGAAAAACACATTGGTAGTTCATTTATAATCGGAGTATACAGTACAATGGCAGCATCAAAGGCGACTTTTTTCTCATGGACGGACGAAGAGGTGGAATGTCTTCTCCGATTAATGCTACATTATAAAGCCCAGAAAAGCTATGGAGAACGTAGACTGGGAGAGTTGTGTCACAAAGTATGGTGACATACTACAACTTTTTTCAGCGGAGTATCCCGCAGCTAGTGCTGGAAACCAAAAGGGCTTCCCTCACACGCTGGAGGAGCTTACAAAAACCTCATTAACAACAAAAATGAAGGCAGTTAGGGTCAAGTACCGGCATGCGTTGGACTCCGGGAGAAAAAGTGGCCATGGGCGAGTTGTTCTCCTTTATTTTGACATTTGTGAGAAGATATGGGGAGGGTCTCCAGCGACTACAGCACTTGGCTCTGGCATTGAGACAGCTGACATCGTGGATCCCATGGTAAGTTAAACTATTGATTATCATTTAAATTACTTTTACCTAATTACAAGATGAGCTGTTGATAAACTGATGTTTAACTGTCAGAGTTTAATCGCACAGGGACTTGTACACACCAAGTTACTGATATAACCTAGAGATGGTAATATACACGAGGAATAAACTTCATCCATAACGCGAGCCAAAGACAATTTATTGATGAATACACACGGTTATATACATGTTATACAATTGAGGGCATACTATTCCATATATATTAACAAGAACCCGTTAAAAATCAATTGACGTTACATTCGTTGGGCATCTATGTGCTGCGGCTCCCGCTCTTTTTCTCGCGAGCACACATTTGTGTGCTGTATGTGCCGCAAGGCTGATTTTTTTGTAACAAATCTTACGATCTAATTGGCCTAACGATTAACCTATGACTGCTGTTTTATAGGAGAATGGCCCTTCTTCTCCTCCTGAGACCCAAGAGGACCCTCTGGATGGGGAGTCACAGGGCCGGAGAAATAAGCTGACGGCCTATCTCTCAGCCCATAGATATGAGAAGCTGAAGAGACGAGCTCCAGCCGATGAGCAAGAGGCCCGGATCGCGCAGGAGGAGATCGAGATTAAAAGACAGCTGCTCCAGCGAATGGAGGAGACGGAAAATAATTTTTCTGCCAACATGGCACGATTAACTGGGACTGTAGAGAGGCTGACAGACGCATATGTGGACGGCTTCGCAATAATGCGTCAGTCCATGTTTCAGCCGCCTCAATATCCCCAGTACCCCAGCTATCACTATGGGCACACCCCTGCAATGCCCCCTGCAATCCCCACTCCAATGCCAACAAACCCATCTCCCAGCCCCTCCATGTCAGCACACCAGAACCCTTTCCCCCATTATTATGAGGAGTGATTATGTCTGTCTGTCTCAAATCAGTTCTTGTTATGTTTTCATATCTGTCTTTCTGTCTGTCTGTCTATCTCAAATCAGTTCTTGTTATGTTTTCATATATCTGTCTGTTCAAGTCAAGTTTTTGTGTTACTGTAATTGAATACATTTGATCAAATCCCATTGTCTCTGTCCACATTTCTTACTTTTACTGTTTTAACGGGCGAATGTCTGCTTTATTATTATAAAATAATTAGCGGGCGGAGGTGTAACCTTTATGTGTGTTTTTACTGAACACGTGTAGAAGCATTACGTGAGCATGACAGGCACCTACACTACACAACCAAGATACTCCACAAAGTGCTTAGCAACCGCTGCACAGGGTAAGTGACAGCCAATGGTAAGGGACATTGTGAACATGCGACTCATCCATTTATGATCATGTGTGCTCAGAAATACGTTATGTGTGGTTTCCGTTAGGATGAAGTTCCCACTTACCAGCATGTGTCTTTAGCGTAGTTTTTTCCTCCGTTTAGTTTCCCCCTCTATAGTTAATACCAGTAACTGGGTATTCACAAGTCTTTGTGCAATGCCAATCTGACAACAGGTTGCGGGCCCAGAATTTTTCTGAAATGTTAGCATAGGAAAAGATGGCTAGCAGGAGGAAAAGGACAGATCGAGCAGCAGCCATTTTCGACGGAGATGAAAAAGTATTGTGAGCAGTGGGAAACAAAATTCTCAGAACGTATACGATTGCAAGGATTAAAGGACGACTTCGCACATCATTACGGATATTGCTAAATTCAAGCGATTCGACGAAAAGTTTAAATCCAGAGACTCCGTGAGATTCACCTTTGACAACACGTAGCTACTTATGCTGCCGCCTAGGGGATACTGCTGAACAGGACAGAGATAACATTCCCCAACCACTACAGCAACAAAATACGGTCAGTTTTAGTTAATAGTGGCCTAAGCAGTAACGGCTAAAAGCTTAACTGTTCAGGCTATTAAACATCATTTTTGTTTTCATTTATTTGTAACAACAATTGGAAAAAGAAACAAGCACTGCATTTTTATGGATCAAGGTATTTTGTTGAAACATTTCTGATTCTTCGCCCCTCTGACTCGTTGCACTCAGTGGGCCTGCGTTGGGTTGGAGGCTGAAACTCTCGCTCGTAGCGAACAGCTGTGTCAAAGGTTAGTTGAGCAACTGATTCTTTTTGCAGTTCGAAAAAGTTGAACAAAACAAGCCATGATGACCACAGGCAAATGATCCAAATTTAAATCCATAGGTCTCCGTAATGCACCAAAGCGCGCCTTCAAGCGCCCAAAGGCGCATTCGATTACAATTCTAGCCTTACAAATTGACAGTCCGAAGTACTGCTCCTGGGGTGTCAGTCCCCCGCTTGCATACTCTTTCATCAGGTATGTCATCAGAGGATAGGCTGGATCACCCAACAATAACACCGGGACTGGGGTTTCTCCCTCCACCACAGCCTCTGGACACGGAGGAATGGTGCCATCCCTCAGGTGCCTGTTTATGTTGGAGTTCGCAAACACACGAGCGTCGTGGACACTGCCGGGCCTCTTCACCACCACATCGATGAATTGGAATTTGTAATCACATACAGCTTGTACATTCAGTGAGTACCTATTTTTCCTATTTATAAAATCAGATGAATTTGACCTAGGTTGTTTGATATCAATGTGTGTGCCATCGACTGCTCATATGCACTGTGGTATCACGTAGTTCATGTAGAAATGACTGGTAAGGTCAGCCACTGCAGGCTCGGTGAGCAGCAGGGTGATGTACTGGAGGCAGAGGTGGTTGGTAATTGCTGTACATACCTCTCTGACAATTTTTGAGACTGCTTGATGGGCCAAGCCAAAAGAGTTCGCCGTTTTACGTAGCCTGCCTTCATCGCTCAGATAGTACAGGGTACAGGCCACCTTCTTCATTATGTCTACCGGCTCTCTCATCCGAGTTGAAAGTCCTTCTATACGAGGGAGTAAGATTATACTTAATCGTATTAGGCTCCCTCTCGACATCCTGAAGTTATCCCTCCACTCCTCAGGCAATACAATCTGGCTCTCGAAATTGTCCCACCAGCTAGCTGTTCGGCCAGGTCTCACCCAGAAACGCCGCTCCATGTAAGGGTTAGACCGTCTTTTCTTCCTCTCTTCACTCAGGCAGACCGAGTACAGCGCTCGCCTTCTGCGTAGGAGTAACGCATACCTGTTCACAGTGGCGGCTGGTGACATTTTTTTGAGGGGGGGCGCAGTTTGGCGGCGCGGTTTAAATAGCTCTCCACAGGGAGAACAGGTTTTGAGTAGAATATTTGCAGTGATGGGCAAGCTTCTTGATATTTGTAGTGAGCGAAGCTATCAGCTACTCTACAATACATTCAGCTTCACTACACAGAAGCTACACCTCATAAAGAAGTAGCAAGCTAAGTTACAAAAACCTGTCAAAAGTAGTTTGATAACTTAGTAGCTACTTTCAGTTAAACAAACTGCATGCCAAGTCAATGCAATTGTAGTGATCAACACAACTGTCAGTCAGATAAAAACGGTAAATGAAATTCAATCACCTGTACGTGTGTTCGTATGTTTGTGTTGGATGTCGTTATGTTGACAGGAACTTTTTCTTTGGCATTTTCGCAATTCGACTCCCTGAGCAGACAGCACAGACTTCCTAGTCAGCATTCTAGTTATCCGGTTGTCTAGAATGTGCATGCAAACTACCTGTTTAAAATGAATTAATTCTAAATTTATGAGCAGCGTCTGTTGTACTTGAAATTACGATACCTAGCTTTTCACTAGTCTCCACTAAAGTGACGTTCTGCTTAATTTGTCTGTTTGATGGATACAGGTACTGTATGAACATTAGAAAGGTCCAGGATACATTCTTTCGAGGACACTACTGCACTACCTGATCAATAAAAGAGCTTAGCTACTGAAAAGTTACTTGGTTTTGTAAATAGCAACGTTACTGCCAAGCTACTGTCAAATGTAGTTAAGCTAGCAGCGTCGCTACAAGCATTACTCACTGAACAGCCCGCTAACCAGCTCCGGTCAAGGTGCGTCCTCCCGCGGTCAGTGCTTAAATCCATACATTCTGGTCCCATGTCTTTTAGGAAGGGCGTAGGTTTGGTCTCAGCATTGGTAGGGACACTGCCCGGCAGACCCCCCCCCCCCACCCCCACCATAAATTAAAAAATGTAGTTGATGTTATATTTAACAGGCAAACTTTATTAGATTATATTAACATTTGTGTACTACTAACTTGTGGAACTTGGAACTGATTTAAACATAATAAGAATAATAAACCCTTAGTTTAAATAAAAAAAATAACATTCTCCACATTTCTTGACATCACATGTTTTTGTTGTCCTTTTTGGATATCCAAAACATGAGTAAGACCTCATCTGAAGCCCTGATGGTCCAGCTGCTTCTTCCTCAACCTGCACTACATCTGCACTGGATTTCTTAGTTTCCTGAATGCATTTCAAAATATTGCCTTAATGAACAAAATTTCCTAATGAGAAGTATATGCAGTGCATTTGTTTCTGAAATTAATTTGTAATATGTAGGTAAATGGTTCAGGTTTTATGGAGCTGTACTAAGCCTTCATCATCTGGATTGCAGTGCATTGAAATAATGTATTCATGAATTATATGCTACATACATTTGAGCATCCCAATTGATTGCACCTTTTTACTACCTTCAAGTATAACATGTATTCTCAAAATAGCCAGTGTGATTGATTACATTCATGGGTAAAATTGTCTAAACAGGGTAGGGTAGCTTATCCTTCTGACTTCAACAAGACGAGATGTAATGCAAGCTAAAGTAACATGCCCTACACACTAACAACTTTCAAAACATGTTTCCATTGTACAATGGGTGGCGATTTAGGGCTAGCAGCTTCGCAATGTGGGTAGTTTTCCGACTAGCTAACTAACAGCGACCTGGGCTTTTTGATAGCTCTATGGGTGGAAAAAACTTCTGGCATCTCTTTTCTTTTTAGGTGGCTTTTCAGAGCACAAAAGGGTCAAAATATCAATGCTGAGACCAAATGAAATACTGACTACTAGCAGCACTCTTTCAGGATTCACGTAGTGTTTCTAACTCTGCCACTTCAGCCAATTAAATGACATCATCTTGTCTCACAGGCTCGAGGGCGCATTGGAAAACTTAGAAATGTATTTCTAACTCTTCTGGGCGACGAACATTGTATTGATAATAATACGAATGAGTTTGCAAATATATTGTGCAAAATAATTTTTTTCTCAAATTAACAAAATATTGGTAGGGACTTTTTTGTCTTTCCCAAACTTTGGTCGTGACTAGTCCCTACCAACCCTATGCAAACCTACGCCCTTGTCTTTTAGTCTCTTCTTATCGACATCTGATCGTCGATTAAAAGGTGTTCCACGAATAGATACTAAGGAGTTTTCAGTCGCCATACTCTCACAATCCAATTATCTGCTAGCTAGCCTATGGTGCTCCGGTAGATATGTGATATTTAAATGAGATGTGAGGGAATAACAAAAGGTCTCTGATTGGACAGTCCTGTCAGGATGATATACAAGAAGCCCTGTCATTGGCTGTGGGCGCAAGTGATGTGCGCCCCGGGCTCGAACTGTCATCCGCCAATGAGAAGCTGTCCTTGCTCAAATGTTCCTGCCCCTTTTTTTGGCTCCCAAAGACTTCCACTTGGCCTTTTTTTTTTTTCATCTCAAAATTGTAGGGTGGGCGGCGCCCCAGCGCCTTGTATTGACGCAACGCCACTGCCTGTTCATAAGTACTACTTGTACCTGGAGTACTAAATAAACGTATAAATATATTGTGGAGACCGAGCTGCACATTCCGTTTGTTTTCCATGTTCATGTTCATTTTGAGTCTTGACGTTATAGCTTCTCGAGCGCAAGCTTCCCCTAGTGCCATAGCGACCGAACGTCATCGTATCTGAAAAGCTCCGTGTACCCCGACCCACTACTACTCGAACGCGGCGTTTTCAGATGTCTCCGGCCAGGGGAGCGTATTCGAAAATCTTCGTTTTCAGTCTCAGAATACGCCGTATTAGTGTGGACGCTAAATGTAAACGCAGACATATTTATGCGTTTCTACATTTACCCGGGCTAGTATGGACGCACCCTGTGGAGAGGAGACGACAACAGCCCTCACTGTACTCAGCTCCTGGAGATCGGTTGTAACGTGAACTGCAGAACGGGATATGTGAGATGCTTTTTCAGTGCTTGTCAACACAATAATCCACCAAATGACAGAAAAAAAAAGTCGCTAGATTTGTCGCTAGTCGCTTTATGCAGTCGCCAAGGGGCTCTGGAAAGTCGCCAGATATAGCGACAAAGTCGCTAAGATGGCAACACTGCAGTGGGGTCTGTATTTTTAGTCGTGATAATCATGAATCATTTGACATTTGAGTGATATTGCTCAGGGGTGTGCTCACCTCTGTTGTATTCTATTTCATTTTATTTGGTTTTATTTTTGAATTGTAACAGCAAACAGACATGTTAAAATAAAAAAATCTCCAAATGGTGAAATTATTTTAAAAAATATAGAATTTTCTAAGCAAAGGACAAATTATCTATTTGAAGCTATTAAATGCTCAATAAACAAAATGTTTAAGTGGCATTATGCAGTAATTGTACTTCAAGATTAGGGTTAGGATAAGCAGTTTTACCTTAAAAAACAGCTTACAAAAAATTGGGCCGCTACAATGACTTTTAATATGAAGAAATCGCCTCCGTGCCATTGCCATACCAGGGTCCGTAGGCATATTACGGCGTTCTGCCGCCCGGTTTTTAGTGTATGCCGAACTAGTAAGTAGCTTATTTGCCGTCTTGCTTTGTCTTGTGTTGCACTTGATTGATGTTTGACTGTGTTAGGACAGTTGTTGACTAACTAGATTGTCATAGTGTCAGAGTGAGCACATTTCAAGAGGTTTCGCTAGTTTTCTCTGCTAGCATCTCGTTAGCGATTAGCAATTAATCTGTTATGCTGCTTTAATAAATGGGTTACTGTGGAAATTAAGAGGCGATCTGGAATATTCTGTGCAGAGAATTCCTTGTGCTAGTATCACATATCGCTCAACGACACATGCATTCCTATATCTAACCCACCTCAGTATACTCAGAGTCCCAAGAGTTCACACTTTTATATGGCAAGCCACATACTAACAGAGACATATCAGACGTATCAGACATATCAAGCCACATGAAAGTCGAGTGTAGAAATGGAGATGGGAACTGTGATCATCAAGTAGTCACCCAAAGGTTACACAACTAATAACATGCTTCAATACCACAGACTACACCACATAAACCACAAGGTGCACCACAACCATCATAGAGAGACTTTTCCACAATAACCTGAAAAGGGTAATACAAAACGTACTATAGCTTCACCAGCCTAAAAGCTCTATTAAGGAGAAATTGCTGGTTTTTGTGGGTGTTTTTGTTTTTTGCGATTTGGCAGCCCCTAGAGATTCAGGACCTCAAACTGCTTTACGGAGAACCTTTATTCAAACTTAATGTTGTAGGTCCCACAAAAGACTTCATTACCCACAATTCCCTTATCACTTTTACTTTCTTATCTGCATTTCATTGAGACAGTATTGGCTGACAACAAGGTGGTAAAATCGTGATGCACTTGTGCCTAAAGCTGCGTTGTAATCATACATCTTTCTCTCTCTCTACAACTGGCTTTGCCAGGCTCATCTCTCTCTATCTCCTGGCGTCGGCCAAAGAGCATCTCTACCATCCACTCACCTCCAAGGGTGAAGAACAACTCTCTTTGTTCTCAACAAAGACAAAACTCTCTCTAAGATCTCTCGTTAGCCAAACACTGACCGCTAACGTAGTTTAGCGAAAGCAGCTAACATTAGACCTGCTAACTAACTGCAACGGAACAAAGCACAACAGAATTCGCGATTCTGCAACATTCCGAGCGATCAACTCCTCGGAGCTTAACTGCAGTGAAACAAAGACGTCACAGCAAATACAACTTTCTTCATCTACAGACGTTTTCATCTCTTCTCTGCCTCCTCAGCGTCGGATTCGCAGCACGACTCTTTCCAAGGGACTGGTAACAACCGACATTCTGGGCAGCTAGCTATCGTAGCTTATTCACAACCTGGCAAATCATAGGACTGTTTACATATGCCATTATTTATGTATTTCATCTGTTGTGTTTACCGAACGTAACTGTTTGTATATTTTCATTGTTAGTTGGTAGTTGGCTTCGCCACACCATCTAAGGGTTAACCCCTGTAAGCAACATGACGTCCCCTCGACGTCCTGTAATGGTCTCTCTGAACGTTCTAAAAACGTAAATGTGTATGGTTCCCTTGACAACTCTAGGACGTTTTGCACGACGTTCCAAGAACGTCCCTAGGACATTGCGGTGACGTCTGGAAAACGTGTTTCTATATGTCCTGGAAACGTTATGCAGGACGTTGCAAGAACGTCCTGAGGGTATTGTGATGACTTCTGGGAAACGTGTTTTAGACGTCCTGGGGACGTTATACAAAGACGGTAAAAGGACTCACCGTGGACGTAGCAGGCACGGTGGGGGTAACGACCGTTTTTGCTGAGCTGAATGAAAAAAATTAAATAATAATAGATTGCGGGCCGTCATTTTGCTTACAGGGCACACACACACACACACACACACACAAGTTCAAGTTTATTTATATAGCACATTTCATATGATATACAGTGGGGAAAATAAGTATTTGAACCCCTTGCGATTTCACAAGTTTGGCCACTTGCAAAGAAATGTGTGATCTATAATTGTAATGGTAGGTGTATATTAACAGTGAGAAACAGAATATCAACAAAAAAATCCAGAAAAATGCATTTTATAACATTTATGACTTTATTTGCATTTGATGCAAAAAATAAGTATTTGAACCCCCAAAACTGACTGACAAAAATGACTTAGTACTTGGTGGAATAACCCTTATTGGCAAGCACAGACGTCAGACGTTTCTTGTAGTTGGTCACCAGGTTTACAAACATCTCAGGAGGGATTTTGGTCCACTCCTCTTTCCAGATCCTCTCCAAATCTTTAAGGTTGTGTTTTCAATGGGAGGGAATGAGGGAATGAGGTTCAAGCCCAATATTCCACGTTACATGGCCCCATCCATAGTCCCCTTGATGCGGTGGAGTCGTCCTGTACCCTTGGCAGAGAAACAGCCCCAAAGCATAATGTTTCCACCTCCATGCTTGATGGTGGGTATGATGTACTCTTGGGGTCATATTCAGCATTCCCCCCCCTGTCAAACACGGCAAGTCGAGTTGATGCCAAAGAGCTTGATTTTGGATTCATCTGACCATATTCTGTCTCCCAATCCTCCCTAGAATCATTCAACTGTGCAATGGTAAACTTCAGATGGCCCTGTACATGCGCTTCCTTGAGCAGGGGGACCTTGCGAGTGCTGCAGTACTTCAAAAAATTACGGCGTGGTGTGTTGCCAATGGTTTTCTTGGTGACTCTGGTCCCAGCTGCCTTGAGATCATTCACAAGCTCCCCCTGTGTAGTTCTGGGGTTATTCTGCACCTTTCGAATGATCACTGATTCCGCACGAGGGGATATCTTGCATGGAGCCCCAGACCTAGAGCGGGTGACAGTTGTTTGGTGTTGCTTCCATTTATGAATAATCGCACCAATAGTTATCTGCTTCGCACCAAGCTGCTTGCCGGTGGTTTTGTAGCCCATTCCAGCCTTGTCCAGGTCTACAATCTTATCTCTGACGTCCTTGGACAGCTCTTTGGTCTTGCCCATGGTGGTGAGGTTGAAGGTGTGAAGTACGATTCTTTGGACAGGTTTCTTTTATACAGGTCACCAGTTGAGATCAGGTATACCTTGTTAGACCTAATGAGGACTAATCTGTGTGCTTTTTGGGCACATAACTGGCCATTGGGAGCCAGAATTCTTGCTGTTTGCTTGGGGGTTCAAATACTTATTTTTTGCATCAAATGCAAATAAAGTCATAAATCTTATAAAATGCAGTTTTCTGGATTTTTTTGTTGATATTCTGTTTCTCACTGTTAAAATACACCTACCATTAAAATTCTAGATCACACATTTCTTTGCAAGTGGCCAAACTTGCGAAGTCGGCAGGGGTTCAAATACTTATTTTCCCCACTGTACATAGACACACACACACACGCTTACAAACTTGATTGCGAGGCTTGGGAATTGAACCAGCAACCTTCCTATTACTAAACCACTTCTCTACCTACTGTACTACCACTGTCTGATTATAATTTTGTCACTTTAACACGTTTATCACAGTGTGAGACAGCCAACAAACTTAGTCATTTTTTCCAAGGGTTTGAGGAAAAGCATAGGCTATTGTAGCGATCTCAGTCACTACGAATTGAGGGTTTTCCGTGATGATCCCTTTTTTAATAAACATCCATGGCACGTCACAGACGGGCGGTCAGGGAGGCAGAGCCTAATAACTAGCCGCACTAATAATGAGAAAATAAAATAAATATGAATGCTTCTCTACTGATCTGTGCTATACATTTAATGTCTGCATGATTCCAATACAATGCATACATAGGGAGGTCTACCAAGTCTCAGCAAAGATGCTGCAACAGAACGTAGAGCTCACCGGTCAAATTGTCTGATTGGAATTTCTTAAAAATCCCGTCTCGCAAACACAATCTCAATTTGACAACAATCCTAATATTTAGGCCTATAAAGCAAACGTGCACTGCCCTTATTATGTTTTAAAGGAACAGGCTAATCTGCTGTTAGAAAGTTAAACAACACGCATATGCTGCATTTTAAATGAAGCGCAAACCGTCGGTTACAAACAAGGAGCAAACTGAGTGAGAAGGATCCAACATGTCCAAGCACACTAGCCTTAAAAGCTTTTTTTCAGAGGCCAAACACAACTGATGAGGGTAAACCGTCTGACGAGGATGAACCTGTAATACCTGCAGTGTTGCGTCTGAACGTGTTTCATTTCATTATACTGTCTATGCCCGTGCGTGAGCGTGCCGAAGTTGCGTAGGAGCCGAGAGCGATATTGCAGACAGATAGAGATTTGGAAAGCATATAAGCATATTAAAAAAAACGACCTGAACAAGTACATTTTTTTGGAGCTGTGAACTTAGTTCAAAATTTTGAATTATGAACTATGAACTGAACTAGTTCATGTAGAAAGTGAACTTTCCAAACACTGAATACCTGAAGCCCTGGCCTAGATGTTCGAACAGCTTCACCAGAAAAAAAGCCGAAATGTCGGGCGTTTTTGTTGTTATGGAGTGACAAGTTCTCTTGGCTAAGGTGCAAGGTAATTGATAGTCACAGTGAAATGTTCTGTTAGCACTGCGAAAAGGCGACGCAAAGGATTCACAAGAGGGTCGAATAATTTTAAAATCTCTGCTCTCATTGAACAAAGTCAGAGAAATGACCATGTTGCGGTGCTCAATTTAACGCCACAGCAGGTTGTGATTAAAGGCCACTTATTGACGCGCATCAGACATTAATGTTTTTTTTTCCCATGGTAAACTTAGAAAAATAAACATGTTGCATTCTAAACTACCTGATTATGTTATTATTTAAGCTACGCAGACCGTCAGTTTTCTTCAATAGGCTAATTTAGAAGCAGAAATAGATAGGCTATTTGGCCGGCTTATCATTAAAATGTCCGGAGAATGAACATTTTTCTCTAGCGGAACCTCTGGTGGGACGTTTTTGGGGACGTTTTTGAAGGACCGAATGCGAACGTCCCGCAGAGGACCACAGGGACGTCCTGGGGACGTGTGCTGAGAGACCAAATCAGAATGTTCCCTAAAAGTGCGTGTAAGAGCCATTCTTTGTATTTATTGTTTGTATTGTTGTTGTATTTAGAAGATTTAGAATAGGATTTCATATTTATATTTGGACAAACGTTCTGTTGCAAACGTGGTACTAATTGCACCTTGTTAGTGTGGTGTCCTAATTACTCCCTGTAGGTGGCGGCGAGGCTGCTACTTAAGACGGTGTGGTGACGCGGCCCAGACGCTGTAGGGGTGCAATGCGCAACAGTCATTGACCGTGTCCGTACCCGAGAACGAGCCCATGCGCGCGACTGTGCCAGCCTGACCGCGGCCTGTTGCCTCAAGCCAAGCCCCATTGAACCAAATTGAACTCTGCTTTATTTGTTTGAAAAGTTTACGTTTACAAGTTTATGTTACCCTTTTTATTGAATAAACCAACCACTCATCAAGGAGAAAACAATAACGCATCCTCGTCCTTTCACGCGTCAGTCTCTTGCATTCATACAGTCAAAGAACAGTGAACTAAATGGGAAAAGTAATGGAAACAAATGGAAACAAGGAATTAAGGAAAATTAACCCGTTTTAATCACTACATTAAGTCAATGACTTCGCTGGACTTCGTTGTGGACAACTGAAGAACTTGGAAAAGGATTGTGCATTTCGAAGGAAAAGGAAGGCCGACGCGCCAAACAATTCAAACAAAGGAAAGCCCGAGGTATGTGCTTCTGAAACTCATTATTGGAAGGAAACGCGGACTTTGTGAGTATCGTTTTGTTTGATTAAGAAATTGGAAATTACTTTAGAAATATTTTCCTTTGAGAAGCACAATGTCTGTAACACAGACGGATGAAGTCATGTCCGGAGAGGATTTGAATGTTGTAGCCAGTAAACGAATGCGCGCTGGCAAAGTGTCGCATATTACGCGCAGAATGAAGATTTTAGAAACTCTTATGGCTGGCAATGAGTTTGTTGAGGAAGTGAAGGAAAACTTGACTAAGCTTGAAGAAATGTTGAAAGAATTCGAAAGCATCCATAGTGCTTATATTGAAACTTTAAGCATAGAGGCCAAGGAAGCAGATATAAACACTTGGTATGAGCCCCGAAGGAAACAAATTAATTTCTTTCTCTCGAATACTGCGAAATGGATCCACGCTGCTGAAAACCCAGAAGCGCACAGCACTGCTTTACACTCCACTGCTGCTGTACTACCCGATTCTTCTGAACCAGATGCAGATACATATTTGAAAGATTTGGATGCTTGGTCCGTCACTAGCCGACGTTCAATGAGATCCAATGAATCAGCCTCCCAAGCGCTCATTCGCGCCGAGGCAGAGCAAGCGGCGCTATTGGAAAAGGCCGCGCGTTTGCAAGTAAAGCACGCTTTGGAAAAGGAAGATGAACTACTTGAACAGAAAAAGGAAGAAGTAAGAAAAAGACGAGAAACATTAGATTTAGACACAGAAATGGCTGCCAATATGGCAAAAATGTATGTGCTTAAAAATGCTGAACAAGCTGCGTTTGAAAACTTTGAGGAAGAAGAACAACTAGAGCCTAGGGATGCAATGATTGAATACTTTGACGCAGAAGAGCAACCATCAGCACATTATGAGGTCATGCCTGAACCAGATGTAAGGCTAAAGCAGGGAGTTAAAGTTCAGTTCCCCTATCGTACTCATTCTTCTGTGCAGGATCATGATAATGTCCAACAGACTTATTCTGTTCGCTCTAAGAGTTCATTTACTCAAACCCAAAATACAGTGCCAGTTAGGCAAGCCAGTAGTCAGGCTAGCGGCCATGCCAGCAGTCACACAAACACTACAAGCGGGCAGCCTAGCCCAATGTCTGCTCCATCAATGAAGCAGCCACCATCACATGATCTCTCTGATATTCTTAGGAGGCAAAATGAGCTGACCAACATCCTTGTGAAACAGCAAGTGCTCTCTACTTTACCACAAGGGAGCATTACACCTTTTGATGGAGACATCCTCCAGTACAAATCGTTCATTCATTCTTTTGAACACATGATTGAGAGAAAAACAGACAACAACCAAGACAAATTACAGTTTTTAAGTCAATACACAAAAGGAACAGCATTGGATCTTGTGAAAAGTTGTCAACATATGGACGCAGACAGAGGATACCCAAAAGCAAAAAAACTACTAAAAGAAAACTTCGGAAATGACTACAGAATTTCCTGTGCATACATGGAGAAGGTATTCAACTGGCCAGCCATCAAACCTGAAGACACAAAGGCATTGCGTGAGTATGCATTGTTTCTTAGAACTTGTTGTACTGCTATGGAAGAAATTGACTACATGACTGAATTGGATACCATCTCTAATATGAGGAATGTTGTATTGAAACTCCCATATAAGTTGAGAGAGAAGTGGCGTGCAAAGGCATGTGATCTGCAAAGCAAAGGCAGAGTCAAAATGGAAAATGTAGTCTCTTATGTTGAAGGTCAAGCAAAGATCATGTCAGATCCTGTATTTGGCAACATACATGACTCAAGTCATACCCAAACAAAGTCCAAATCAGTGTTGAAACCCAAAGGAAGCTTTGCAACTAATGTGAATGTGAAACCAAATCAAACACAGAAAGGCCCAAATAGCCCATGCCTGTTCTGTAAAGGTGACCATGAACTGAAGTCATGTGATGAATTGGAGAAAAAAGTGCACAAAGATAAGATCACATTTCTAAGACAAAATGGTGTCTGTTTTGGATGTTTAATGAAAGCAGGGCATATAAGCAAAGACTGCACAGGGCGTCTAAGCTGCTCTGTATGCAAGAAAAAACACCCAAGTGTGCTGCACATCAAGACAGATCAGACTTCAGCAAAGCCTACCATTAACAGTGGGCAGGTGTCACTCAGAGCTGGAGAGCATTCTGGGGCCGGTGATAGAGATGGCAGTAGAGAGTGCATGATGTCAATTGTTCCAGTGAAGGTGAAGCACTGCAAAGGAACTGAGGTGATAAATACTTACGCTTTTCTTGATCCTGGCAGCTCTTCAACCTTCTGTACAAAGAGTCTAGCCAACAAGCTGAACCTAACAGGGCGAAAAACTAACATCCTGCTCCGAACCATGTCTCAGGAAAAGTCAGTGAGCGCAGACATCATCACAGGCCTGGAGGTGTCTGCAATTGATAAGTCCCACTTCATCACGTTGCCAGATGTGTACAGTCAAAGCAGAATGCCAGTTGACACAAGTAACATTCCCAACCATGATGACCTATCTAAATATACTTACCTCAGTAAAGTGAGCATTCCCAAAATCGAAGCTGATGTAGAACTGCTGATTGGCAGCAATGTTCCGAAAGCGCTAGAGCCATGGGAAGTGGTAAACAGCCAAGCAGATGGTCCGTTTGCGGTCCGAACGAAACTTGGATGGTTCGTTAACGGTCCTCTTATTGACAGTGGCAGCTCCAGCACTCTTTCTGCTACTGTTAATAGAATATCTGTGGAAAAATTGAATGACACGTTAATACAACAATACAATCATGACTTTAATGAAAGCAAGGAAGACAAACCAGAAATGTCCGTTGAAGACAAAAAGTTCATCGAAATAATGGAAAAATCTGTCTGTCTCAGGAATGGACATTACACATTGGACTTACCTTTCAGGAAGAAAAAATTAGTTATGCCAAATAACCATCAGGTGGCAGAGCAGCGTCTTGCCAGTCTAAAGAGAAGGTTCCAAAGGAATGAAAAGTTTAAAACAGAATATACCAACTTTCTCACAGATGTCATCAACAAAGGACATGCTGAAGTTGTTCCACAAAATGAGCTGAAAAGATCCGATGGACGAATCTTTTACATCCCACATCATGGAGTCTACCACCCAAAGAAGGGCACCATTAGGGTTGTCTTTGATTGTGGTGCTAAATTCCGTGGTACGTCTCTGAATACAGAATTATTGCAAGGTCCTGACCTAACAAGCTCTCTGTTTGGTGTGCTCACTAGGTTTCGCCAAGAGCCTGCTGCTGTCATGACGGACATTCAGACAATGTTCCACCAGGTCCGAGTGTCAAAAGAGCACATTGACTACCTCAGATTCCTCTGGTGGCCCAATGGTGACACTAGTCAGCCTCCAGCTGAACACCGCATGTTAGTGCACCTCTTTGGTGCAGTGTCGTCACCAAGTTGTGCAAACTTTGCACTTAGGCAAACTGCTAAGGACAACAAGGCCATGTTCCATCCAAACATAATCAGCACAGTTGACAATAACTTTTATGTTGATGATTGCCTTAAGTCTCTCCCCTCTGAACAGGACACAGTGCAGCTGGTGAAAAAACTAACACATCTCTGTCAAAAGGGAGGATTCCGACTGACTAAATGGATGAGCAACAGCCGGACCGTCCTGGGACACATCCCAAAAGAGGACAGAGCCTTTGAGGTCAGAGAACTGGACTTGGACAGAGATAAGTTACCAATTGAAAGAGCCTTGGGTCTGCTATGGAGTGTTGAAGATGACATGTTTAAATTCAACATCATTGTGAAGGACAAGCCTCACACACGTAGAAACATGCTATCCATTGTGAGCTCAATTTATGACCCACTGGGGTTTCTATGCCCTCTCACTCTACCTGCAAAGTTGTTGTTACAGGCTCTGTGCAGAAACAAGCATGACTGGGATGGCAGAATACCCCAAGCTGCATCTGATAAGTGGGGAAGATGGATTGAAGACTTGAGTGTGCTGGAGGGCTTTGAAGTGGCTCGCTGCGTGAAACCGCATGGATTCAAACCAGTCAGACAAGCTGAGCTACACCACTTCGCTGATGCCAGTGAGCATGGATACGGCACCGTGAGTTACATCAGAATGACTACTGACAGTGGTGACATACACGTCTCCTTCATGAATGGCAAAGCAAGAGTCGCGCCGATGAAACAGATGACCATCCCACGCCTGGAACTGGCAGCTGCAGTGCTGGCAGTTAAAGTGGACAAGATACTCAGGAGGGAGATGGAGTGGACACTGTCACAGTCAACCTTTTGGACTGATAGTCAGTCAGTTCTAAAGTACATAGCTAACGAGCAGGCAAGATTTCACACCTTTGTAGCAAATAGGATAGCTGTCATTAGGGACAACACAGATGTGTCACAATGGAGGCACATTAGAACAAAGCTGAATCCAGCTGACAGGGCGTCAAGAGGAGTGAGCGCCAGCACATTTGTGAAGTCAAAGGAATGGATCCAGGGACCAGACTTTCTCTGGAAGATGGAAGAGGAATGGCCTCAAACCCCCATGGAACCCCTCTCACTCTCGGAAGATCATCCAGAGGTGAAAAGAAACACCACTGTGTTCAGTGTGATCACCAAGAAGGAAGAGGAAAACCCAACCGAGAAGCTACTGGAGCATTTCTCAAGTTGGCACAAATTGAAAAGAGCAGTAGCATGGTACCTAAAACTGAAAGACATACTTAGAGAAAAAAGGAATGTACAAACAAAAGATGTAAAGGCAAAAAAGCATACCTCTTCCCTCAGTCTGAGTGATCTGTGGAGAGCAGAAAAAGCCATCATTGTGTTTTGCCAGAGACAAAGATATCCAGGTGAGATGGCACAACTGGAAAAGACACCCACAGCTGGAAAAGCAGCAGTAGGCAGGCAAAGCAACATCTACAAACTCGATCCAGTGCTTGACGATGGAGTTCTGCGAGTCGGAGGGAGACTAAGCAGATCAGCAATGCCAGAAGAAGCGAAGCGGCCGATGATTCTGCCAAAGGACTACCACATCTCCACTCTTCTGCTTCGTCACATCCATGAACATCTGGGGCATGCTGGGAGAAATCACATCCTCTCCACTCTGCGAAAAAAGTACTGGATAGTCAATGCCAACTCTGCTGCACGCAAGATTCTCTCCAAGTGTACTGTGTGCAAACGCACAAGAGGCAAGATGGGGGAACAGAAAATGGCAGACCTCCCCAAGGAGAGAGTTGAGGCAGACCTGCCACCATTCAGTAATGTAGGTGTGGACTACTTCGGGCCCTTCGAAGTGAAGAGAGGAAGGAGTCTTGTCAAAAGATATGGAGTCATATTTACCTGTATGACAAGCAGGGCTCTGCATCTAGAGATGGCTCATTCTTTGGACACCGACTCCTGCCTAAATGCCCTGCGAAGGTTTGTGTGCAGAAGAGGACAGGTCAGACACATCCGATCAGACAATGGTACAAACCTGGTAGGAGCCAAAAGAGAACTGGAAAAAGCCCTGTCTGAACTGAATCACAGCAAGATTGAAAAAGATATGCTACAGAGAGGAGTACAGTGGAGTTTCAATCCGCCAGCCGCTTCACATCATGGTGGAGTGTGGGAGCGTCTCATCCGCATGGTACGGCAGGTTCTTTACTCCATCCTAAATGAACAACATCTTGATGATGAAGGTCTACAAACACTACTGTGTGAAGTAGAAGCCATCTTGAACAGCCGTCCCATCACCACGGTGACAGAGGATGAACGGGACCTGGAAGCGCTGACTCCGAACCACATCCTCCTCCTGAAAGCTCAACCTGCATACCCACCAGGACTGTTTCAGAAAACCGACTTGTACATTAGAAGACGTTGGAAACAGGTCCAGTACCTAGCAGAACTGTTTTGGAAAAGATGGACACATGAGTATTTACCATTACTGCAGGAAAGACAAAAGTGGCACATGGAGAAAAGAGGATTCCAGAGAGGTGATGTCGTAATGGTCGTCGACAGCACAGCGCCACGAGGATCCTGGCCACTTGGAAGAATCCAAAAGGTCTATCCTGACTCAAAGGGCCTTGTGAGAGCCGTGACCTTGAAGACCAAGTCTGGCGTTTTAACCAGACCAGTGACAAAGCTGTGCCTCCTCCTTGAGGCAGCAGAGGACGCTGATTGAAGATAAGTGTACATTTGTCAGCACTTATCTACCTTGTTTAATAGATTATTAAGTAAATATGGCTCTCTATACAGTATTTCTTTTGGTAATTGATGTACACACACAATTAGGGGCCGGTGTGTAAGAGCCATTCTTTGTATTTATTGTTTGTATTGTTGTTGTATTTAGAAGATTTAGAATAGGATTTCATATTTATATTTGGACAAACGTTCTGTTGCAAACGTGGTACTAATTGCACCTTGTTAGTGTGGTGTCCTAATTACTCCCTGTAGGTGGCGGCGAGGCTGCTACTTAAGACGGTGTGGTGACGCGGCCCAGACGCTGTAGGGGTGCAATGCGCAACAGTCATTGACCGTGTCCGTACCCGAGAACGAGCCCATGCGCGCGACTGTGCCAGCCTGACCGCGGCCTGTTGCCTCAAGCCAAGCCCCATTGAACCAAATTGAACTCTGCTTTATTTGTTTGAAAAGTTTACGTTTACAAGTTTATGTTACCCTTTTTATTGAATAAACCAACCACTCATCAAGGAGAAAACAATAACGCATCCTCGTCCTTTCACGCGTCAGTCTCTTGCATTCATACAGTCAAAGAACAGTGAACTAAATGGGAAAAGTAATGGAAACAAATGGAAACAAGGAATTAAGGAAAATTAACCCGTTTTAATCACTACAGTGCGATTTAAGGCTCATGCGAATGTCCCGCAGAGGACCACAGGTAAAGGTTACGGGATCGTTTTTGAAGGACGTCCTGGGGACGTGTGCTGAGAGACAAAATCAGAATGTTCCCTAAAAGTCCGATTTAAGGCTACGGAACGTCACAGAAGGACCAAACGTAGACTTGCTACGAACGTCAAAAACGTTCTGGTAAGGTCCTCTAGCGAACGTTGTGGCGGGGACCAATTGGGGACGATTGGGGACGTTGCGAATGTCCTGTTAACGTCCTGGTGACGTTCCCTGTTTGCGGGGAACGTTATGATTGCTTCTCATCTACATCGGGACTTGCATGCATCACTAACCATTTCCCTCTTCTAACATGGCATCTTAATCACACACGATTACATATACACTACAGTTCAAAGGTTTGGGGTCACTTAGAAATGTCCTTATTTTTCAAAGAAAAGCACTGTTTTTTTCAAAGAAGATGACATTAAATTTATCAGAAATACACTCTATACGTAGTGAATGTGGTAAATGACTATTCTAGGTGAAAATATCTGGTTTTTAATTAAATATCTACGTAGGTGTATAGAGGCCCATTTCCAGCAACTATCACTCTGGTGTTCTAATGGTACATTGTGTTTGCTAATCGCCTTAGAAGACTCATGGATGACTAGAAAACCCTTGAAAACCCTTGAAAACCCTTGTGCAATTATGCTAGCACAGCTGAAAACTCTTTCGCGGGTGAGAGAAGCTATAAAACTGGCCTTCATTTGAGCTAGTTTAGTATCTGGAGCATCTCATTGGTGGGTTCGGTTATACTCTCAAAATGGCTGGAAAAAGATAACTTTCATGTGAAACTCGCCAGTCTATTCTTGTTCTTAGAAATGAAGGCTATTCCATGTGAGAAATTGTGAAGAAACTGAACTTTTCCTACAAGGGTGTGTACTACTCTCTTCAGAGAACAGCAGAAACGGGCTCTAACCAGAGTAAAAAGAGAAGTGGGAGGCCCCGGTGCACCACTCAGCAAGAAGACAAGTATATCGGAGTGTCTAATTTAAGAAATAGACGCCTCACAGGTCCTCAACTGGCAGCTTTTTAAATGGTACCCGCAAAACGCCAGTGTCACCTTTTACAGTGAAGAGGCGACTCTGGGATGCTGGCCTTATAGGCAGAGTGGCAAAGAAAAAGCTGTGACTGGCCAATAGAAAGAAAAGATTGATATGGGCAAATGAACACAGACATTGGACAGAGGAAGATTGATAAAAAGTATTCTGGACGAATTTAAAGTTTGAGGTGTTTGGATCATACAGAAGAACATTTGTGAGACGCAGAACAGGTGAAAAGATGCTGGAAGAGTGCCTGACATCATCTGTCAAGCATGGTGGAGGTAATGTGATGGTCTGGGGGTGCTTTGGTGCTGGTAAAGTGGGAGTTCCTTGTCGTAGAACACTACGACATTACCTGATGGGAAGTGACGTAGTCACGCATCCAACTTCGAATACACTATTCATTCACGCCTGGAAGGCTGAGATGCGTCAATCATCTCCTGAGCCCGCCCCCTCAGGAGTGCATAAATATGAGCGCTTTAACGCATCTCGTCCTCTTTTCAACTTTCGACGTTAGGTATCCGTACCTAACATCACACTTATCGTTACGCTCAAGAAAGAATTGCTATTTGCTAATTCGTCTCGTGTGCTTAACACTCTTGTAGCCGGTGAGTCGGGTTTATCCCTTCACTAACTTTGAGCGTGCTCCCTCCGCTTCCAGCAGCGTGGTGTCTGGCATCCGCCCTCCGGCTGTAGCCTCACCCGCTAGCCCTTCCCCCTCTCCCATCCCTCCCCCCACCCCGTTGGTCACCACGGAACACGAGGCGGTGGAGCTAACCTCTTGCTTCGAGGAGATGCCGGCCCTCGAACTAGACTTCGGTCTGGACACGAGAGCCTGCCCGAATCTGAAGAGCTCTCGTCGGAGAGTGAGGATATGGATGTGGCTGGGCAGCCGCCCGTCACTTCCAGGACCCTGGGCCAACAGCTGCATGAGGTGGCACTGAGGGCTGCGACCTACCTCGGTCTCCCTCTACCTCCACCTCCTGTCGTGCAGTCTTCCATGCTGGACGGGGAATTCTTCGGCGGCCCTCCAGCCACGGCTCCCAGCCCCCTCCCTTTCTTCGCAGTGGTACATAGGGAGCACACAGCGACCTGGTCCACGCCCTACTCAGGACGTGCCCCGGTTCCAGGCTTCGCCTGCTACCTCCACCTTGACCAGGTGAAGGAAAGCGGCTACCTCTCCGTCCCTCCGGTGGAAGACGCAGTGGCGGGTTACCTTTCACCCTCTGCTCCCTCGGCGCATCTGGGCCAGAAGCCTGCTCTGCCCTCACACATTTCCCGTCACCAGGCATCATTGGCGGAGAAGGCGTACTTGGCGGCTGGGCAAGCCGCCTGTTCCACCAACACCTCTGCTCTCCTGCAGCGTTACCAGGCGAAGCTGTTAACGGAGTTAGCCGCGTCGCTGGGAGGCGACCATCAGGTGGTGGCTGAGCTGCGCAGGGCGACGGATCTCTCTCTCTCCGTCTCACTCGCTGCACAGCGCAGGCTCAAGGAAGAGTCATGGGCGCCTCCGTCATGAATCTGCGGTCGCTTTGGCTGTCACTGGCGAGGCTCAGCGACAAAGAGAAGGCTCCTCTTCTGGACTCGCCACTCACCGTCGGCGGTGTCTTCGGTGAGTCTGTGGGTTCAATGGCCGCCCAGTTCGAGGCGGAGAAAAAGAGTCGCGATGCGCTTCAAGCCTGGATGCCCCGCTCCATCTTTGACCAGCGCTACTATCCTCAGGCAACTCCAGCCACAGGAGCCAAGCGCAGTGGATTCCATTCTCCAGCACCTCCGCCAGCTAAGGTCCCGGCGCGCCGTGGATGGCACAGACACCCCTTCCGCCTTCCAGAGCAATCCGACTCGCGTCAGCCCGCTCCACGCCAGACGCAGAGCGCACCCCGCGGAGCACGCCAGCATGCTGCCAGGCGGGGGAGAGGTCGCAGAAACTCTTCAGCCTCCTGATCTGCGGCTAAAAAGAGGAGAGGGGGAGAGGTGGAATCCTCACCACCAGGGAAATTGGCCCGCTTCTCGCGTGCAAAAATCATGCCAGCTACGGTTTGTCAAGTTACACCAAACACACAAAATGTATTTGTCCCAACTGTCCCTTTAGGCCGGCGTTTCAACATGCTTGTGTTACTCCCCCACACATCACGCATTTTTTATCAAACCGAGGGGGCAACCCCAGATCTCTTTAGTCAGAGCGGGCACAGATCTAGACAGATTGAATATGAGCGAGCCTATGCTCGACCAAGTATTTCGCTCTCGGCCCAGCCTGCACGACTGTGTGGAGAGCTGGCGCGCATGCGCAGTGTCACCTTGGGTTCTAAAAACCATATCAGTAAGATGCACGCTCCAGTTTGCCCGTCCCCCGCCGAGGTTCAGGGGCACGGTTCAAACGTTAGTGCCACCGCACCAAACGCGTTTCCTACAGGAGGAAATAGACTCCCTTCTAGGAAAGGGAGCAATACAGCATGTACCTCTCGGAGAAGAGAACAGGGGGTTCTTCAGTCGCTATTTTCTAGTCCCAAAAAAGGACGCAAAATATCGACCAATCTTAGACCTCCGTATTCTGAACAAAGCTCTCATGACGATAAAATTCAGGATGCTGACCCCTCGTCTGCTAGTTCAATACATAAGACCGGGAGATTGGTTCACTTCCATCGATCTAAAAGACGCATATTTCCATATCCCCATTCACCCCAGACACCAACAGTTTCTGAGGTTTGCCTTCGGAGGGAGGGCTTATCAGTTCTGCGCGCTCCCTTTCGGTCTAGCTTTGGCTCCAAGGGTGTTCACAAAATGCGTAGAAGCCGCCATCGCACCCTTGCGAATTTACAATTACTTAGACGACTGGCTTTTTTGCTCGAAGTTGAAAGAAGCGGCGTTACAAGAGTGCCATCTAGTGGTGTTGCACCTACATCGTCTAGGCTTCGTGGTGAACAAACTAAAAAGTGTTCTTATCCCCAGTCAGTCCGCTCTCTTCCTGGGAATGGTATTAAATTCCATCTCGATGAACGTGGGTTTCTCTCAAGGAAGAATAGAAGCAATCAGATCGTGTGTAAGTCAGTTCAAACTGAAAAAGAAAGTTTCATCCCTTCTCTGCCAAAGGCTGATAGGAATGATGGCTTCGGCTGCTATAGCGTTACCTCTCGGAATGCTACACACACGCCCCTTTCAAACGTGGTATCTCTCTTTAAAACTCAGTCCCACCAGGAACAGGTTCAAGAGGGTGACAGTGGATGCCAGGTGCCTGAAAGCTCTGGCGATCTGGAAAACGCTACACTTCCTCACATCGGCAGCTCCGATGGGCATAGTGACACACCGTTTAGTGATAACGACAGACGCTTCCACATCAGGGTTGGGTGCGATCTGCGAGGGAAGATCAGTAAACGGCCTCTGGTCTGCGGCAGAGGCCGAGTCACACATCAATGTCTTAGAACTAAAGACGATTTTCCTGGCGCTGCAGCACTTTCTGCCCTTAATAAACGGTCAGCACGTTCTAGTCAGAACAGACAACACATCCGCCCTGGCATATGTAAACCATCAGGGGGGTGTTCTCTCTCCGACGCTGCATCGTCTGGCGTCCCGCCTGCTCTTGTGGGCAGCAGCTCGCATCAGTTCCCTCAGAGCAGTTCATGTTCCGGGCAACCTCAACTGGGGCGCGGACTTGCTGTCGATGGGCAATCCACAGCCTGCAGACTGGTGTCTTCACCCTCAGGTGATCGAGCAGATCTGGCTACGTTTTCACAGAGCTCAGGTGGATCTGTTTGCCAGCAGAGAGAACGCCCGCTGCCTGCTCTGGTTCTCGCTGGGGGGAGAAAACCCCCCGTTAGGTGTAGACGCGCTGGGCCACCAATGGCCGAACATGCGTCTTTACGCTTTTCCCCCGATCTCTCTCCTTCAGCAGGTGCTGAGCAGGATAAGGGACGAGGGCAGATAACTGATATTAATAGCCCCCCATTGGCACAATCGACCATGGTTCGCGGATCTATACAGGATGTCAGTGCAACCTCCATGGACGCTACCTCTACGGAGAGATCTCCTGATCTGTGGCAGCTCAGGGCCTGGCACCTGAAAGGAGCAGGCTGATAGCTTCGGGGCTGTCTGATGCAGTGGTGTCCACAATACAGAGTGCTCAGGCTCTGTCGACACGATCCCTCTATACGCTGAAGTGGCGCAGACTTGATCAATGGTGTGTCGTGCGGCAGTGCGACCCTGTCAACTGCGCTCTGAGCGTAATTTTAGAATTCCTGCAGCAGTTATTTGACGAGGGGAAGGCGGCTTCCACTCTCAAAGTTAACCTTGCGGCTATTTCGGCCTGCCATGCAGGCATTAATGGTAAAACTCCAGGTAATCACCCTCTAACGTCACGCTTTATGGCTGGCGTTAGGCGTCTCAGAGTGCCCGAAAGGCACTTAGTGCCCTCATGGGATCTGCTGGTGGTTTTGCGCACTCTCACAGGTCCTCCGTTCGTACCCCTTGAGACGGTAGATATGAAACTTGTTTCATTTAAAACCGCGCTGTTGTTGGCTTTGGTGTCAGCAAAACGCGTGGGTGACTTGCGAGCTCTGTCAGTCAGCGCATCGTGCCTACAGTTCGCGATTGCTGGTGACAAAGTGGTTATGCGTCCGAATGCCGCTTACACGCCTAAGGTGGTGTCAACTCCTTTTCGCAATCAGGTAATTGAGTTGCCAGTATTTTCGCCTCCCCCTTTCGCTTCGGCGGAGGAGGAGCGCTTGAATAAGCTGTGCCCTGTGCGCGCTCTCCGCTGTTATATAGAACGCACCAGTGCTTTCAGGAAATCTGACCAACTGTTCGTATGCTTTGGAGCACACGCGAGGGGCAGACCTCTTTCAAAACCTAGCCTTTCCCGTTGGATTGTGGAGGCTATTGTTTTGTCTTACAAGAGTTTATCTTTAGAGCCGCGGGTAAAGTTGCGTGCGCACTCTACTCAGGGATTTTCTTCCTCTTGGGCATTATTGAAAGGCGTCTCAGTCGAGGATATTCGAAAGGCTGCGAGTTGGAATTCTCGCAACACTTTCGTTAGATTCTATATGTTAGATGTGGCTACTCCTTCTTTCTTGCAAGAAGTCTTACACGCTGATAATTCATTAGCTCCCCAGAGCCTGTGAATGGTTATTAATATGAACGGTTGCCAGCCTTTACACGTTTAATGCTGACGCTCCGATATATGGGGAAATCATGTAGACAGACGATTGGAAATCGCTTAGTCTGCGTGAGAAGGTTATTGATAACGTATGTGTTCATTAGCTTTTATACTAATGCAGATGAACCGTTATATGAGAGATTCATGTAGGCAGGTGATCAGAGATCACTCTGGCTACGTGAAAGGAAGGCATAGTAATGCATGTGTTCATCAGCTTTTATATGATAAATGCAAATGAACCGATATAAGGGGGAATCCCGTAGGCTGGTGATCAAAGATCTTGTAGCCTATGTAAAGAAGGGATTGCCCCGTGATGTTAACCGCCAGCTGTCGTGAGAACCTCTTGGGAGGTCAGAAGTACGAGGAGCTGGCTAAGGTTTATTGACACTGTATTTTTCACGCGTGAAGGGATACGGTTCCCATCTAGTAATTTCGTAGTGTTCTACGACAAGGAACGTCTCGGTTACTTACGTAACCTCGGTTCCTTTAGTGGAACCGCAGACATTACCAAGTTTGCGTGTACAGTGTCCATTTGTTCTTGGAGTGGGTGTGTTTTCAGTATGTTGAGTGTATGTATGCTCAAGTTTCCAAGAGAACGAGATGCGTCAAAGTGCTCATATTTATGCGCTCCTGAGGGGGCGGGCTCAGGAGATGATTGACGCATCTCAGCCTTCCAGGCGTGAATGAATAGTGTATTCGAAGTTGGATGCGTGACTACGTCACTTCCCATCTGGTAATGTTTGCGGTTCCACTAAAGGAACCGAGGCTACGTAAGTAACCAAGACGATTTGTACAAGGTAAAAAGGATTTTTTTGCCATACCCTGTGGACAGCGCTTGATTGGAGCCAATTTCCTTCTACAACAGGACTATAAAATAGGAGATATTGCTGAATCCCCAGAAAGGACTGTATAGCTGATTTACTGAAATGATGAGTGACAATCACCACATGTCTGTCCGGTCAGAACAAGAATTGCTGATGCCAAAGTTCCAAAGATGACTGGTTTTATTGCACACACACGTGAAGTGAAGACATGAATGACTGATGAATGAACCATGAATATAATTATCCGTGTAAAGGACTCATATACAAGGATGATGATGAACTGACTGATAGAATCCGTGGACTGAATGAAACAATGATCCGTGAATATAATTGCCGTTGTAAATGACTTATATCCACGGCTGTTGACCCGTGGTTTCTATGAATGACATGAATCACAAGACGTACTGATATTAACAATTATATATACAACAAGAATGAATATATATACACGATGAAACAGACCAAGTAAATAACACACATATACACAAACACTCACATTCTTAAATCGACGCACGGCAAGTGAATGATCGCAAATTAATTGTCCAACAAACTCCTTGATGCTCCTCTCTCCAGCTCTGCTCCCACAAAATGGCCAGAGAGGGGTCTGGCTTATATAGGGGCGAGAGGAGCTGAGAGGCATGTTCAGGCATGCCTCAGGGGGAGACTTGAAACTGTCCACTGAGTTATTTGGGGTTGCCTGGAAACTGTCTTGGGGTGACAGTGACAATGACAATGGAAAGTGACATTCCACTGTTCACGACCCCCCACAGAACCTAGGGATGATCTGACCTTGTTATTACCCCAGGTCCTGTGAGAGGCCCAAACAGCGGGGTGCCTCAGCTAGATGCAGCTGAGGGAGAAGCCTTCTTAACAAGGACAAAGACCCAAAGTGCACCTCCAAATTATGCAAGAACTATATAGGGAAGAAGCAGGCAGCTCGTATGCTGTCTGTAATGGAGTGGCCAGCGCAGTCACCAGATCTCAACCCCATTGAGCTTTTGTGGGAGCAGCTTGGCCGTATGGTACGCAAGAAGTGCCCATCAAGCCAATCCAACTTGTGGGAGGTGCTTCAGGAAACGTGGGGTGAAATTTCTACAGATTACCTCAACAAATTAACAGCTAGAATGCCAAAGGTCTCCAATGCTGTAATTGCTGCAAATGGAGCCTTTTTTGACAAAAGCAAAGTTTGATGAACAAAATAAATATTTCAAATCAAAATCATTATTTCCAACCTTGTCAATGTCTTGACGATATTTTCTATTCATTTCGCAACTCATTTGATAAATACAAGTGTTAGTTTTCATGGAAAACATGAAATTGTCTGGGTGACCCAGTACGGTAGTGTACATTGGCCTTCATATAGCCACACACGCAAGAAGAGTACTCAAACTTCGCGCTGCACACAGGCTCGTCCTTTTTCACACCACATATATGGGCCATTCTACCGAATTGATGCAAAGTCATGTCGGATATATTTAGAATTTTTTTATGGTTTATTCCCAAAACTTTGTCCGTATGTATATTGTACCATATCTAAAGTACACATATCTAGTAAAAGAACAGTCAAGTTTTATATTGTATTTTCAGAATGTGTTGGAATGTTTTTCCTCTTCCAAAAATTGTCACTACCGAAACATCACATTTACTATAGTAAAAAAGTATTATTATTGACCTGTTCAGATTGTGTTTCCTTCCCTTCTCTGAAGAGTATTTTTACAAATATTTCTTGAAGGTTTTCACAATGAAATCCATAGAAATGAATTTTTTACCTAATTTTCAAGTCCAATTTATCTGTTTCGGTAGTGACTGCACTGTTTCGGTAGTGCTGCACTGTTGGATGGATGTTCATTTCTCTCCCAAAATCATCCAAAAGGTGCTCTGGGCCGCCCTTTAGTCCACACAACACATTTATTTAAAAATGATGGGATTGAACTACTTACCATTTCATTTTGTCACTACCGAAATCATCTGGTCACTACCATATGTTTCGGTAGTGACTGTTTCGGTAGTGACAATTCTAGCTAACTTTAAGCATAAATAAAGAATTCTAGCAAGCACACAGCTTGCAAACACATCTTTGAAGAGGTGAACACACATACAAACATAAGATTTTCCATGAAACCCCAAAAGGTTTACTTAATTGAAGAAAACATGCGTTTCGGTAGTGACAATTCTTAAGGTTACACGTCGATTTTTAGACTTTGGAACACATTTATATAAAAACTATGGGATTAAGCTACTTACCATTCAATCATGAGGGACAGAGATGCAGTGTCACTGCATGGTCAAAAATGCAGAGTCGTGGCTAAAACACAGGCTCAGCCAATGGACTAAAACTCTTGTGTTTCGGTAGTGACATGAAAACTAGGGACATGATTTTTTGAGTATAGTAAATTGATTTAAAAATTAAACCCACAATAAATCTAAATATTCCAAGTTCTGTTTCAACCCAATCATAAAGATCTTTGAAATTAAATCATTGAAAAAAATCTAAAACAAATGAAAAGTGTTATTTAAAGGCATTGAAATCTAGGTGTCAGGGTTGGGGACAGCTACTTCCCAATAGAAAGTACCCTATAAATGATGATTTTGTACATATTTAGCTTATCACTATCTCATGTAATGCATTGGGTTTATATAGACCATAACATTTTCTAATTAAATATCTATGCCTAAATACCTAATTGTTTTGTAAATAGTTTTTATTGTTGAGGGACTGCATATTACACAAATTCGGTAGAATGGCCCATATATGTTCACGAACGTGCACACACATGCACGCGGAACTACGGTGGTCAGACAAAGGAACACAGACACACATATTTTCAGGCACGCTCCTAACAGCGCAACACCGAGCTTACAAGCTTGCGCACACACACACACTCCCTCTCCCTTACACATACATATACTCCTTCAATTAATTAGTTAGATACATTTAGCTAGATTACATATTGTGTGTTATTTTCTTATCATTGTGTAAATAAATACTTTGATTTATATACACTGGTTTATTTAATGTTACACAAGAATGGACGTTGTCAACCTCTTCTATTCAGAACTCCAATGACCTTCAACCATACCATAAGGTTACTTTGTTTGTAGTTATTAATTTAATTATTAATCAGAGTTCCAAATTGATAGTATAATATATTTTATGAGACTGATATATTTAATGAGACTGATTTGTGGATTATCATTACTTTGACCACTGTGGAGAACACTACACTTTGTGTGGCGCACTAGGTGTTCAATTTAGTTAATCTGCCTTTGTGTTGAATGGTTGATACCTGTCCAATCGGGTGAGATTACCAACATATTGTTGCTGTTGCAAGGACAGCACCAGTGTGTCTTGGTGGCCCTCGTGAAGACAGTATCACAATTTATACACAATTGCACCCACATTCACCCGGCGCCTGCTCACTGGGTAAGGTACGTACATATTCTGGTACTCCCATGTGAGAATGGTACCAATTTCACCTACAGTCTTGTGAATGTGACATAGGTTAACATTCCAACTCCCAACATTCTGCAACTGCCAATAATTATATTTTAATTATTATATATACAGTATAATCACAACAGTAAACTGTCACTGCTGCAGCCTCTGCAGCTGTCTCTGTCTCTCTTACTTCCCATTATCAGTCTATTGATCTACCTTTTTTGTAATAATTTTTTCTCTTATCTAACTTCCCAGTCTCTTCTATTTCTGTTTTTAAAAGCCACTCTCTCTCTTTCATTCACTCTATCACATTTTCACTATCACTCTATCACACTATTGCTATCACTATCACTTTATCACTATAATTCTTTCACTCTAGTTCTGTTTTGGTTTCCTTCTCTGAATCTTGCTCTTAATCTGTTTAATTACTTTGTGTTTCTCTTTCTCTCTCTTTCACTCACTCACCCCCTAACTCTCTATTCCATGTCTTACATTGTTTGTCTTTCTCTGTTAGGGAATGGTGCTGTTTAGTGCGGTGTCTGCCATAGTGAACATTTGTCGAACAAAAAGAAATCGCATTTATTAAAGAAAAACTAGAAACTTCCATAGACTTACGTTGTAAGTAAGCTACATTGAGCCATTGTGACATCTTACATTCACCTGTGCCATTTAGAAGGCTCCTTTTATCTCTGTCCCTATCAATATAACTCTGTAACTAGGAGTATTGATAAGAGGCACATTCCATACTCGTTTTTCCCCCCATCTCTCTATGCTTCTTTCCCATTCTAACCCCTTTTACAGAAATGCAGCTCTATGATATATATAGTCATGTAGATACTAAGAAACATGGCCATCACATGCCCAAATGCTCTCTGAAATAGCTCTCCCAATTAAAAAGTAACTTACTTTCCTGTGCAATTCAAAGTCATTTTTTCATGTTAACAACACACACCTAAACCTAAACCTATACCACAATATCTTTTCAATCTAGTTGGTTTTTAGTGATGATGAAAAGAAAACAACACCAAGTATTAAAACCTTTTGAACAAGATGCTGGCATTTTACATCAGGTTCATTTTTGAGCCTTCTCCTACTCCAAAAATAATTCAAAGACTTGAAAAATATTTCTTGACACTTGTTTCCTTTCATGAAATCAGTTTTTAAGCACATCAAGAAGACATTTTTGTCTCTACGGCTTTCCAAGTCCATCTTATATAGCACATTACTCCTTCATAAACAGGCTACCTTATTGACACCATCCGCCATAGCTTGCAGTGTTAGCTCCCGAGGGCCGTCCACTGTCTTGCCATCATCAGTGGGTCCCCAGCTGGCACTGTAGATGTCAATAACCTGAGGCATGTGGCTGATGGAGGACGCCTCAATGATATCTGTCATGAAGGGTTGGTCCAGCATTCGAATACCTGTGTGAAGTCATTAGAGAAGAGAAGATATTATTTCTTGTTGCATTTTCAATGTCTTAGTATAATACAATATTGTGCTGAACTATCAAGATATTTGTTGTTGAGTAACTACAAGATTCAATGTAATGATTATGGATTTGCAGTCATTCGGGAGTGGAGTGTTTTGATAATCTCGGAGCTGTCAAAGACCCTTCAGGCATGAACAATAAAACTGCTGCAGACTCCGGCAGAGGCAGAACAGATGCTCTGGTCCCTCGTGCCAGAAAGGATGAAGTGGCTTTAGGAAGGCTGGGTGGAGTTGCTAAAGGCTTCCATGGAGTTCAGGCATGTGGCAGTTTGAGGCAGAATAATGTATTTACAAAATCTTGTGCAAAACTCAAAAATAACGCCATATTACCTCAGCAGACAGTATGGCTGACAATTGACAATATTTACCTGTACGTAAATATTTATACATGTCTCCTATGTGCTTACTATTCTATTCTGCCGATCACTACAGATCGACAGAAAAAAAAGGAGTGTGAATGCATACTATGCATGTGTTTTTTCTACACACAAAAAACTGGAGGGAGAGCGTGCAGTTAAATCCAGTCAAAAACAGTCCTGCTCATATGACTGGTATAGTTCTTCAAGATAGTGTTTAGCACTTACTGTGATGGCAGAGTGAGGGCCCTGGATGGCTGGAAGTTATGTATCACACAATTGTCAGCTAAAATGATCAACCAGTTTGGTATGATGATGCTATATTGTGTAATGAAGTCATTTAGTGGATGTTTCATCCCAGGAAACAGAACTGTCACTGTTAGCTCAGATGTACCGGGTTATATGAACCCATTTTGTCACATCAGTAAGGACGTACCGGCCACTTTGGAGTTGTAAGCCACGCCCACTCCACAGATGTTGTTGTTGGCTACTGCAGACACCTCACCTGCGCACCTGGTTCCATGACTGTGAACATATGGAGAGAGGAAAGAGAACTATAAGGGTTCCATGACTGTGAACATATGGAGAGAGGAAAGAGAACTATAAGGGTTCCATGACTGTGAACATATGGAGAGAGGAAAGAGAACTATAAGGGTTCCATAACTGTGAACATATGGAGAGAGGAAAGAAAACTATAAGGGTTCCATGACTGTGAATATATGGAGAAAGGAAAGAGAACTATAAGGGTTCCATGACTGTGAACATATGGAGAGAGGAAAGAGAACTATATGGGTTCCATAACTGTGAACATATGGAGAGAGGAAAGAGAACTATAAGGGTTCCATGACTGTGAATATATGGAGAGAGGAAAGAGAACTATAAGGGTTCCATGACTGTGAATATATGGAGAGAGGAAAGAGAACTATAAGGGTTCCATAACTGTGAACATATGGAGAGAGGGAAGAGAACTATAAGGGTTCCATAACTGTGAACATATGGAGAGAGGGAAGAGAACTATAAGGGTGAGATTGAACTAAGCCCTATCTGTGTTGATTTTTTTTTCACATATTTCACATATTTTGTGATTTCTAATTAGCTGCAAGGGATTTAAAGCGGAAACAGACCCAACATGGCACAATGAGACACACACATACACAGTGGCTATTGTTCTTCTGTAAATCAGTGACTGGTTAATCTGCATCACATTCAACATATATCTGAGTTTTCTGAAGCACTGATACATACCCTGCCATCACACAAAATACTACCTATGTCCCCCTACATTAAAGTACATTTGTTTATCGGCTCAGGGCCAGTTAGCACACACTGTGCCTTTTCATTTGACGTTGAAAGTACTAAACCTGCAGCTCCTGGAACCGCCTAACGCCATTAAAAGGAATCAAAAGGTTTGAGACAAGGAAATAGATATACATGTTAATAAGATGTCATCAAACTGAGATAATACATATTATGTATTATATACACATATAATACATAAATCTAGAGCACTGAAACAAAATTAAATACTTGGACCATCCATGTGAAGTGGAAAATAGATGGCAAGACATAAACACAAATAAAAGTAACAAAAGAAAACAAACATGGTAGAAATGAGAACTGTTTCCATTGTTTCTGGAGGTTTTGGCTATTTAGGCATCTAAAGGCATTTTTATACTTCTACGATTCTCTCCGATTTGGTCGTAGAGGGACACTTTGGCACGCCTTGGCACGCCTTGGTAACACCTTCACCCAGGTGTTGCCGCCCATCCGACCCGTCGGAGAGCCGTCGGAGAGCTGGTCGGAGACAAACGCTTTTTTCTAACTTTTCTTAAAGAGACGGAGAGAGTCGGAGACCCCCTTGGCTGTGATTGGCCAGTTTACGACATCATTTCCAAACAACATCATTTCCGGAATCACACATCAGGACCTCACATTTCCTGTTTTCTGTCAAAATGTTTTAGTACGACTTTGGTAAACTACAAAGCTGCACAGCATGCAGCATTAGGCTACCATATTTTATATAAACCCTCGAAAAGTACATTTCTCCCGACCACTGTTGGTCTCTTGGCTGGTGGCTCGGTGTTGAAAGTGCCTTCTCCAACCAGCTTCAACTGACATCTAACGTAATTTGCTACGGAGTAATGCTGGCAGCATAATTACTTTGCATCTGTTAAATAGGACATGTATTTCATGTATGTGTAGAACCTATTTAGAATGACTGACTTTACATAAAACGGCAGTGAAAGACATTTGAGTCAAACATTACTTTTGCCTCAATGAGGGTGGCGTGTGAGAGCATAATCGGCACGACAACGTTGTACTTATTAGCAGCACACTTTTGAGAGTTATTGTGAATACGCTAACGCTTGATTTAGCGGAAAATCTAGTAAACGTACGTACCACCTGTCTCCTGTTCTGTTGTTGTTGTAGTTGTCGCTCAAATCGCTACAAGCACGTCCTCTGCTTATAACTCAAACTAGTCCAGCAGCTCCACCATCTGCATGCTTTGTTTTATAGTGACGTTTCACGCTAACACTTTTGACAAGGGCAACCGTCTCGTTGCAGATTAAACACATCGGTTTTGTCCTGCCCACAAGCAGCACAAATGCATAGCCTACTTGTCAGTCCACTCTGTCTTAAATTCGAGAGTTTTGGAATCAACTTTTCGTGTGTGAGAGCCTGGCAGATGATCATTAGTAAGTGTGCTAATGTATGTGTTTTTCAACATACTCATGGTTGAAATCGCAGTCCCACAACTGTATGTTGAGGTATGCATGTTCTTGCTGTGTGTCTGATATAACTATAACACTGCATGATGTATGATGTATGATGAATACCGTGGGTTTATTTTTCTGGCCCTGTCCTCAGAGTTTGGGGGTAATTTTGTTCGAAGTGTGCATGCTTTGTTTCATAGTGACACATTCACGTTACCACTTTTTGACAAGGGCAACCGTCTCGTGGCCAATGAGTGCATTGTCATAGCGTTGTAGTTATTCAAAGGTTACCCAGCGATCATTGCAGTATGAATGTGACAAAAATACCAAAGAAAATAAGGACGTATTCATTTTATTGGATCGTTTTATAATAGTTGCTCTTATTGTATGTAAGATAAGCATATCGTTTTGTTATAAATCGCAATGTTTTTCACAAAAAAATGACCACCACGATGGAGATACATTTGCCTACTCAAGTGAATATATAGCATTAGACATGTTATTATTGACTGTACTACATGTCTCCAAGGCCCATGTGACTGCACCTGCCCGACAGGTCTTGAAGCAACATCCGTGTCATGTCAGTGACAGTTGGGAGGAAAAACAATCAATGACTTCCAATAAAGAGGTTATGTGATAGCTACGGGCTCAACAATCAGTAGTTACCCCACCCAGCGGTCTGGCGTTGAATAGGTTGAATAGGCTTTAGGACGCATAGCCGTCGGAGTAGTATGTAAGCCCGACCAGTACGTTCAATTTTTTCTGAATCAACCGCCTGCCCCCGCCCGCCCATTTTTTTTTCGAGGACGGAGAGGGATGCAGAAGTATAAATTAGGCTTAACACGCTACTGGACATAAGAAGGAATCACCCTGTAAGCAAAATGACGTCCCCTAGACGTCCTGTAATGGTCTCTCTGAACGTTCTAAAAACGTAAATGTGTATGGTTCCCGTGACAACTTTAGGACGTTTTGCACGACGTTCCAAGACCGTCCCGAGGACGTTGCGGTGACAACTGGGAAACGTTTTCTATAGGTCATGGGGACGTTATGCAGGACGTTGCAAGCACCTCCCGAGGGCATTGTGGTTACGTCTGGGGAACGTGTTTCTATAGGTCCTGGGGACGTTCTGCAGGAAGTTGCAAGAACGTCCTGAGGGCATTGTGGTGACATCAGGGAAACGTGTTTTAGACGTCCTGGGTACGTTATTCAAGGATGCACCGCGGACGTAGCAGGCACGACCGTTTTTGCTGAGCTAAATGAAGAAAAGAAAATAATAATAGATCGCTGCGCCGTCATTTTGCTTACAGGGCGCACACACACCCAAGTTCAAGTTCATTTATTTTACACATTTCATATGATATGCATAGACACATACACAGACACACACGATTACGGGCATGGGAATTGAACCGTAAACCTTCCTATTACTAAACGAGATCGCTACCTACTGTCCTAACACTGTCTGATTACGATTGTGTCACTTTAACAGGTTTATCACAGTGTGAGACAGCCAACAAACTTAGTCTTTTTTTCCGAGGGTTTGAGGAAAAGCATATTGTAGCAATCTCAGTCACTACGCATTGAGGGTTTTCCGTAATGATTACTTTTTAAATTAACATCCATGGCACATCACGGACGTGCGGGCAGGGAGGCAGAATAACTAGCCAAACTAAGAATGATGAAATAAAATAAATATGAATGCTTCTTTACTGATCTGTGCTATAAATGTAATGTCTGCATGATTCCAATACAATGCATACATAGGAAGGTGACCAAGTGTCTAGCTTTAACATATTGAGCTTTCCATAGGCCTTCAAAGATGCTGCAACAGAACGAAGAGCTCACCGGTCAAATTGTCTGATTGGAATTTCTTTAAAAATCCTGTCTCGCAAGCAGAATCTGGATTTGACAACAATTCTAATATTTAGGCCTATAAAGCAAACGTGCACTGCCCTTATTATGTTTTAAAGGAACAGCCTAATCTGCCGTTAGAAAGTTATTAAACAACACGCATATGCTGCATTTTAAATAAAGCGCAAACCCTCGGTTTCAAACGAGGAGCGAACTGAGTGAGAAGGATCCAACATGGCCAAGCAGACTAGCCTTAAAAGCTTTTTTTCAGAGGCCAACTGAACTGAACAACAGTGATGAGGGTAAACCTTCTGACGAGGATGAACCTGTCCTGTAATACCTGCAGTGTTGCGCGTTTCCTTTTATTATAGGCCTACTGCGCGCCGAAGAGCCGCGAGCGGTATTGCAGACAGAGATTTTGAAAAATTATAGCACTCGCAGCATATTGAAAATTGGAGCTTTGAACTTAGTTCAAAATTTTGAATTATGAACAATGAACTGAGCAAGTTCATGTAGAAAGTGAACTTTCCAAACACTGAATACCTGACTCATTGAACAGAGCAATGACCATGTTGCGGCGCTCATTTTAACGCCACAGCAGGTTGCGCTTAAAGGCCACTTATTGACGCGCATCAGACATAAATGTTTTTGTTTCCCATTGTAAACTTAGGAAAATAAACATGTTGCATTCTAAACTACCTGATTATGTTATTATTTAAGCTATGCAGGCGGTCAGTTTTCTTCAATAGGCTAATTTAGAAGCAGAAATAGGTTAGATATTTGGCCGGCTTTTCATTAAAATGTCGGTCAAATGAAAAACATTTTTCTGGTTCAGAGAGGACCATCAGAGGACGTCAAGGGGACGTTTTGGAAGGACCAAATGCGAATGTCCCGCAGAGGACCACAGGTAAAGGTTACGGGGACGTTTTTAAAGGACTTCCTGGGGACTTATGCTGAGTGACCAAATTATAACGTTCCTTAATAGTCCGTTTTAAGGCTGATGCGAACGTCACGCAGAGGACCTGCAGGTAAAGGTTACGGGGACGTTTTTAAAGGATGTCCTGGGGATATGTGCTGATCAAATTATAACGTTCCTTAATAGGCCGTTTTAAGGCTCATGCGAACGTCGCGCAGAGGACCTGCAGGTAAAGGTTACAGGGACGTTTTTAAATGACGTCCTGGGGACGTGTGCTGAGTGACCAAATTATAACGTTCCTTAATAGTCAGTTTTAAGGCTCATGCGAACGTCACGCAGAGGACCTGCAGGTAAAGGTTATGGGGACGTTTTTAAATGACGTCCTGGGGACGTGTGCTGAGTGACCAAATTATAACGTTCCTTAATAGTCAGTTTTAAGGCTCATGCGAACGTCACGCAGAGGACCTGCAGGTAAAGGTTATGGGGACGTTTTTAAATGACGTCCTGGGTACGTGTGCTGAGTGACCAAATTATAACGTTCCTTAATAGTCAGTTTTAAGGCTCATGCGAACGTCACGCAGAGGACCTGCAGGTAAAGGTTACGGGGACGTTTTTAAATGACGTCCTGGGTACGTGTGCTGAGTGACCAAATTATAACGTTCCTTAATAGTCCGTTTTAAGGCTGATGCGAACGTCACGCAGAGGACCTGCAGGTAAAGGTTACGGGGACGTTTTTAAATGACGTCCTGGGGAGGTGTGCTGACAGACCAAATTATAAGGTTCTCTAAAAGTCCGATTTAAGACTCATGCGAACGTCACAGAAGGACCAAACGTAGACTTGCTACGAACGTCAAAAACGTTCTGGTAACGTCCTCTAGCGAACGTTGTGGCGGGGACCAATTGGGGACGATTGGGGACCTTGCGAATGTCCTGTTAACGTCCTGGGGACGTTCCCTGTTTGCGGGGCAGTCACTCCTCACACTTCTCCTCCTCCAGTGTTCCCCACAACCCTCCCATGGATGCACATGCTTCAGTCACAAGAGCACAACTTGTCATTCTGCGCTGATGTTTTCATGTGCATGCTGCGATGCAATTACGCCTTAAATGGGCGCTAACATGTTAGTACATCTGCCCCTCAGTGTCATGGTGTGACATTTGTAAGAAAGCCTTAGCTGTGTAGGTTTTAAACAGGTTTTAACAATATTTTTACGAGGGTTCTGTCCTGTATTGACAGCATTTGAAGGCAGTGTTAATATTTGGAGAGTAACAGAAGGCAAAGGAAAGGTCATGTCTTTGACCACAGAGGCTTGAAGACTGCAGGGCTGCCAATCTGTTCTCTCTCACATTCCTGCGGGTCATGCTCTGGTAGCATCTGACATCACGCAGGAAATCCTTTCCAAAAGGACAAACCCGAGACATAGCACACTCCATCACAAAGAGAGCCATATGTAACACATTTATCAACATTTTTGTAAGTAGAAATGAGGATGATGGAACGTTTATACTATTATCACACTAGCTCCTTAATGCACACACACATGGGCCACTTCCTCTGAAAAATAAACCATGCTTATTAATCAACTAAAGATAGTTCTATTTCTGGCTCTATAGATGCCATGAGCAAACACATTCATTTGTGCCTGCTCTGTGAAAAATGATGTGTGGGTTCTTTCACTGGCTAGAGGTCCATTTAGTCTAGACTAAAGCAGTGCATCTGCCAAGGATCTCATTAAGAGAGAGGGAAGGGTAACACTTCTGTCTCCAAATCTACCCATTACCTGTTAAACCAGTCATCTGTGTAGCGGGGGTAAGGGTATGGGTCGTTACTGCTGAAATCATAGCTGGCCTCAGCATTCTGAAAGAGAAAAGGTCAGGTCAAATATGATGTAGACATAGGGAGAGAGGAGTGGGCTTGTATAACCAAGAGAGCATATACAAACATTAGAAATTACTATCTTATCTGTATCCTAGGCTTCATATAATTAGAAGTAGTAATAGAAGTAGTATAAAACAAGAAGAGGAAGATGAAGTGTGCTCTGAAGATTGCAAATGAATTGCCATCATAAAGCTTAATGAAAGTCAACGATTGTTTTCAAGTGAGTGGTACAACTTAATATACTATATTCAAATAGTTCAGCTGAGTAAGACCGGTTTTCAAGGCCAGAAAGACTCTAAAACATAATATACTATATTCAAATAGTTCAGCTGAGTCAGACCGGTTATACAGGCCAGATAGACTTTGTAAATTGTCTGTTGGTGTCAAATAGAACCTTTCTTTGCATGATGCACTGGGCTGTTCATGTGAGCCCAGACACAAAACGTGGTCTTTCCCGACTTGATTTCAAATGCAATGTCTCATATGAGTCACTATAGCAGTACAGTCACACGGTTGAAAGATAGACATCTGATCTGCATATGAAAAATTAGATGGTACTAGATGGGATTGGTAAGTGTATCCCTAGTGTATTCTATTGGGGAAGCCATTGGTATGCCTGAGAGGTTTTCAACGAATTTCACCTTATTCTGTAGTGTAAGATACACATCTGATTTTCCAAGCATCGTTATTAGATAATAACAAAACAAAATACTAGATAATATTAGATAATAGATTAGATTATTAGATCATAACAAAACAAAATACTACAAAGCAAGGAGAAAATATAGCCTTTCACATGACTCCACAGTGAAAAATCAAAGCCTCAGTATGAGCCAGCACTAGCCCAGTGATTTCTATAATGTGATGGTTTTAACAAAGGAGTGAATTGACCCTACCAATATTTGTACTAATCAATGTCTGTGACGGTCGTGGTGCGACCGAACATGACAAGCACACTCCTGCCCTATCTTTGCAACCACAAGCGCACCCAACAGGCATGGTTTGCACACACGCACACACAAACACTCAGACCACTGATTACAATTGGATCCACCTCATGGACACTTCTAATTGCCTAGACTGGCTGGGGGGTACATCTAAAATGGTATGGACCATACCACTTGCATAAGGTTGTTTTTAACACTATTTGGAATTTATGAATTACATAGTTATTTCTGTGATTGATGATTGTGAGGAAATGCTATGTTCGGGTCTCAGGGTCTGTCTTGTCATTGTGTATTGTTTAGTGTTTGTGTCTACCCCCCATGTGTAAGCAGTGGTGGACGAAGTACACTAACTACTTACTTAAGTGAAAGTATAGATACCTGGTGTAAAATATTACTCCAGTAAAAGTGTATGCACTTTGAATTTCCACTTAAGTAGAAGTATAAAAGTATTGGCCTTCATATATACTTAAGTATTAAAAGTAAAAGTACCTTAATGAATTATGGTTCTAATGGCCTTTTATCATTTTCACATCAAAGCGCCGGCTCAATCAACTGATATAAGGTGAAAATAGTAATGCCAATCTTTAAATAGTGTCTTACATTTGTCTATTAAAAGTGTATAAGCACAAAACATTGAAAGCTATCTATTGCCATTAGGTAAGACAAAGTGGTTATGAAATACAAGAGAACAGTTATTTAATTTTACATTTATTTGTAACTTAGTTGCACATTTAATTATTAAAAAAAATGCGGAGTTAAACATAAGCTCCTTTACTATATCCCATCTGTCTGTCTGTGTTACCCTTAAACTAATAAATCCTGATGTTTCAAAGTATGATAAATACCATTACAGGAACTAGTTCCACAAAATCAGAGAATGTGGTGTTATACTAGTTTGTGCTGAAGACTAGTGATAAAAGTGATATTCCCTACACAACCCTAGGTACAAAAACAACAACACTTGACCTATTTATAGGCTACTAGTTTGTGCTGAAGACTAGTGTTAGCAGTGATATTCCCTACACAATCCTAGGTACAAAAACAACAACACTTGACCTAGTTATACTAGTTTGTGCTGAAGACTAGTGTTAGCAGTGATATTCCCTACACAATCCTAGGTACAAAAACAACAACACTTGACCTAGTTATACTAGTTTGTGCTGAAGACTAGTGTTAGCAGTGATATTCCCTACACAACCCTAAGTACAAAAACAAAACACCTGACCTCAGATCAAACATGAAGAAAAAACAGGAACTCGTTTTTGCATAAATTGCACAACATTACAGAGTATACCAGTCTGCACCGAAGTCTGTAAAGAAGTATGTAGTGATACCTTTACCGAGGGAGTTTGTCAAGAACTGCATGATAAAAGTTTGCGACATCGTGTGCCCTGATAAAAGGCAAGCATTTTTAAATGTGAGCCTGAGCAGAAACACCGTTGATTGTGTATGTTTCTTCCATCATTTATGTAGCATTACGTAGGCTAAGCTTGAGCATAAAACAGCCTCAAAATGCTGCAGAATTCAACGTAGCTCGCGCTCAACGAACGAACGAAACTGACGAAACCGAAAGGACTTCAGAGCAAATAGTGCTAATCCCTGATTGGTGTGATTGTGAACTCACTTTGACCTTTCATTATTTGATTCGCTCTGGTAAAAAGGAACGAGAGGTTTTACTAAATGTAATGGAGTAAAAAGTACGAATTTTCACTTTGAAATGTAGTGGAGTGAAAGTATAAAGTCTCACCACATAGAAATACTTGAGTAAAGTACAGATACATAGATATGTTACTTAAGTACAGGAACGAATTACATGTACTTCGTTACTGTCCACCACTGTGTGTAAGAATGGTGCTGGCCGCCATGTATATATGTTCAGTGTTCTGGGCCCAGTTTCCCGAACGCTAAAAAGGACTTGAAATCGGTCGTAAGAGGGATATTGCAGAGCGGTTTCCCGACGCCGCACTTACGGCAATGATGAATCTATGATGTCGCCAAAATCCACGTGGGCCGTTAAGATACGTCGTTATCGGGAAACTAGGCCCAGTCTAGTTAGTCAAGTCTTGTTTAATCAGGTATGTGTTCCCTTTTGACTGCTGAGTTTTGACCTCTACAATCTTTAGAGGCTCAGCAGGTATTTTTTTAATAGTTATGTTAGAAAGGCCAGAGACTTTTGCAGATTGTGCACGCGCAGAAATCCGCAACCTCCTGTGTTTTGAATTAGTTCGCGGCAAAAACCTGAAGAGTCTGCAAGGTGTTAGTTTGGCTGTACAGTTTAATTAGTAAAAGTAAGATCTGTTTCATATTCCGGACATGTTTGTGCGTCACTGACGAACTGTAAGTCTGTGTTTTATTTCCTATTATATAATGTATAATGTGTAATTCTATAGTTTAATAACGTTAGTTTAGTTAGCAGTTAAGATTAGGTGTTATTTAATATGTGGATATGTTAGTTGTATGGCTGGCTACTCTAAGTTTAGTTGAACTGTTAATAATGTTAGTGAGTAAGTTAGACATGTGTAATATGTGTAAGGTTTCTTGTACTATTATTTGTAGCATAATTAGGTTTTCTATTTCTACCGTGAGAATGCCCGTTAATGGCAGTTAAGCTATAATTAGATTAGTAAAGCGCATTTAAATGACCAGTAGATGGCAGTAAAATCACATAGTGTAATCACCACTATTTACTAGCATAACCTATTTGCGGTGTGTCAAACATATGTATATATTAAGCCTTTATGTTAATGTTTTATAATAATGATTTATGCATACTAATGTATAATTTGTACTTTATTTTCTTTGATAGACCATAAACATAAACACAACACAAACAGATAAAGACAAAGATAAAGATCCTTGAGACTGCATTCTGACTGTGTTCTTACCGACACCACCACATCTACCCTACAACCTATACAGTCCTTTACGATCAGTTTAGTCAGTTTTACAGTTATGTACTGCAGTATTTTTGTCCTCTACCCCATTTAGAGGCTGAGCAGATTTAAGACTGTTGCTATTTGTCCTCAGTAGATTTGTGAGGCTAAGCAGTTCTCCTCGGTATTTTGAACCTGAATAAACCTTTATATTTGAACCCTCACTCTGTCGCTGAGCTTTCATGCCAAACCCACACATTTCGAAGGCAACCGAGGATCGGTCCGTCACAATGTCATAGTTTTTAAACCTGTAACTTAATAGAATATCATGACTGGGGGATTTTTGTCAGGCAGATGGAGTTTAAGTGTACACTACTGTATGTGCTGACCTAACCATATTTTGTATGTGCTGACCTTTTTGCTTTGTACTGCACTTAACATGTGTTCCATTCTATTTTACTTTTGGCAAGCTTCTCTCCATAATCCTTCCGTTTTATGGTTCACTATGCACCCCCTATCTCACCAAGCTCATCTAAAGGCTTACTGCTTTCTAAATGAAGTGACATGGGAATCGATATGCCACGAAAGTGATCTACTGAAATGTACTGTTACTTATATCTACGAATACTTCTAGCCAATCTGAATCCCTCCCCTTCTCCTAACAATCTTTTCTGTTTTGGGTTGAAAGACTCATAGAGTGAAATAAAATGTTTCCAAGGTATTGGTATTGTGTTTACAAGAATAACAGGGTTGTAATAACAAAAGAGGAGGGGTCCAAGTAACAAGCCCTGAGGCACAACAGCAGAGAAGTGATACTTGTCCCTGCCTTTGAATGATCATTCAATGAGATACAAGTCAAACCAACAGTATACTTTTAACCAAAACGCAGAGATTAGACAGTGTAGAAAGGAAGATATTGTGTCTCACTATGTCAAAGAATGCTGATAGGTCTAGTAAAATAAGAAGTGATGACTGAGAAAGGGGCTCTTGTTACTCAAAAAGCCACAGTGACAGACAAAAGAGCTGTTTTAGCTTTGTTGGCCACTCTTAAAACAACACTGCTTAGAATCCAGTTAAGAATTCTGAAAATGAACCATTTCAAGAATCTTTATTAAGACGGCAAAAAAGGGCTATAATGTGCTGGGAGGTCAAACTGTAGGCAAGATAACAGAGGACATGTTATAGGACAACTAAGGGGGAAAAGATTGAGACGTCTCTCTCATTGAGACGTATAACTCGAGAATGGTGAATGAGTAACGCTCCAATTTCCCAAGGAATTATTTTGCGTCTCCAAAATTCTCAAATACATTGTGTTCCATCTTAAATTTCTTTTTTCATCATTTCAACATTGTTTAACAGCTAGTTTGTTGCCAAAATAGCGACAGAGATTTATATAAATTACAAGCTTTACTGCTCCATTTCTTGTGTATCAATTCAAATGAATCAATACATCACTGACTGTTGTTAAAAGAATGTGTAGGTCTGGTGATGAATCTAAAAGCAGTTAGGTTGTGGGAGGGAGGATGGGCTTTCTGAAGGAGAATGCGTGCGCAGCTCGGCAGGACACAGCAGAGCAGTGAAGCGTGCACAGGCCTTCCCCACACCGCAGAGGACGGGGAGTTATTTTGGGTGGAAGACTGATTTGGCTTCATTCCAAGGCTGAACGAAGTGTTTTCCATACTATGGCATAGCTATTACTGCTGTCTATTTCATAAGTACTATTGCAGAGCTATTACTGCTGTCTATTTTATAAGGAGCTTGATGGTTTTATGCTGTGCCGTATTTATGTATTTCCTGGCCTATAACAAAGCAGAATTAAATGTTATCAAACACATCCTACTCTGAGGCATCCCACTGTTTTGTTTTGGTGTTTCTGGCTCTCGATGAACTATAATGAAAGCATATTATCTCGGTTTAATTAAGACCCTGTAGGTCACTTTATTCCCACTGGCATTGATAAGCCTTTCATTAGTGTTGAGAGCTAAATATTGTGTGAACTGGAATGTGTCGATCCCTAGGATGCTCAACATCTATCTGAGGAGGTGGCACGTGACACACGGTCTCTATCATCCATCCTTAGTAATGTGTTAACCAGGGATTAGAAACGGTTCAAAGAACGAAAACGAAAACCGGTAAAGAACGAAATTTTGTGATGAACGTAATCGAAAACCGGAACAAAAACAATTTCAGCTGTTCCGGAGTGAAAACAATATTTTCAATTTTAAATAACCGGTTAATAACGTTATTTTTCGTTCCAAATAACCTTTCTTGAAATATTGTGGGAATAAAATAATTGTTAAAATAAATCTTAAAAAAAAGTTTTATTCCGGAAGTGATGGGCTTGGCTACCTGCCCGCTAAATGTTACCCAGACCGCCTGGCTGAAGTGAAACTACTGTTGACACTAGCGAGCTGCTAGTAGCCTAACAGATCTGCAATGATTGTGCTGCCTGTGCCCGTTACCTAGGTCAGTGTAGAGCGTGCCTTTTCGCCTCTCAAATATATCCTGTCTCCTTTGCGCAGCAATCTGAAGGAGAATGTTTTGGAGGACATACTTTTCCTTAAACTGAATAAGCAATTTGGTATGTAAGCTATCTGTTGTCCATTTCAAATAGGCTAACTCTCGAGTTAATAGAAGAGAGTAGGCATAGGCCTCTAGCTATGGACATGAGTTGTGTTTATTTTGCGCGTAATGGAGAACGTTTTGTTGGAGATGCTTTCCGAATTTGAATGTAGGCCTAAATGTGACCGGCTGAGTTTGTTGTCATTTTGTTTTGAATAGTCATGGGTCTAAGCTGCTGCATTTCTTGCTTTCTTTTTTTTTAACGGACTTCAGTTCGAAAGACATGTTTGCGTTTAAATGGTCCTGCAGCCTAATTTCATGTTGCCGACTGGAAACAAATAAAATTGAACTGCAAGGTGATATAATGTTGTTTCATTATTTATTATAATTTGTAGGCAAACTCCGTTTCCACAACGTTGGAAAAGTGCGCATTGCATTTAGCCTATAGGCTTCACGCACGCACCCGAATAATGACAAACATTAAGCACGCGCATACCCCCCCGCATAATGACAAACATTAGGCACGCGCACCCCCCCCCCCCACCCCCCCCCCCCCCCCATGACATTTTTGAAAAGAACGTTATTAACCGTTCTTTTATAGGGTTCTAACCGGTTAATAACATGAAGAGAAGTATAGGAACACTGGAACGGAACAGAAAAATAACGTTTCTGGTCAGAACGAAACGAAATGAAAAATATTTCGTTTTTAATCCCTGGTGTTAACTGTTCAATATTGTTATTTTTATCCTTCCGAAGAAAACCTTCCTTTAGGCATCACACAACTAAGAAGGGGCACATCTACACCTGTCTTTGTGTAACATTTAGGCATACATTTTGACAGCATGTTTAAATAGCTTATTTGAATCACCGTATTTTCTGCACTATATGGCGCACTGGATTATAAGGCGCTCTGTCAATGAATGGTCTTTTTTCGATCTTTTTTCATAATGGCGCACCGGGCTAAAAGGCGCATTCTAAAACTGATTGTTCCAATCCTTGAATCAGGATACCCCTGGCGCTGCACCAGCAAAGAGGAGCCCGTTTGAAAACTATTTCAACAATTGCACTATTAATGGCGATATACAAATAAATAATAATAATTATTAATAAATAAGCACCTTTTTTTGTCGGTAGCGCAAGTGTTCCACCTGGCTGTTGCGTTGCTTCAAGGGTTGTGTGGCAACGATTTATTTAGGAACAATACTTTGTAGAAGAATGATGGTTTATCATTAAATCATTCAAATATTGTTTCTTAAATTGAATTGTGGCGTCGTGCCTAACAACTCCCCTTACCTGTTCTAAAACCAGCGCAAAGCACGGCCTCTTGGGATTTATTGCTTAATTAAGAGACACAAAACAGTCAGTCAAACTTCATCAAACTTTATTAAACTTTCAACATTGTTCAAACGTTAGTGATACATTAATGCAACGTAAAATACAACACAATACACTCACTTTTTCAGTTCATTCATCGTCCACAAATCCCTCAAATTCTTCATCTTCAGTGTCCGAGTTTAACAGTTGGGCGATTACGGCATCCAGCATCCCCGGATCCCTCTCGTCATTATCCGAGTCAGTGGAGTCAGTGTCATTGCTGTTACCTGGCAGTTCAGTGATGATTCCGGCCTTCGTGAAAGCTCGGACAACAGTTGAGACTGATATCTTAGCCCAGGCATCCACGATCCATTGGCAGATAGTAGCGTAAGGGCTCAGATACACATACGCGTTTTTGTAAAAACGCGACGCTAGGAAATACATTGATTCCTATGGTACGGCGCGCTATCACGCAAAGCGCCCCGTACCATAGGAATCAATGCATTTCAAATGCATTGATTCCTATGGTACGGCGCGTTTAAAGCGTGCGCCCCTTCTCCACCACGCGATGCGTCTTTGAAGCGTTTTTTTAGGTGCGCTTAAAGTTGAACTATTCTCAACTTTCCAGCGCAAGGCAGGGAAGCGCACCGCTTCTGTTTTGGCCGCCGCACTTTGCCAAGGCGTTACTGAAGCGTTTCTGCCTGAAAAAAGACGCGTATGTGTATCTGAGCCCTAAAGGCGGCTGCATGCTACAGCGTTGGGGGTTAACGGTTGCACAAAATTTACTCGGTGCAGTTCATGCTCCCAAAGGTTGCGCGTGTTGTTATGAGCCTGCCATTTGCCTGGCAGATAGAAAGCTGTTTCCCTAACAGAAAGTCTGAAGCTTGAAGTTCTTTTCAAACCTTTGCTTGGGTAGCACTGTTAAACTGAGCAGACATGCAGACTACATTTGAGTAATCTCATCTCGTAACATTCGTTTTCTAAAAACAATCACATAGTATTGCATGTTTTACTGTGGTAGAAAATACATTAGCTTAATGCTAACGTATATGGCAAATCCTATAGACACCGCGCTAGGTATTAGCATCAAGTAATTCACGTTAATGTTTTTGTATGAGCCTGACATTTGCTCTGCAGATAGATAACAGGTTCCCTAACAGAAAGTCTGAAGCTTGAAGTTATTTTCAAACCTTTACTTGGGAAGCACTGTAAAACTGAGTAGACATGCAGAATATTTTAGTAACCTCATCTCGTATCATTCGTTGATAGAATGCAGGCTGCGAGGCTCGCGTAAGGGCTTACGCAAAAAATTACGCAAGTCTAGAAAAAGGGGCCGACGCACGCAAGACGTAAGAAGTCGCGCAAGGGTCACGCAAAGGGGCTTGCGCGGCCGCTTGCGCTTACGCAAGGAAGCATGAATTAAGGCGGCTGCTTGCTACAGCGTTGGGGGTTAACGGTTGCGCAAAATTTACTCAGTGCAGTTCATGCTCCCAAAGGTTGCGCGTGTTGTCATGAGCCTGCCATTTGCCTGGCAGATAGAAAGCTGTTTCCCTAACAGAAAGTCTGAAGCTTGAAGTTCTTTTCAAACCTTTGCTTGGGTAGCACTGTTAAACTGAGCAGACATGCAGACTACATTTGAGTAATCTCATCACGTAACATTCGTTTTCTAAAAACAATCACATAGTATTGCATGTTTTACTGTGGTAGAAAATACGTTAGCTTAATGCTAACGTATATGGAAAATCCTATAGACACCGCGCTAGGTATTAGCATCAAGTAATTCACGTTAATGTTTTTGTATGAGCCTGACATTTGCTCTGCAGATAGATAACAGGTTCCCTAACAGAAAGTCTGAAGCTTGAAGTTATTTTCAAACCTTTACTTGGGAAGCACTGTAAAACTGAGTAGACATGCAGAATATTTTAGTAACCTCATCTCGTATCATTCGTTGATAGAATGCAGGCTGCGAGGCTCGCGTAAGGGCTTACGTAAAAAATGACGCAAGTCTAGAAAAAGGGGCCGACGCACGCAAGACGTAAGAAGTCGCGCAAGGGTCGCACAAGGGGCTTGCGCGGCCTCTTGCGCTTGCGCTTACGCTTACGTAAGGAAGCATGAATCACCCTTTAATGCAGGCTGCGAGGCTCGCGTAAGGGCTTACGTAAAAAATGACGCAAGTCTAGAAAAAGGGGCCGACGCACGCAAGACGTAAGAAGTCGCGCAAGGGTCGCACAAGGGGCTTGCGCGGCCTCTTGCGCTTGCGCTTACGCTTACGTAAGGAAGCATGAATCACCCTTTAAGGCTGATTCATGCTTCCTTACGTAAGCGTAAGCGCAAGCGCAAGCGCAAGAGGCCGCGCAAGCCCCTTGCGCGACCCTTGCGCGACTTCTTACGTCTTGCGTGCGTCGGCCCCTTTTTCTAGACTTGCGTCATTTTTTACGTAAGCCCTTACGCGAGCCTCGCAGCCTGCATTCTATCAACGAATGATACGAGATGAGGTTACTAAAATATTCTGCATGTCTACTCAGTTTTACAGTGCTTCCCAAGTAAAGGTTTGAAAATAACTTCAAGCTTCAGACTTTCTGTTAGGGAACCTGTTATCTATCTGCAGAGCAAATGTCAGGCTCATACAAAAACATTAACGTGAATTACTTGATGCTAATACCTAGCGCGGTGTCTATAGGATTTTCCATATACGTTAGCATTAAGCTAACGTATTTTCTACCACAGTAAAACATGCAATACTATGTGATTGTTTTTAGAAAACGAATGTTACGAGATGAGATTACTCAAATGTAGTCTGCATGTCTGCTCAGTTTAACAGTGCTACCCAAGCAAAGGTTTGAAAAGAACTTCAAGCTTCAGACTTTCTGTTAGGAAAACAGCTTTCTATCTGCCAGGCAAATGGCAGGCTCATGACAACACGCGCAACCTTTGGGAGCATGAACTGCACCGAGTAAATTTTGCGCAACCGTTAACCCCCAACGCTGTAGCATGCAGCCGCCTTTAGTCGCCCGGCGCTGTCTCCCTGTCTTGGTGAATGTGTGTTCGCCTTCTGTCATCCACTGCTCCCACGCAGCTCGCAGTTTAACTTTGAACGCCCTGTTGACACCAATATCTAACGGCTGGAGTTCTTTAGTTAATCCACCCGGAATGATGGCAAGCACCGAATGAGTTGGTTTTTGACAGCATCGGTGAGATGGGCGCGCATGGAGTCGCAGATCAATAGGGACGGAGATTTGTGGAAAAAGCTATCCGGTGTCTTCACGTAAATTTCTCTCAGCCACTCACTCATCTTTTCCTCGTCCATCCAGCCCTTCGGGTTAGCTTTGATGATTAATCGGATGGAAACTTTTCTTTTGGCAATGTCTTCCTCTTGAAAATGACCATTGGTGAAAGTTTCTGGCCATTAGCCTGGCAACCGAGAACTACAGTTAGGATGACTTCTCGTTCCCTGTGGTGCGTACAGACACCGATCTGGTCCCTGTTTTCTCCACGGTGCGGTTCACAGGGATGTCAAAGGTGAGGGGAACCTCGTCCATGTTGGTGATGTGCTCTGGCCTGATCTTCTTTTCATTGATCTTGCTTTTGCAGTATGCGCGGAAAGAGGCCAGCTTTTCTACGTAATCTTTTGGCAGTCGCTGCGAGACGGTAGTCCGTGTGCGGATGGAGAGATTACGTCTTTTCATAAAATGAAAGCACCAAGAAGGACCGCCTCGAAAGTCATTGATATCCATGTCCTGTGCTAATGCTGTTGCCTTCAGTCTAATAGAGACTGTAGAGACGCTTCTACCTACTGCTCTCTGTTCAATTACCCACTGTTCAATTTTGTCCTCTAACTGTGGCCATCTCGCTTTGTTCCTTCGGAAACTCTGTGTGGTCTTCTTCACTTGGCGCAGGTCATCTTCTTGCTTCCTCCACTTTCATACCATTGATTCATTAACGTTGAATTCTCTCGCCGCTGCTCTATTCCCATGTTCTACTGTGTGACTGATAGCCTTGAGTTCGTAAGCATGTCTCTACAGGTGCCATTTTGGGGTCACTTTACTCACACACTGAAATATTATGATGAAGCATAGTATATATTACGGCGGCGGCTGTATTGTTTACCAAACAAAGCGGTGCGGCTTTGTAGTTTATCAAAGTTCGAAAACATTGACAGAGCGCGGTTTACCACACAAAATCGCTTTGATGTCAGTACGCACAACCATAATATATAAGGCGCTCCGGATTATAAAGCGCACTGTCGTTTTTTGAGAAAATTAAAGGCTTTTAAGTGCGTCTTATAGTGCAGAAAATGCGGTATAAACCTTCTTTTTTGAGACCACTGAAATAGTGATTTTTCTGGTGCTTTACGTAGATATGAATACAGTATATGGCTAATACACACTATCAATTAGATTTAAGGTGAGTTCAATTCAAATCTTATAACTTACATAATTTGCCGCAAGGTCTGGGTGGAGATAGTCAATTCCTAGAAAATAGGTGGATACATGTCAAGGTAAGCATGTGAACTGAGTACAGCTTCAGGTCTCTCATTCAGGTATTTTATATATAACATTTCAAGAATATGACAAGCTAGACCAAATAAAAGTAAAGTTGTTTTAAAACATTTGTTAATAATCTTTCAAGATACCGGTAGGCAAAAGCTCACTATGACTCAAGTGAGTCATTCTTAACATCATGAAATACAGTACATACCATCATCCATGATGGCAATTGTCACCCCTTTCCCAGTGAACCCTAGCCCCCAAGCTTCAGCCACATTCAAATCAAGTCCAGGAGTGCCGTCTGCCTGGCCAGTGTTTACCTAATCAGACAGGAAGTGCATCAAGGTTTCTACTTTCAAATGAACCAGCCAGAGAAATTACAAAGTCTGCTGGAAACTATTTTGGTCCCATTTTTTTTAAACAAAACAGGCATGAAAATTGGATGAAAGATGTTTTAACAGAAATGCATTCCCCTGTCAGTTTTATGGCAGAAAACATAAGTGACTTTCCCAGTTTTTAAGGAGTCTGCAAATTAAACATTTTTGTGTATTCTCTCATGACAGCTATTCTTCAAAGCCCTTACAATTTCATGCTGGAAACTTGCATAACATGTTACACTGCAGTTCAAACAGGGCCTCGTTTCCCGATAACGACGTATCTTAACGGCCTACATGGATTTTCGCGACATCGTACACTAAGTAACACTTTCTATGTACGTGCGTTTCCCAACCATCAACTTAAAGTCAGGTGCACGAGCGCAACGTGCATGAGTTCTTAGGTAGCTCTTAGGAGCTGTTTACGTCAGGTTAACCTGTTTACGTTAATTGCTGTGAAATTAGCGAGCCTATGCGTGCATCGAACGTGCAATGTGCACTGAATTCGGGGCGGGGATAGTAACGCCATCTCCAGCAGAGTAGCCTATTTAAACTGTGTTCCCATTGTAAGGACATTTATTACGATCTGTCTGAGAGTGGGCTGTCAAAGCTAGCATCATCGAAGTCATACAGTACAGTAGGCTACATACATTCAATAAAATTAACCTACATTTGAGTCCAACTGCATGACCATTCTTACCCTACACTTACCCTTACAATAAAGAAGTGATCCTATTTCAACCATAACTTCATTTTAAATAATGTCTTTCTTTATGACATTTAGTTTATAGTTTAGACAGCAACGTTGACATCTACAGTATATTCAACTGCATCCACTACATAATCTCAAACTTTATTTGTTGGTAACTCTCCAAAAAGGCTACCATTAACACATTTTCTTAATGAAAAGGAAACATGCATCACAATAATACTTCAGTGTAACCTGTACCTATGTGGAGTGTAAATATGTCTTGCCATTACACTACCCAACAGCCCTACGTCTGCTAACACTACAGAATGCATAATTCCTACGGGCACTGCACTAGTTTTGTATAGCCTAATCTTTATTTTCAAATACTCAATATTCTTTATTTCTATTTTGATGGGAATAGGCAGGTGAAACAATGACATTCTCATGATGTGCTATACACAGAAACATCGTTTGGATTTCTTCTACAATATATACAACCATCTAGCTAGAAAGCTACCATATAAGCCAATGGAGTGGTGGCATAAGCGCTAATTGTGCCATAAACTACTGTTTGAAAGCTTCAGTTAAGACCTACATACTCTCCATTGGTCGCGTAGCACATTTCAGATCAAACCGAGTCATTATAAACATATAAAAAGTTGTGTAGATAGCTTTATTAATGTAAAATATTCCTCGCTTCAAGTAGCCATGTTTTTTTTTTTAATTCCCCTTTCTTCCGAACGACGGTCGAACGACGCCCCTGGTGGATTAAATCGCTAAGTGTGAAGTTACTACTGGTCCTGACCACACGTAGAATTCTTCTCAACGAAAGATACACTTAAGCTAAGTGCTGCGTTGGGAAACCCGTCTGCAACGTAGGATTCCTCTTACGAACGATTTCAAGTGCTTTTTAGGCTAAGTGCGCGTTCGGGAAACGAGGCCCTGAACTGTACAATTATAACTAGGTGAAGATGAATTATATCAAGATGAAAAACATTAGATACTACCAGCTTTTCTGCTTATGGAGAAAAAAAGATTTGTATTACTGCTTGGCAAATATATATATAAAAAAAAGTTTATAAATATTCAACTTAAACCTGGAGGAATTTATAACAAATTTAATAAAACTTTTTTTGTTACTATGGCCAAACAAAATGTTCTCATGATGAATTCAACCAAATCTTTAAAAAAATTGAATTTGGGTATTTCAGTGAAAAATACCTCTTCTACTGTCATTAGGATGTGGGATATTAGCCCTTCTAATGGGTAAGAGAAGGCAGCAGACTTCCTATGCATGACTTGCATGCAGCTAGTTGGCAGATGAAACTGGACATATTGATGTGGACAGAGGGTATGAATGTTGGGACACAAATAAAGCAATATCACCTAAAATGAGTTTAACATAAAGGACTTTGGGATGCTGAAGTTTATACAAACAGTGTAATGTGACTACTTACAAGATACCATTGCTTAGTGAAAAGAGGGTCACTCATGTTGATGTCAACATAGTTCAAGTCTCTGTAGCCTCGTTTCTGACGATCAAATCCCGCCTGTTGAAGTACACTTTTCACCTGATGAAAAACACAAGATGACATTAACGTCCACTGCAGACATATCGCGACATATGCAAATCAGTTAGGATACCTTTAGAAGAAGTGCTGAATATAAAAGATTCAGTTGATTCACATATAGGGATATCTTTGGACAAATCAACCTCTTTAGCTTATGTATATAACACTTGAGAAATATCACACATTTGATTAATGCATTGAATGAATTCTGGAATTTCCTACAGTTAGGACCAGATAATAAAATAGTATATCTGTGTATGTCACCAACTTCCAAAGAAAATGAAACAAACACGCCAGGCTGCTTAATTGTGGGAATGTTTGGGTTGTTTTTGTTGGTTGGTAACATTTTTGTATCCCGTACAAGCTCCACAACAATCATTATTCTCTCGTAATTTAGACAGTATCTTTAAAGTAGCCAAATTCTACATCTAATGTTTAATGTGTTTAATGTTTCCAAAACATTCTGACATCGAATGACAGCATTAGGAGTCCTCTACACTACTTCTTAGTTCTCCCAAACTAAGGCGCTAAGGGACTTTATGAAATGTTTTAATTAGTCAAAAGTGTACTCGTTAATTACACTTAATCGTTAATCAATAATCATTTTAGGATTCGGAGAAAGAGAAGCACAGACATTTGTGCAGCAAATATTAATATACTGGCCATGCATAATGACGTGAATGGAGGAGGAGTGACATTGACAAAAAGAGCATGGGATGGTGATCCTGTGCTAAATGAAAATAATGGAGTTTCCAAGGCCATCCAAATGTCCAGAGGTTGTGATTTCAATAATAATGTCAGGAGGAAAGCCAGTTTGTTGCCCAGTAGAGTGGGCCTTTGTCTGTGCTTTGAAGTGGCTGAGCTGAGTGATGCACGGCGACTATATTGTAATGGCTTCCAGGACAGAGCAGGGATGGTTGGTGTGTTCTGGCAGTGGATGACACAGTCCCAATGGCATAAACACTATGTGTGGGAATATGTAACATACGTCACATAGAGGCACTCCAGGGAAAAAAGCCTTGGCAGGTGCCTTCAGAAAATGTTTAATGGCAAAGATAGTAAACATTTATAGACATCTTGTCAACAGCAACAGCAAAGCATTGTGAATTGGTGAGAGCAAACAGAATTTATGAAAGTAGACTTTCAGAGAGTAGAGTAGAGTTGCAGCTGTTGGACCCTTTCTGTTCTGGTGCCAGGTGTCAACAGGTGCCAGCAGTGTGTGTCCTGGACATGCAAGCCATCTGGAACTGAAGTTACTCATTTTTATGACAGTGTCTGCCATACAACTGGTGATTACATCATCTCTGTTCAATTTTCTTAAGTGTCTGAAATGATCTGTCAATGTGTCTTATTGTAATGGGGAGAGGCCCAAAAACATGTGGAAATATTTGTGTAGAAGTTTAATTGCTGTCATTAAGGTTTTAGTGCTCATAATATCCGCGTAATATTGGTTCCACCAGTGCATTTCACTATCAAAGACTGTGTCAGTAAATGATCAGTTAGGTTGCAGCTGGAAGGTGCAGATGAATTCACTACTTGTATTACCACTACTACTACCAGTACTACTACTATAACAATAATGATAATATTAATAATTATAATAATAATAACAGAACCTTTCTGGCTGTTAGTATTCAGAAGTGCTTTTTCAGAATAAATATGCACAATAAAAGTATAGAGGACAGGACAAAACAAAAACATAATGTGTTACAAAAATGTATTAATTAATTAAAAATGTTATTTAAAAAAAGCATAAAAATAGCTGTCATTAAATATAGTGAAAATATAATGGATGCCCCAGTACAAAAATGTTGCATAAATTAAAATAAACTAAACTAATATTTTTTTAATAGTTTAGGCATTCTGAAAGTCCAGTTTATAAAAATGTGTTTTAAGAATTAAGAAAACCAATAGGAACTCTTTGAACAAAGATAGATATGACCTTTTTGAAAGTATAGATATTACCTCTTTGTGCGAAAAGAAATGCTTTGGTATGTGAAAGTCCTTCAGATAATTTAAGGGTGCTGGTGACAGTACATTTTGAAGGCCTTTAAGGGAACAGTGGAGTCATTAGTGTGCTTGCCCGAAGGGAAGCACAGTATTGTTATCGTCAAGTTTTCTTTCTTTATTTATTCTCCCCGTTTTTCTTGCAGCTAACTACTCCTCGCCCGTTTGAGCTAGAGACGCCATTCAAACACCGAAATGTCCGGCTCGATCCGGTGCAAGCCGCTATGACTTTTCGTGGCGGTACCCCTTGCCACTCCTTTTTTATTCCTCTTTTTCATCCCCTTTTTTCTCCATAGACTTGCATGGCAGAGCTCTGCCATTATGACATCATAATAGGGTCATTAAACTGGCTTGCAGCTGTGCTTCTCACTGACACCTCCGCCAAATCCAAGGAACCGCATTTTCTCTGTCCCTCTCAATTCAACTTTGAAAAAGAATAAGAGGAACCGTATTTCTCTGTCCCTCTCAATTCAACTTTGAGAAAGAATAAGAGTAACTACAGTTTCTAACCTAGCTACCGTATTTCCACTTCGTTAAGGTGAGTTGAATGGCAGCATTTTCAGTGTACTGACTGAAATTTTAATGGAAACTGATAGTTAGCCGTAGCAGCTAACATATAAATTAACGTTACGTTAACGTTGGAGATGCCATTTTCCTTAATTCAAGTTGTGAAGTAAACCTTTGAAGTAATTCATGAATTTAGTTGTGTGGATATAGTGAGCTAAGGCTTGTATTCCCACTACGGTAACGTTAGCTGTGTTAAGCAGAGCTATCCTAGCTGTGTTAAGCAGCTGTAACATCTGAGTACGGGGCTAAAGGCTAACTAACACTACGTAACGGGAGTATCCACTGGCAGTTTCAGCTAGCCGTAACGGGGGATAATTTTCCTTAATTCAAGTTGTTAAGTAAACCTGTGAAGTAATTCATGAATTTAGTTGTGTGGATATAGTGAGCTAAAGCTTGTATTCCTACTACGGTAACGTGAGCTATCCTAGCTGTGCGGGGCTATGTAAAAGTTGCTTATACTGAAAGAATGGTTAACTTGTTGTGGCCGATAGCGTGAGTTAACATTAACCCGTGTCCTGGGAGTAATGATTCATGAGAGACCTTGAATCATTAGGTTAACTGAAAAACGTTTGAGGATGTAGCTGTTGTAGTGTGCTCAGTTTTCGAAAACTAGACTGAAACTAAGAAGGATAACTATGACTAAATGTGACTAAAACTAATATGCACTGAATCTAAAATAGCTGCTGAATCTAAAATAGCTGCCAAAATGAACACTGAGATGTATTAATTTTGGCAGCTATTTTAGATTCAGTCTTAAGACAAAAATGCATATTAGTTTTAGTCACATTTAGTCATAGTTATCCTTCTTAGTTTCAGAAGAGGTTTTTCATGGTTGCTAGCTCTAATCAGATGTACTATAGGCTTATAAGAGAAGACTAACTTTTTATGCCAACGAACACCAATAACTAGAGCTAATTTGACAGACTATAAACCAATGTGATACACGTGCTCTCTAGCTATACAGTAAAAGTGTTGCTTACGTTTGATACTAGACCTACAGTCTAACTCTAACTGCATTAAGTCTAACATATAGGCCTATCTTACAATAAACTTTAAGTAAAGCTGGCTATGTAACCGCATTCATTCCAATATTGTTGCAGAGATGTTTCCTTTTACCAAGATAGCAATTTCAACAATTCACTTAGCTCAGTAAGTCAGTATAACGAAACTCTGAGATACCCTCATATGTCTAAACGTCAGTGGAGCCAAAATATAATGGTTGAGCTTGGTTGCTTGCTAAAATATATTGGAAGAAGGCCCCACTACACTGATTGAGTAGATGTAAATACATGTTAATTCATAGGCACTTGTTCTCTCTGTCACAGAGCAAGCACACTCTCGCAGTTCGTTCACGAAACGCATTCTAGTTCTAATTGCTCCTGACTGTTTTCTAAGGTTGATAATGCACCTCATAATTGGTGACTTTTGTGTTGGCTGATTCTGGACTACAATTATGTAACATTCTTCCAGCTTCTTTGATGACTCTGTCTGCTTCTAACAAAATGCAGCTCACAAAATCCCTGTTTGTTCGGGATACTGGAAGAGTGAGCACCTTCTCTGAAACCTTCATCGTTCGAATGATCTTTGGACTACTGATTGCACTGAAAAGATGTCTGGCCTTCACTGATAAATTGCTTGAATGTTTCACCAAATTTGATCCAAATAGTTAGCAGTGAAAAAAAAATCCCAATTCCAGAGCAATTTGTCATTGCATTAATATTTACTTTTGATAGTTAAATAGTCAAGCATTAATGACAGAACACTCATGTGTGATTTACCAACACATTCACTTCAAACCGAGGACATTTCATCTGATCGATCTTGTAGGATCAGTAAGATCGAGAGCTTTTTATATATAATATTATATATTCAAATATATATATATATATATATATATATATATATATTACTTGAGTAGAGACCAAGGCTACTATTCCAAATACAAATGTTCTCAGTCTGAGTCTGCAAGCTATAAGCTATAAGCTTTTTTCATATTACCATCATACAAAAACATAAAGGTGTCTTTATTCATTACACCAACACACAATGACCAAACCGAGACTTTGGCATGACACAAGTTTGTTCCCCGGATGAAAGCATGCCCACCTGTGCTTTCCAGAATGGGCGCCCAAATACATATACATTTAGATTGTGTTGGCCAAAGTAAGAACATTTGATAGAATTTGATGCAACTGACTTTTCTTGGTTATGAGGCCCCACACACACGCACACACACACACACACACACACACACACACACACACACACACACACACACACACACACACTGAAATTATGAATTCCAGTGTAGTATTACAACAGTCTATTCTATACAAACAAAATGACATCTTACGATGCCACCATTGGTTGGGATATTAAAATATAAAAAAGATGCTGAATATGTTAGGACAGAGTAAAAAAGTACTCTTCATCATCTTTTTTACTGAAATAAATGGTACAATTCATGATTTTTTTTAAATGTGCCATTGAAGTCATGCTTGATACAACCAAATAGATATGTATTAGTCACACTGAGACAGAGCGAACGCTCTACCAACAAACACGGTCACATTTCCACCCCCCACATCCAATCCCCTGTCTATAATCTCTGTGACCATGCACTTCATTAGTTTGTGGACACAGTGGAAATGAAAAAGAGAATCTAAATACTACATGGAATTTTATCCAAGTCAGATTTCCAGTCCCATATTACATGCTGATAAGTGAAACCAAATATCTTTAAATAGGCCCTGCCTTCTCCAGTCCATCTCAAATCCTCTGTCTCTACACAGGGAATGCCTTGAGGGACTACAAGCTCTGAGAGATACTCATGACTCAGTGGTTTTAAATGATCTTTTTCAAAGATACAACATGTTTCACACCACAAGTATACTAAGTTAAACACCATCTCAGCTACAGCTGTCATCAAATGTTCTTAAGAATGGAAATAGTGTGTTAAATGGTGTTTAACCACTATGAATGATGGCTGCCTTGCTCAACTTAAAAGGCCCAAGGAGGGGAACAGTGTCACGTTGGAGATGAGAGGAAACATTAACTGGTTTCTACATTAAGCAAGCTGTCAGTTTCAGCATGGAGAAGGAAAACAGGAAAGTAATCAATAAAGAATTGCAGCAGCTCTCAACCAAATGTTGATTCAGAGGCTGCCAAGGCTAACCTGGCTACCTGCATCTTTTTCAATTGATTTTAAAGGGGCTCACTGCTTCAACCACTACAGTTATAACAAACTGTTATAACAAAGCAGTCTCACTGTCACAAGGATTTATGTGTCTTAACCCCTGCATGTCAAATTGTGCATGTTTGTGGAAAATGTAAAATGTAATTACATTTTTTTGTATTTACTTTCATTTAATTTGCTTCATTATTAAAACCACTGAGTTTTGTCCCACTTATATGCAAAAATAAAAGAGTCTTGAAGTTTATGGTTTAAAAAATCAGTATGCCGTATGTCGTGATTATGTTTTGAAACTGCAGTTACCATTTACCAAACACAATACGAATCCTTTACTGAACATAGTGGACTATATCATGTCTCACATTGATCGTGCTTTAAATGAACCATTGTTTTCCAGGAACTAAAAGCAGGCTGGTTTCTATGGGAACCACACAATATGAATGTGTAGCCTTACCCTGTGATCCTTCTGGAGACTCTGCCCATGCCAAGCACTGCGCTTCTTCCTGGTAAGAGGGCTATTCTGTGGGTAGAAATGGAAAAGCCCATCTCCAAAAGGAAGCTGATATGATGGATAGATATAGAAATGGATAGAAAGAGATAAAGGGAAAGACAAATAAAGGAAGACAGAGTGGGAAATTAAACACACATTTTATTGTGCTGATAAATATTTAACAAATAAAAAATGCAGCCCCTACCGTGACCACAGAATGTAAGTTATCGTATGCGATCATGCATTGCAAATGATTGTGCTGTAGGGGAAAATCATTGAACTCTTTGCCTTCTGTCACAATACTGGTAGCCTATGGTGGCATTGGGTCACTGCACTTAATGATATCTAATATCTGCCTCCTTCATGCAAATCAACATTCTGAAGAGAAGAAGTCATGTATAAGTTAAAAGCTCTATTTCCATTCAGATGGAACAATTCAGCGGGAGAAAATGAGCATCGTGATCACCACCATGGAATACAATTCATACTTCATTTGTGAGATTCAACAATGTAGAAAGACAAATTAAATACGATTCTCAGCTCATGAAAGTGTCTCGGATTTCAATATTTTCAAGTATACAAGTAAAGAACAAAGACACCGATTCATCCCATACTGTTAAATGAAGTGTGGCCAAACCAGGCAAATAAGGGATTTCATTACATAAGAAGTGTGAGCTTGTTCTTAAGACCAAAAAAAATGAAGTGAGATGATGGTTCTATCAGGAATTGTCTTCACAATAGTTGGGATAAGAAACTAAGATTGAAAGGTAAGTGACAATAAACTGAGATCAGCAATTTTCTTTAAGAAACAGAATGATGGAAGCAGTCAAAGGCATATGCTGCTCAAACAATCGAAAGATCCAATGATCCACCTGCTGGCTGTCAGGTCTCCAGCTTACTCTGGTGCACTTGACTGACTGGGGCCACAGGCTATGTACAAACACATCTGATTTAGGCATCTACGCCTAACAATATTAGTGTGCTGAGGTGGTCACTTTCTCCATTTGACAAATAAATGCCTGTTTGGAGACAAACACACATAGAGTGGCATACGTTCAATTAGCTGTTGCTATTCACTCATGGAGTAACTCATTTGAATTTGTTCTCACTCCTTCGATGGTGTGTTATTTGTATGTGATGTAAATAACTTAATAAGTGTTAAATGAAGGGTTCTTTTTAAATTACACAAATGTAAAATGCTCTTAAATATACAATTTGAAAAATAAATAAATAAACATTGTCTGTCTGTGACAGGGGACTGAGAACATGATACATCTTTTCATGAATGTGTAATAATAGTAATAGTAAAAGTGATAATAGTATAATAGTAACAGTAATAGTGATAATAGTAATTTTAGTAGCCTGTGAGTCTACCATACACATGTCAACGCATTTTGTAGGCAATAATAATAACTGAGGATATTGTAGTGAACATTCTCTTGTGCACATGATACTATTTTACCACAGATTTGTATCAATACTTTATAGATTGCATAGGACTGATGTAAAACCAGCAGCAACCCCTTATCCTGATATAAGTAGATAGTGCTGGGTTATGTAATTATTTCACAATATCAAGGCCTTTCCCGAACATACGTTCTGATGACGTAAACATTTGTAAAGGTAGGCTACTTTAACGATTAAAGACTCATTAATAGACCAAACACTATTTAAAGAACAATAGTAATAAGAACACCGACCCTTAAAATGATTAGGATAATACTTCACATTTAAACTAAAACGTCGTTTATTGCCATCTAAAATACCTAATAAACGAGTTATTTATTAATGCAGACGCATAAACACTAACAGTAAAGGAAAGGATAGCCAATTTTCGACCATGTTCTATTTTGGACACTTCACATCTTACCTTCCGGACGCTCTCAAACCCGTGCTCCAACGCAACTTGAGGGGCTTCATCATATGAACCTTCATGCAACTGAACCAAAAGATGATTTGTTAAAATCCCATCCTCTGTGTCCCCTATCGCAAAAATCAGTGCGTTGACCAGTACTAAGACCACCATTGGTCCATATCTTAAGAATCCAAACATTGTCGACACGGACTGTCCGTATGATCTTGGAGGAGAAATCTGCGAACGGGATGCTCCAAATGAGAGATGGCTTCTATCAGGGCTTTTGGGGATGCATCTCCTGAGTCGGGGACAAGGCTAACGTAAGTTTGTCTGCGAGTCGGATAAGCGCAGTGTGCGGTGGTGAGTTGAAGGCTTTTGCTGTTGACCAAATCTGCATTTTCAGCTGCTCTTTCATCTATAATTCAGCGTTATCGTGTGGGTCTTCTCCATGTGACGTTCTGCGGAAAAGTGCCCAATAGGCTCTGGAGGGCGTGGCCATTGCCTGTCACCCACCTCGTAGTGCTGATGGAGCCTAAGTCCCGTACCCTGGACAAATCTGAAATAGAGTCAGACAAAATAATGTGGATTTATATGCTATGAAAATCTCCTGCATTAAAATAACCTATGATGTCTTATGGACCTGCCTGTTACAGCCACTTGTAAATGTTAATATTTATGTCAGTATGGAAGATCAAGACATTGTTAGGGCAACAGAATAAATATAGCATATCCATAAAAGCCATCTATGATTCAAAATGCTGTAGGCCCACTTTCACATGAACAGAGGGCAATACACACACAATAGGGATTCAAATATAGTTTTTGAGTCTGAATAAATACATAGTTAGTAGATTATTTTTAAGTGTTTTCTCAGGTGGCTCAACACAGTCAGAGGGGATCAATGTACCCCTAACAAATCGAACCAAAAGACTACATTCTTTTTAGACCCCATATTATGTTGTCTATTTAAGTTAGGCACACTGCTAATGGTTCAATTGATAGCACACATCCCACACTTGTGTTGTATGCATTAGGTTTGTATCTAATATTGGCATATAGATAGACTTAGGTCAAACATGTCTCATCTTACCCCACTCTCCCCTATGGTCTTTTGTGGGTCAGTACTAATATGTAAAATGGCATCTGTCTGTGAATATAAGGTGTTTGTGTAACATCCCTATTACAGAAAAAGAAGTTAAGAGTGCACACAGAGACAAATGTTTTCTAGCCTACCTGTGAGGTGCGTTCAATATATTTCAGACCGAAAAAAAAAAGCCTAATTTTTAATGCAACTACTGTATATGGAAGAGTATTCGTTGAATTATATCTTAACTGGTCCATGTCTAACAAGAATGATCAAAAAGCTCTGTCAGGCTGTTCCACTGATTGATCTTTTCTCTAATATCTCTTGTCTATCAGACAAGCCAAGATACTCATCATTCATAGACTGTATGCTTTTGTAAGGTAACTTGAGAGAATGTCTGAAGAAAAGCAAATTGATAATTATGTTGTCTACTGTATGAAATAAGATGAGAATTAATTAAATAGACTGAGAAATCAATGGAATTAAGACTGTCCTGTGTAACATCTAAAATGGATGGATCTGTTCATCGAATAGAGGGTCATGAGAAAACGCAGAACAGGTGTCTGCAGGTGTCGGCAAATAGTTTGGTGAATATCAGTGTGTGCTAGATCAGTACAGAGGCAGTACACAGGACAGGACACAACCACATGTCCACACAGGACAGGACACAATCACAGGTCCACACAGGAGATTACACAACCACAGGTCCACACAGGAGAGGACACAACCACATGTCAACACAATACAGGACACAACCACATCTCCACACAGGACAGGACCATAGGCGTCAGTTACGGGGGGGACGGGGGGGACATGTCCCCACCACTATTCATGATTTTAATTTTGTCCCCACCACTCTTGAAAATGTGCAAACCAATTGCGACCAAAAAAATCCCCACATAATCAACCGCAATCACCCATTCTAAATCTTGCGTATGATCCGGTCCCATCAATTCGCAAACATTTCTCAATTTGATAGTTTTCAGCTGACGTCAGAATGACCAGCTGGAGGGCAAAATTGACGTTCCACAGCTGTTTAACACGGGAGTTAATACAGGAACCACCCACCTTTCAAGCTCTTTAAATATAAGTTAGTAAAATGCCAGACAGTTGTTGCTCGGTTGGCTGTTTAAATCGGCGAGGAGACAAGCCCAGATTTAGTTTTATCGCATTTTAAAACCCGCTACCGCTCCTGCCAGCTGATCAAAAAAATGTTTATTTCGCCGCCTGCCAGCTGATTGTAGACGCCTTCTGGGTTAACTTTTCTCGGACACACAGTAAAGTAACCTTACTTTTGGAGCTGGAAATAAAAGCAGTCACCCTGTTCTGGTCGCCTTCTTTATCAGAATAACTACCTAAAATGGGAATAAATCAAGTAATAAAGACAAGAAGTAAAGCATCAAAACGATTCAAAGTGGATTACCCAGCTGCTGATCTACCTAAGTAGGCTACCTAAGCAAGCAAGTAGGCTAGGCTAGTGTATTTTGTCATTCAACTAGTAATACTACAATGTCAGTAGAAAATATATGGGAAGATCATTTAAGTTGTCATCCGCCAGACAAGGTCTTCGTACTTAAACCAGGGACCGTTTAAACCAGGGAATTGTGTCAAAAAAATAAAGAACATCGTTGGGTATGCTAACGGCTGCTAGCTTACAGCAGGTACCTCGCTAGCTGGTACCTTGTTATTTAATGGCACTCATCTTTGCGCTGATTATGAAGATGGTTTTTAGTTTTCACCTTCCGGACGACATCGGTTTTTTTTTTCGCTTCAATGTCGTTAAAACAATAAGATATTGTTGGAGGAAGTTTGTTTTGTTGCAGCAGGCGCTGTCGAGCGGCTGATCCAATAAATCCATGTAAATGTTCGTAATTCACAATAATGTTTGATAACCCCCCCTGAAGAAGTTGTATTAATGTTTCCCCATGTGTTGTCTACTGCTCATTTTACACCGTTTCTCCAAAATCAGTTTGATCGATGAAATACTGTGTTCATTGGTGTTTTCATGACAACATATTGTAGCAACCCTTAATGTGTATTGTACATCATAAGTACATTAGCCTGCGTCTCGCAGAATTGCATTATCATTGCTTCTGATGTTACGAAGGTAAGGGGGAAGTCAAGTCATTGTTACGCCGCTGGTTGTTGCTCAGTACCTCGTTTCATGTCATACACCCTTCAGTCTGTCAATGATTGTCTGGTCAACTTTGTTGCTGTCATGAGAAGTGTTAAGTTGCCCATTCTGTTCTTTGTCCTATGTGTATTAGTATTACATATCCCGAGCCAATACCCTGGTGTTCCCAACACCGTTTTGCAAAACAAGCAAAAACACGATCTTTTATTGTTCGAATGGGATTTTCAACACCTGACAATACACTGTAGAGCATATTGAAATGCAACGTTGAATGGATTCATAGCTTACATAAGGGTACCCAGCACTTTTCAAACCACACTCAAGCTTATGGTTATTGTCCCCACCACTTCTAAAAACAAACTGACGCCCTTGGACAGGACACAACCACAAGTCCACACAGGAGATTACACAACCACATGTCCACACAGTACAGGACACACAGGACACAACCACATGTCAACACAATACAGGACACAACCACATCTCCACACAGGACAGGACACAACCACAAGTCCACACAGGAGATTACACAACCACATGTCCACACAGTACAGGACACACAGGACACAACCACATGTCAACACAATACAGGACACAACCACATCTCCACACAGGACAGGACACAACCACATGTCCACACAGTACAGGACACACAGGACACAACCACAGGTCCACACAGGACACAACCACATCTCCACACAGGACAGGACACAACCACAAGTCCACACAGGAGATTACACAACCACATGTCCACACAGTACAGGACACACAGGACAAAACCACATGTCCAAACAGGAGAGGACACAACCACATGTCCACACAGGGAGGACACAACCACATGTCCACACAGGACAGGACACAAACACAGGTCCACACAGGACACAACCACATGTCGACACAGGCAGGTAGGAACATAGACAATTATTATTATTCTTTATTTCAGACACCAAGTTCCATATAAAGTAACAGACATACAATTATAATAAATAAATACAAATAGAAATAAAGAAAAACAAAAAGATACAACACACATAATACAGTGCATTAAAAAGTATGAAGACATTTGTGCCAATGTCGTCTTAAGTTTGAGGTAAAGCGATAACAGCTCTTTAGAGGGTTGACCAGAGCCTCTACTATGCAGTTCTCAGACTTGTCCACTCGACACATGAAACCATACATCAGTTTTCTCAAGAGCGCCTCACAAGTTGGTACGTGCTTAGAAACAAACAACTGACTAGCACTATGCCACCTAGGCACATGAAGCAGCAATCTAAAAGCATCATTGTAAGCTACTTTCAGTTTCTGTATACTCCTTTTCCTGTAATTAGACCACAAATGAGCAGTGTACATTGGTGTTATGTAGGTTCTAAACAGGGAACATTTAACCGAATCTGAGCACATAGAAAACTTTCTTAATAACATATTGGCCTGAGAATATATTTTGCAGCGCTGTCGATATATATCGTTGTCATCAGTCCAATCATCAGAAATGACATGGCCCAGATATCTTATTTCCTCACGGGCACCAAGGGGACTGCCAGATAGATAAAAGGTAGGGAAGGTTAATTTCCTATCCTGATTACTTCTGACTATCATTATGTGGCTTTTCTTTGCATTATATTTAATATCATGGTCTATGCCATACTGAGAGCACACCCTAAGCATCTGTTGCAGCCCAGCACTGTATGGGCTGAGTAAGACCAAATCATCTGCGTACATCAGATGATTGACAATAGATTCCCCTATAAGACAGCCTGTATTTGTCTTATTCAGCTGGCTTGATAAATCGTCCATATAAACATTAAACAAAAAGGGAGATAAAATTCCTCCTTGTCGAACTCCGTTGCCAACATAGAAAGGAGCTGATACAACATTGTCCCATTTAACATGAAAAGTTTGATTGGCATACCAGAACACCAAAATCCTCACAAGAGGTTTAGGGACACCTCTCGCTAGCAGCTTCATAAACAGTTTTTCATGACAAATTCTATCGAAAGCTTTGGAAGCATCAATAAAGCATAAAAATACAGATGAATTTAGACTTTTGTACCTAGAGACAATCTCCTTCAGAGCATAGATACAGAGATCAGTACCATGTTTTCTTTTAAAACCAAACTGATTGTCAGCAGTCAGAACATACATTTCCAATTTCATTAATAGAATTCTCTCAAACACTTTAGACAAGATACTGGCTAATGCAATGGGTCGATAGTTGTCTTTGCTGTTCAGTTTACCAGACTTATCCTTAAGAACAGGCACTAACAGCACTGACATAATAGAGTTCGGTAGAACACCATGAACCATAATTCCAGTAAGACACATGGCTAGTAATGGACTGAGTCTATAACTGGCATTTTTTAGATGCTCTGCAGAAATGCAATCCATACCACAAGCCTTGTTGTTGTCAAGCATGTGGATGGAATCATAGATATCTACTGATCTAACTATCATGTCTGCTGAGAGACCTTTACATTCATTATCAATTCTAACGGTGTTACTTTTAACACAATTAAATAGTTTACTGTAATGCTCTCGCCATAGATCAGCAATCTTCTCTGGACAACTAATCCCCTCGATATCAGAAGGGAGGGGAGTTCTGTTTTTATTTATGATCTTGATCTCCTTCCAGAAGTCAGTAAGATTGTCATTCTGCATCTTTCTGGCCAGCGAGTCTGCTCTCATTGTGTTTTCATTTTTCTTAACAAAACGAAGTGCATATTTAAAACTAGCGTTTGTGAGTTTTTTGTTTTCAAGCAACACTCCCTGTCTGGGTCTGCCTGCCTCTGACCAGAGTCTAAAGGCCTCTCTAGCAGCAGCATGTTGCTCAGACACAAACTCATTCCAGCCAGGTCGTATGTTAGGGACCTTCCTCTTGTAATTAATAAAAGGTTCACTGGAAGTATAAAGACATTTGACAATATCATCATACATGGCACAGAGCTTTTCAGTATGATGTGTATCCTTGCAGCTCATATCCGTGCACATAAGGGCATCCCTAGGCAGTTCAACATCACTGAGTAAGCTATCAGTTAATAAAGAATATCTGTGCATATCCTCTTTGGTCAATTTTGACCAGTCCAGTTTTCTTGAGGGAGCAGCATTACCATTGTTGGCCAGCAGGGGTACACTCTCAACATTTAGCAGCATAGCAACTGGTATGTGATCAGTGGTGGCCAGTCCATAACATATCTCTATACTTTCCAGTGAGTCATGAGCATCGGCTGTTGTCACAATATGGTCTAGCCAGGAAGTTGTGTGCCAAGCTTGAAGTATATGGTGAACAATGAAGTATAAGGTGGAGATACAAAAGTGTATTTACTTTGCCCAAACTGACCAAAGTAGTAAGTAAACAAGAGCAATCCGAGATTTCTGACCTCCAGCAAGGGTCCGTTAATTTATTGCAGTACTGCGTTTCAACGACGTTGTATTCACAAAGTGACGTTGTATACACCCAAAACTCAGTGTAAATCTTATATCAAGCACTTGCTCGATCCCAATGCACAGTTTTCGATTACAGTGACAACGTAGGCTATCACATACATTTAGTTAGTCACGCAAAGCAATGTTAGGATCAATATCATATTGGGACATTGAGAGAAAGATCGTGTATTAGTCTAAACATCATTCCTTGTTTTGACAAATAACCTCATTGGGATTTTCCACGAACCAAAATCCTCACCCACACTACAATGTGAATCATTCGCCCCGATAGATCTTGCTTTACGTCAACCCTTGCTTGAGGTCAGAAATCTCGGATTGCTCCAGATCAGGATCATCCTGAAATCTGAATTTTAATGGGGATGTCCCAGGCAGTGTTGTACCTGAACGCGTTCATTGAACTCGTTCATAATTTTGGTGAACGTGAATTGAACGTTCTGTATTATTGCATCATTCTGGTGTCTGTGAACGGCACGTTCACTCTTTTTAATTTCGTTCAATAAGGTGCCAGATTTCTAGAGACTTCCAGGCGAAAAACACACATTTAACAGTCATTTAACAGTTTCAAATCGCTGCGTGTGCTTTATTTTACTGTCAATGCCTGGCAAGTGTGAGAGCGACAAAGTTGCACAGAGGCCGAAAGCGGTATTGCAGACATATGGAGATTTTGATTTTTTTTTTTTTAGCTCGCAACATATTGAAAAAAAGAACTGAACTAGTTCATTTTTTGGAGCTGTGAACTTAGTTCAAATTTTTGAATTATGAACTATGAACTGAACTAGTTCATTTTAAAATGTGTGAACTATGAACTGAACTAGTTCATGTAGAAAGTGAACTTTCCCAACACTGGTCCCAGGAGGAAGATCCACCTCTTGTGAAAATCTCAGAAAGATCCGCCAAGTAGTTTCTGAGAAATCTTGTCCACAGACAGACACACGGACAAATAAATAAATAAATAAATTAACGGAGCCGATCGCATAACCTCCTTGCTGGAGGTAACTAACAGAAACTTCGGTGAGAAATGGATCTGTTCGATGTATTCACTACCTAATCTAAGCAGTAATTAGAAACTGCAATGATGCCTATCTCAACCTAACAGACTACATTGTATCCAGGCACTGCTAGTCTCTAAAATCACCACAATAATACAAATAGCCTACTGTATATTTTAGTATTTTCATTAAGGCACCCTCTGATTTTAAATCCTGCTGATCTTTGGAATCAATCTCACATTTTGTGGTGTGCAACACCACAGAAACCACAGGAAAATATCCTCCTACTATCGAAAAGCCATGTCAATGCTGACCTTTCAAGTCATCAAATCCACACTGGGTTTCTGGAGATAAGAGGATATTGGACATCAATGACATGGCATGATATCCTGGAGTGGGTGGCCTATGTGCATGTTGTGTCATAATCAGAGCTCTATTCAACAGTTGCCCATATTGTTCCCTATTTTCCCTTGGGATTTACTGTATGGTAAAAGGAACTTGAAAAGTAAACAGTAGACTAACATCATTCAGTTGCCCAGGAAACAAGTGCAATATAAGCCACAAAACACACTATTCAGATGGTTCCCCCTAAAAGGCAAATGAAGTGAAATTCAAGGAGAAGAAATGATTTTTCGGAGTTGAACCCCAAACATTTAGTCAATATTGGCAGTTGTTAAGATAAGACTGACTGGCATTCAGATGTTGTGGTTATTTTATTGTCATGTAATTAGGACAGGCAACCAATACTAGCATTGAGTTGCATTAGCGATCTACTAGCAAAGTAGCATCTTTGTTTTGTATACTTTTTGTAACCACACTGTTTAGCTAATGGTGCAATGGAGAGCTGCTTCTAAGAAATGGCCCAGTGAAATCAAAACATTCTGTTAACATGAACTTCAGTTGGTCGGAGCCATGTGTACATGTTCTCTTCCATTTAAACATTCTGTTAGCATGAACTTCAGTTGGTAGGAGCCAAGTGTACATGTTCTCTTCCATTTCAACTCTTAGTTTCTGCAGGAAGCATGAAGGACATGTAGCACTGATGTGTATTCTGGTCTAGAGATTAGTCCAAGAGTATAGTTAAAGTGTACAAGACTTTATACTTTTACATGACATACTTACTTTCACTGATGTGTTATAAGCACGGTTTCATTGACAAGGGCATGAATGTGTTTGTACATGTATGTCTGTATATTGCCACATTGTCTGGAGATTAGAAACAATATCATCCTATACAATAATCCTTTTTCATCTCCCATAAATCAACAGAGGAATGAAACACAAACCCACTCTGTGTCGGCCAAGCACTAGCACCCGCAAGCACCACAGACACCTCAGTATGATGGTGGAGGTAATCCTTCAGCTGCATTACATGAATCCTCTACATTATGAATGAACTTCCACAGACAAACACACATGAATGGCTCACCTACTGGTCGTAGGTCAAAGACAGAGAGAAAGAGAGCAAGAGAGAACAGAGAAAGATTCAAATATAACAGGACTAAGAGGACACACACACTCCTATAGTCGTACTTTTGAAACCACACTCACTCAACTTAACCACTGACTAGCAGTAAGATATAAGTATAACATAACAGCTTGCGGATGTTACCTGGCTAGACCATGACGGTTCTAAGCGGTCATTAACATTATGAATGCATGGTGAGTGCACTGCTCCTGTCTCTTATTGCTTTTTTAAGGCTATTTCTTTCATAAATTGTAGCCTATATGTTAACATCAGCTGATCAGCATAAAGCTTGTCATGTGCAATCAAAACAACCCCCTGGGGGATGGGACACCATGGACTATTTGTCAGGTAAACATATCCATATCGTTTAACCTATATTGGTTTTCTTGTGTCTATAGTAGTTTAGTTTCATCTTAAATAGATACATTAGTATTATTTATACCTTTATGTATTCATTGGCACTTGGTCGGGCTCTGCACAGTGCATGGTATTCACGTAGCCTACATATTGCTGGCTTTCCCTTGCCACTGTTTATTCATATGCAATGTCACGTTCGGCAAAGTGGTGCCAGGAAAACAAAAGCAAGAATTGAAGATGATGCATAATGTAACTAATTCCTTCCTCACAGTGTATTATTTATTGGGAGGAGAACACTTTGTGCACCCTAATGAATGAGTTGCTCCTGAAAACCTGGGGATAAGGAGCTGGAATGAGTGTGAATCAGAATTAGGTGGCATTGGATGTAGGTGATGCTAGATGGAATGATGTTCCAAATAAAAGGTTACGAAACTGTCACAGCCTCTCAATACAAAAATCCCTATAAATAATCACTTGGACTCTAGGTGTTAGGATCCTATGTTAATTCCATTTACATTCTTTCTTTGGAGAAAACAGCTATTGAAATAAAACAATCCGCTGTAGGAATCTCAAACTCTCCAATCTCCAATTTTACAGTTTGTACAGTTTTTGGTCAGAAAAAAGCTAGCAACACAACATATGTGCAAATATAAAACTCTACAGCAAGCCTTTAAGTTATCTTACATAAACTGCGTAAATGAGCCTGCAGCATGCGTGGGCGTTGATGTTCTTTCCATTTTAAAACAACATTAGCACTAATGGTAATGGTATCTTTGGTCTTTCCACCTATAAGCTGCACTTGTCATGGCATCAGGGCAACACCTGACCACAGAAGAGGCACAGACTCCATTAGAAAAGCAAACAAAATCTGTCCTGTTCAACCTGCAAATAAATAGAAAGTAATTATAGCTTTGCCTTTGCTTTGGCCTGTAGCACAAATCTAGCCTTGGGAATAATAATATAAAAGTGATGAAAACATAAATAAAAACACTATCACCATCTGATTAACACTGTTTTGAGAAATCACATATTTACGACATAAGGATACAATCACTTTTGTCTTCCCATGAATCAGCTGATAATAATATAGATTGAAAAAAATAAAATTAAAAAAAAGTAGTCTTAGAAGTATCTTGAAATATGCTGATCAAATCAAACGGCATCTGGTCCTATCACAGCATGGCTGTACCTTTAAAACTCCTGTCATATGACTGATGTTTTTTTCTGCAGCATCCTCCTCAAGGTTGACCTGATTTTCCATGTTGCTATTGTACCTATAGTTGCATTCAGAATCGAGAGCTTCGCGGGCCGAGTGGAAAGATCAGTGACACTGAAGCCTCTGGACAATAGTCTTAGCAGGAGAGTGTGAACTCAGGACAGGTTCCCGCAGATTAAAGGTCCTCACACAAACATGACTCATGGCTTTGCTCTTTGCAATGCTCCATTCTATAAATGCCAAAAAGATTACAGTAAATATAGCAACACACACACACACACAGCGAGAGAGAGAGCGCACTAGAGAGAGAGAGAGAGAGAGAGAGAGAGATACGCACACACACCAGATTGGTGACTTGAGATAAATAGGTATTTAACAATCCCAAAATGATAAAGGTTTCAGTGTGCAGTTTAGCAGCAACACAGCAATCCATGTGAAAAAACACATCGGATTTGATGTGGTGTTGAATGGTGTTATGAGTTCAGAGAAATGTAAAGAAAAGAGAATTAAGGAGAAAAGAGTTGTTGAAAAAGTACAGTCAGTTTCACATATGAATGAACACAATGGCTCTGTACTTTCCCTAGGCTGGATCCTCAATCACAAACAGCCCTTAATGAAAGGCTATCTCATGACAGAATTATACACAAACAAGACCAAGAATCAGTCATTATTGAAAAGCACAAACAGAGGGAGCTTGTCAAAACAACAGACCTAGTCAGAACTATTGTCCTTGCTCCAGCAATGAAATGAATAGGTGAAATGTTTTTGACAAAACAATAACCAGAAATTCAGAAAAGCACTTTACTCCATTACACATATGGGATGCATTCTAGGGTTGACCTGGCTTTTGTTTTTATAAACATGGCAAAAACATTTGAGGGTTACGTTACCCCCTCATCAGTTTTAATAGGTAGACCTATCTGAAATTATGATAGAGATAATCTGACTGAAATCTTTTACGCTGAAGTCTCATAAGTCTGCCTGTTGGTTTGTTGAACTATGCATCTACCGGTTCACATAAGACTCAGACACAGTTAGAACGTGAGAAAGATAAATAAGAGTTTTCTATTTTTCTGTATTAAATACTTTTAATACAGAAAATGCAAAATTCAACTTTCCAACTGTGTAGGTACAGAATGAACACTTTCTTCAGTTTTATTGCAGAGTCATTTGTCAAAGTAATTGTGTCATCTGGTCTGGTCTGGTCAAATTGGCATGGAGGAAATACCAACTATGACTCACTGAATGCCATTTATTTTGGCAAAATTCAGTTAAATATTCCATGGGATCTTTCCTCGTGTGATTACTTCAAGTAAGCAAAGAAATGAGCTATCAGTTATAAGTACCCTACCAGGGTACTCTCATGCACGCCCACACAATTTGGTTTCACTACTTAATTGCTTTACTTAGCCTTGTTCCTTTTGCAATGGATAATTGGTTGTCATGACAAACAACACAAAAGCAGTGACTGAAATTCAACTGCAGAGCCCATAGACATACACTCCACTCCATATATATATATATATATATATATATATATATATATATATTTTATGGCATGCCGTTCAGGAAATTAACATTTGAATATATATATATACAAAAGTCTGAATATATATACAAAACTCTGAATATATATACAAAAGTCTGAACATATATACAAAACTCTGAATATATATACAAAAGTCTGAATATATATACAAAACTCTGAATATATATACAAAAGTCTGAATATATATACAAATGTCTGAAATATATATATTAAATCAATGGTACCAAAATGTTTGTAATTACGTATTTTCTGCTTCATGAAATACTTTTTTTCTTATTGTTCAATTTTGACATTGATTTCTCACTAGAAATGCAATAATAACACGTTTATTTTACACCGTTTGACTTCACGAAGGATATTTTTAGAGACAAGTTCCCCATTGACTTGACTGGGGTCTTGTCAAAACCTTCGTAATTCCTTGTTTTCTGCTTCGTGAAATACTGTTTTTCTGTTATATGGCTAAAATTAAACATTGATTTCTCACTAAAAATGCAATAATAACACGTTCATGTTGCATCGTTTGACTTAACGAAGGACATTTTTACGTTTAACACTTCCAACCCCAAGGGCTTTTTTTGACTCTGTTAGGTAGTTTGCCATGCCTGATATTTTTGTATATTTTATCTAACTAAAACCCATGAGGCAAAAGTGGCATTTATGATTATATTCTAGAACAACTCAGCAATAATACAATGAGAGTAAAAGGATTGTAGTAAAACAAAGTTTTGTATTAAAATGAAATATAAAGACACTAAAATGAAATCTAGTTTTAGAGGTGCTCAAACTTTGTACAAAAACACATTGTAAATATTTTGGAAGTTTTCTTTTTTACTCTGAACCTCGTAAACAAAGGTGTTTGCTCCAAAAAGGTGAGTTTAGCATTCAAAAAGTGTGTGTGGTTTCTATACTTATTATAAGTAATATAGAAAGTGACACTTTTCTTCACTTAGACCACTATGCATATTGATGAGAGAGGTGTGAACATTCTGGGACACCTTGGTCAAAAGACAATGGCCAGCACGTAATGGCCCTGGAATGTCTTTGTGGCCCTCTACCCCCTTCAGGTTTTCTTGACACATCATGAACCAATGGTGATCACTGAATTACCATCCCCTTATCATATGAATAGTTGTAATTTGCTAATGGGAGGGTCAAAACCTCACTCAGATGCTGAAATGTGCAAAGGATAAGTTATACTCTCCTTACAAAGTGATTATTTAAACTTTAGTTTCAAACTGTATATATTTAAAAAGAAACAGGTTCAAGGTTGCTGTGGGTGTTAGTTTTATGTTTGTAGGACAAAAACTTGCGGAGATTTTTAATTCTATTAATAAAAATACCACCAAGTGCCCCACGGGGCCCCTTCGTTTTGGAAGGGTTAAATGGGATACATCGTATCCTCTCGTCACATGATCAAATAGAGACTGCCAAGGGAAGAGAGTTCAGACGGCTTGGTTGCCACGCTTCCGTCAGTCTGCCCCAGGGCAGCTGTGGCTACTCTCATAGCTTACCATCACTGGTATGACTGTGCGGCTTTGGGTCATTGAAAAGCGCGTTACAAATAAAAGGTATTATCATTATTATTATTATTATTATATATATATATACTTATTTGTAATATATATACAGCCGCGGAAAAAATTAAGAGACCACTTCAAAATGATCAGTTTCTCTGGTTTTACTATTTATTGGTATGTGTTAAAGTAAAATGTGCTTTTTTGTTTTATTCTATAACCTACTGGCAACATTCCTACCAAATTTCAAATAAAAATATTGTCATTTAGATCATTTATTTGCAGAAAAATGACAATTGGTCAAAATAGCAAAAAAGATGCAGTGTCTTCAGATCTCGAATAATGCAAAGAAAACAAGCTCATATTCATTTTTAAACTACACAATACTAATGCTTTAACTTAGGAAGAGTTCAGAAATCAATATTTGGTGGAATAACCTTGATTTAAAATCACAACTTTCATGTGTCTTGGCATGCTCTCCACCAGTCTTTTACATTGCCGTTGGGTGACTTTATGCTACTCCTGGCGCAAGAATTCAAGCAGCTCAGCTTCTTTTCATGGCTTGTGACCATCCATCTTCCTCTTGATCACATTTCAGAGTTTTTTTTTATGGGATTCAGGTCTCGAAATTGGGCTGGCCATGACAGGGTCCTGATCTGGTGATACTCCATACACACCTTTACTGGCCTGGCTGTGTGGCATGGACCATTGCCCTGCTGGAAAAAACACTTCTCAGAGTTGGGGAACATTGTCAGAGCAAAAGGAAGCAAGTTTTTCTTCCGGGACAACGTCGTACTTTGCCTGGCTGAGGTTTGTAAAAGACCATAAGGATTGAACCAAAGCGGACTGGAGGGTCTCCTAGTTCGTCTTCTCTGATGAGTCCAATTTCACAGTAGGTGCAAGACTCTGTGGCTTGTAGGCCTCTCCAGGTCTCCGTCTAACCATCAGACGACCATGTGTTGGGCAAAGCTGAAAATTGGACTCATCAGAGAAGACGAACTAGGAGACCCTCCAGTCCGCTTTGGTTGGAATGTTGCCAGTAGGTTATAGAATAAAACAAAAATGTACATTTTACTTTAACACATACCAATAAATAGTAAAACCAGAGAAACTGATAATTTTGAAGTGGTCTCTTAATTTTTTCCGCGGCTGTATATATATATATGTGTGTGTGTGTGTGTGTGTGTGTGTGTGTGTGTGTGTGTGTGTCTATGGCAGAGCCACTCTGACTTCAAATGGACTGATTGTTTGTTTCCAGCTGAAATGTACACTATTTTAAGACTGTCTGTCTTCTTTGATGACCCATGAGAAAATCCTATTATTGTGTTACTGTGAAAAATTGAAATAAACAAGACAATGACATTGTACCATCTGCTGAAGAGAAAAAGAATCTTTACTTGGCTGATGATCTTCAGACAAATGGCATATTAGAAGAATTGTTTCAGACCACTGAGCTCACAGTAGCAAAAACACTACCTGATGTTTTAGCAGGGTGAGGGCAGTCATCCACACTCAGTTAATCATGCTCATGAAAATCAACTTGCTAATTGTCTCATTCTGGTACAGTCACAGTAGATCCTTAATGAAGGGTTCACTACGTGGAGTGTCATTACATATTCATGACAATATCTTTGATCATTTTTACTTTGGTCAATAAACAACCCAGCGTGTAAGAAAGGTGGAAAACACATAACAGCTGAAGAATTTAAATATTACATTTTTTTCTGCTGTTGTGTCTCTTTCTCCACATAAACAGAGTACAAAAATAAACAAACAATAAAATGTAGGGTGGATGCCTGCTGTTGGCCACTTGGCCCCAAAATAAACATTATTATTATAATTATAGATGCAAATAATAATAATAATTATAGTTATAGATGCTAATCAAACATTATTATTATAGTTATATATGTAAATAATCATTATTATTATAGTTAGAGATGCTAATCAAACATTATTATTATGGTTAGAGATGCAAACTACATTAATATTAGGGATGCACCGATACCGATACCAGTATCGGGTATCGGGTCGATACTTCGTTAAAATACTCCTACTCGTACTCGTTTTAAATTACCGATACCAAAAACCGATACCCAGTGTTGCGTCTTAACGCGTGTGTTTTCTTCTCCTCTACTGTCTATGCCTGCCAGGTGTGAGAGCGGCGAGTTGCATAGAGGCCGAGAGCGGTATTGCAGACAGATAAGTTGAGGTTGAACTTGCAGTTTAAATTAATTCAATAACAGCTTGGATACGATGTGTGGAGGTGGCTTGCGTAAGCTAACGGTTTCGCTAGAGATTTTAAACTTAACACGTACGACCTCCAGTAAAGGTAAGTGCTATCTTTGGCTATTTTATGTTTTGCAGTTAACTTAGAACTGCTGTTACATAGGCAAAGTGTAGGGGCTAGCCTACTGTCTTTAGCGACGCTGCGCCTATAACATATTATTGCCATTTGCTACGGTTGATTGATGGGGACGGGAATGTATTTGTTTTCTCCTCTTTTACCCGGACACATTTAGGTCTCGAAAGGAGGACATGTGAGGGTAAAAGAGGACGTCTGTCTTGTCTTGTGTTTCAGGAGCTTGTTGACTTGCTAGTTTGTCATAAACACCCGCTAGCAATAGCGGCTAGCAAGACATCCCGTTAGCGATGTTAGCAAGGTTGTTTTAACACTCTTGGACATTGATGCTAGTAATACGTTTTTTTTCTCCGTTTTTCCGCCTGATGCTAATATTAAGTGCTTTTGCGTTAACTTCTTTGCAATGCTATTGTGATAGCTATGTTGGCTAGGTTGCAAACAACTTCCCTAACACAGTCAAACTTCAGGCAAGTGTCAATTTGGCTGCAAGAACGTAGCCGCCCAGTTCATTGTCAACATTAAACTCTAGTAAGAAATCGCTATACCGTTGTGCTGCCTTAACGGCGATTTGGACTCCTTTTAAGATAAATGATGACAGGAGTAAGGCACAGTGTAAGATCTGCACTGTTACAGTGTCGAGGGGCGGAAAGGAAAGTACTTCGTTTGACACAAGCAATTTGATTAAACATCTGAAGACGCACCATAGTGCTAAGCACACAAAGTTCACTCATGCCAGTGGCTCAAGAGACCAAAGCAACCAATCTTTACTGACGTCATTCAAAAGAAAAAAACACGCACGCACACAGACAGAGAGAGAGAGAGAGAGAAGGGGAGGAAGAGAGTTGTTGATCCTTTTGTAACTGAACTGTGCTCATGTTCTTATCCAGGATAGTTCTGTTCACTTTTTGTTAAGCAGACTGTGTTGTTAACTATGCAGCAAATTAAATTGCCATCTGTCTATATTTACATTTTGTCTAATGTGATGATATTGACTCTTTTTTTTTTTGTTTAAACCAGAAAGCTCTGTTTATTTTTGGCTTGGGATCGCCTTCTGTTAATATTGTACTATAGGCTTGACATAACCTGCAGAGGATAAACTAAAATCTTTCATGGAAACCAAATCTTTGAAGTATAGGTATCGGTACTCGGTATCGGCAAGTACACAAATAAAAATACTCGTACTCGTATCGGTTTGTAAAAAAGTGGTATCGGTGCATCCCTAATTAATATTATAGTCAGAGATGCAAATCAAACATTATTATTAAAGTTAGAGATGCAAATTCATTAGCATAATTAACATGCAAATAATAAGACAAAAACAAGTCACACAAAGGTTAATGCGAAAAGCAAAAGCTTAAAGACTGCCTCTCCGAGACTATGGTCTGCAGCACCGGCGCTCCACAGGGGACTATGCCCTCACCAGGGATGGGCAGGACGGAGAGATCAGGGGCCGTATTCACAAAGAATCTTAGGGCTAAAAGTAGCTCATAAGTGGCGAATTTAGGAGAAACTCCTAAAAATAATGGGCGTGTCAGTCTTAAATTTAGGACTCCTATTTTTTTTTACTAAGAGCAATTCACAAAGTATTTTATCCCTAAAAGTAGCACCTAAGTCTAAGACAGCTTAAAACTCCTCATGAGGACTCCTAAGTCACTAAGAATTATTCACAAAAAATCGTAAGATGGCTGCAGCCGACTTGGAATTGATAAAAGACATTGCTTGAACAGTGAAGGTATTAATATTGTCGTAGAATTAGCGCGGGTTGCAATGACGCCTTTAAACAACGATGTGTCCCGAAGTGAAATGTTTGGAAACATAAAGATAGCCTATTTGGCTTCGCGGAAAACGCAACTGACGACACTGGGAATCATCAGTCAGCCGTTTAATTCATCAAACTATCAACGCACTGTAGACCCCACATCATCCAACAGTTTATCCAGTTGCCTTTGGACAATCGCCAATTACACAAGATCAAAGTAAATTCCATGGCGATCGCAGGAATGTCCAGTGACGGGACACACATTACAATAATTGCCCCATCAAAAGATGGGGACTTTTTCGCCCACCGTGGCCTGGATGTACCGATGACTCGTGCATTTCAACGGAGAGCGGTCTGCAGCAGGTTTTTGAGAACTTACCAGCTGGATGCCGCTGGGGTGACAGTGGCTATTGGTCCTGGGACCAGTAGGCTTTCGCTTAGGCTACGTTTCACGTTCGTTTCGCTTGAAGGGCCGTATGTGCTGATATTTGAAGTGGTCAAGGGCTGGAAATATAATAGCCTAACAGTTTGCTGGGTGCTTTAATTATTACTGCCTTGATTAGCCTACATGCAATTGCCATATTTTATATTGATCGCTTTCTTTTTCTCTTAACGTGCAAAGTGTCATTCCCGTTGGATGCACAAACTTGTCATCATGCGTGTGCATTCTGCTAACTGCACTGTCCATAACTATTTAATATGACTTAATTTGAAGCCTAGCTTATTCTCTTATTTTCAGTTGATATAGTGGGATTGTTAGAGGGACGTCACAAATGAGTTTTTAATGAGAGAGCCTGTCAACAACCAATCACCGTCCTCACCCCTTCTAAACTCGTGCATGAGAATCGACGTCATCCATAGCAACGGTGCTTTTATCTTAAGCTTAGGAGTTTGTATTATCCTTAGTATGAGTAGGTCTCAGAAGCGTTGTGAATCACTTTTAAGAAATTACTCCTACGTAAAATGTTTTAGCGCGAGTTAGGAGCACTCTTAGTGGTAAGATAAAATGCTTTGTGAATACGGCCCCAGGGGCCTGGTGGATAACTTTGTGCAGTGGTGTAGGCAAAACCATCTGCAGCTGAACACCAATAAGACCAAGGAGATGGTGATGGATTTCAGGAGGTCTCAGCCTCCTTTGCTACCAGTCTCCAATCAATGTGGAGGTGGTCAACACCTACAAATACCTAGGTTTCCATCTTGACAACAAATTGGACTGGTCAGCCAACACTGATGCACTCTACAAGAAGGGTCAGAGCCGGCTCTACTTCCTGAGGAGGTTGGGGTCGATGTCTGCAACAAGCTTCTAAGCATGTTTAACCAGTCTGTTGTTGCCAGTGTCCTCTTTTATGCTGTGGTGTGCGATTAAGAAGAGCGATGCTGGAGGACTGGACTGGCTGGTGAGAAACGTGGGAGCTGTTGTTGGCACTAAACTGGAGTGTCTCACAACAGTGGCAGAGAGAAGGACCCTGAGCAGGTTGCTATCTAGTCCTGACAATGACCACCACCCTCTTCACAGTACCTTAAACATATAGAGGAGCATATTCAGTTTCAGACTCCTGTCACTGTCATACTCAATGGACAGGCTGAGGAGGTCCTTTGTCCCCAGGGCCATTCAGCTGTACAACTCAACACAGAGGGGGAGGGGGAGATGACTTTCTCTGCATGAGTCAACCTCAGTCTGCCCTATCATCCATCCCATCTTACCATACCAACCCACTGTCCATCCATGTACTAGTTATATTAGCCCAATGCACTGACTTTATATCTCATTTTTGTCTGCCTTTTGCAACTTAATTTAAAATTGTTGTTTAGCATGTCTCATTACTATTTGTGTGTATTAATGTTTTGTCATTATTTTTAAGCTACTGGATGTTCTAAATTTCCCTCGGGATAAATAAAGTATCTATCTATCTATCTATCTATCTAGCTATCTATCTATAACTTAAATGCTGGCTAACGTTAGCTTTTTACACCATAGATTACGTTTGTAACTTTTAAATTAAGCCAATAAGATCTTAAGCGTTCTAACATTAGCTAGTTGAACTTCAACGTTTCTTGCTATGTCTGGAACCAGTGCTATGATGTGCATACCCCTATCCCCATGAAGCTCCTTTCCCACTGAACCAGTACCATGAAGCCCCTTTTCCCACTAATTTCCTATTTTTCCTAGCCTGGTGACACCAGCCTACCTATTTCAGCCTGAATTGATTTCAAGCTCATACTCAGTCTGGCCCAACCCCGTTGACAATCGTCTCCAGGACTCAAAATCCTGTAGGACCAATCAGCGAACAGTTCAGAGCTGTGACGCAAAACTCGCCTTGGAGGAAAAGACACGAAAAGCTATCGGAAAAGTTGTCTCAACTCTCGAGAACATCAGAAAATTAAAAGGAGAACAAGAGTATTTTCTTGCAAGTTTTATGATTGGAAAGGACGTCGTAGCTCTTCTCCCAACTGGCTTTGGGAAGAGTTTAATCTACCGAATGCTTACTAAACGTTGCTGATTGGTTAAGGGAACTCCAATGATTTTAAACCTCAAGCTAAGCACCCGCTCATCTCGGAAACGAAAATGCATAGCGTTTTGCCAGACTGAAAGACGGAATGAAATGGAGTCACAGGCTGGTAATGGCCAGGCTATATTTTTCCACCAATATTTTGGGATTGTCTTCCATTTATTTCACCGTCACATGACCTGGTCCAATATAGCTGCGCCATTGACTGACAAACCAAAGCCCAATGCGGCATCTATGTACATGTTTATGTAGCCAAAGCAGTAAACATAGTCAGAACGTTTACATGATGGTATTAATTCGAATTTAGCTTTAGACGGACTATGCTATTTTTGGGGGCAACTACTATACTTAATGTACATGGCAGTGAATAATTCAAATCATTGACCGAAAACATGTCATATCCTGTTACCAGTGACGTGCGGTGAGGTTCGTAGCTGGTGAGGCACAGAAACCGGAAGTTATTGCGTCATTTTGAGCTCTAGTTGTTTAAAAAAAATATATAATGTATATATATATATACATGTATGTCTATGGTTTTAAAATTATCATCTGATCAGAACTGAATTTTTTTTACGTTTTATTGTCTAATACCATTATTTTTAAACGATCGTTTTTTTATTGTATTATGATGAGTAATTAATAAGATATTAATAGTTACAAGCTAGAGTATGTAGCCCTCCACCAATGATATGGCTCATTTCATTTTGTCTGGAGAAAATATAACTACGGTGGTGGGATGCTAATTTAAATGACCATTTACCCAACTCGGACACAGTTTTGAAAAAACAATTACATATTTATTTTCACAACATATTAACACCGCATACATTGCACACAATACCAACATGTTCTACTGGCCAGTATAATTTATAGTTGGTGCACTTTCGTTGGAGCTCGTAAATAAAAACAAAAGTAATCCACTCACTTCTTCCCTGTTCAGTGGAAATAGGTTGTCCTCTTCTCCCGCGATCATCCTTGAGCGAATGCAGTCACTGGCTAGTTTAGCTCACCTAGTCTGCTCACAACTTCAAGCCAACTGTCCTGTAGAAGCAGCCTTTAGCGTGGTTCGTGTTGCGCATGTAGTCCCGTTGGGAAACGTGAAACACTCCAATGCAAATGTCAATACATTCTGTCCTGTCGTTTGAAGCAAAACTTTTAGCTCCAGCATTGGTCTCCCATTATTTATCCTTTCACATTTCATTTCACGTTTGGATTGAAAGTCCAGTTTTGAGATCTGCTTCAGCTTAGCAATACGATGTTCGATTTTCGCCGTCAAGTAGAAGTGTAGAAGAAGAACAAACGACGTCAGAACCTATACCCGACAAGTGCGCTCTCGCTCGCTTCCTTACCTGAGGCAGTGGTACTGCCTGCCTCATTTAAGGGATTTGCGCATCTAAGGGATTTGCGCATCTAAGGGATTTGTGATTGCGCAATCCCAGGGGAGGCACTGCCCATAGACACCAATGCAACGACCGCACGTCCCTGGTTCATTGGCTGATCACTGTCAATGGGAACCGGAAATGCGCAAATTCAGCGATTTTGATAATAAAAATGCTCGAAATGATCCGAATCATGCAGAAATGACACCTGTAACACAGATTACTAGAGAAATATGAATATTTATTTTATAATCCCTCCCCTGCCTCCTCTGACCGCACGTCCCTGCCTGTTACAATAGGTGGCGCTGTTTTCATTACAGCTAGTGGTGATACAGCTATTTCCGCTTGACCTCTTCACCACTACCAACAACAACAACAGTTGATTGAGCATGAATCGTGTCTGTTCAAATAAAATGTTGAGTGTTTACAAGCGGGCACCTGCTATCGTTGATTATACAGTAAATAAGTTGTGAAATTAAACAAAAACTCATCACAGTTAAAGTTGTATTAGTATTGATTGATTCACATCCATATGAATGGATGACATGACTAACAAGTGGTGGAAAATAAATATGAAAATATTTCTTCGCTGAATTACCGCATTCTGACCAAACAGTCGCAGTCAACCTTTTTTTTTTTTTTTATATCAACACAGTGGTACCACATTTCTATCGTCGGACTTAAGCCTCTGAGAAGGTAGTATGTTGCAATGTATGTGGATTCTTTGCACAAGTGGCATCCTTCACGTCTCATCTAGTTCCATGGCAATGTTCCAAAAGCCCATTATCCTGACAGCCCACTGTTCCGAAATTGTTACTTACAATATTTCTAAATTTTGCCAGGGGGAATATTTAGATTTCGGAATTATCGGGTTTTCGGAACACTGGGCCGTCTCCCTCTCATCTTTAATCCTCCGATTCATTAAGTTGGCTATTTATATCGTTAGGTCGAATTTACAATAGACTCCCGGCTAAACCAGTCGTAAATAAATTGATTTGAATTTGTTTTGTGGTATGAAGGATTCTGCATTCATTTAAACTGTTCTATCATCTGAAATATCACGGTATGTCGAAACAAACTTTTGATCTAAACAAAATATTTAGTATTGAATGGGAATAGATCAGAGCAGTATCTTTTATGGCATTTGAATATGCCCTGATTGCTGTGCAAGTGAAGTATCCTGTGAAAAATGGGATAGTACTCCCTCCATGAATTTGCGGTCATTTGAACGTCCTTTTATGTGTTAAAGGAGGGGTTGTAAAGGTGCAAATATCTTCGGACCTCTTGTGTACACATATATACATGTCTATGTCTCTTTCGACATCCAGGTCACGACCTGGGAGGGGGAGGGCGGCGGGATCTCAAGCATGCACAAAGATGCAAAGTCCAGTTCATAGTCCAATTCACCGTTTACATGCGTGCGATGATCGCAATCATTCGAATAAAGGTGTTAACAAGAAAGGGATCATTCTATATCAGTCCGAATAAGCCAGTAATTCAAATCCATGTAACCGCACTGAGGGCCTGTTTTACTAACATTGTGACCGCAGCTTAATCGGCGCCTTTGCCAGGCGCACATTACGCATGGTGTTTTTCCGCATTTTCCGTGGTATTTATTAAACCAGATCCGCACTGGGCACTCTGTGCTTACTCCGCCCTTTAGGGCCTGTTTTACTATCATTGCGACCGCAGCTTAATCTGCGCCTTTGCCAGGCGCACATTAACGCACAGTGTTTTTCCGCATTTTCCGTGGTATTTATCAAACCAGATCCGCACTGGGCAATCATTATTTAGCGCACCGTTGAAAGACGGGACAAATCGCCTGCAAGTAACTGCCACCATGGAGATTCGAGGAAGAAAAAACTAAGGTTCAGCGAAGAGGAGATAGATATATTGGTTCACGTTCGCTCAATCACTGAAACTGATTCAATGTGCACGCGGTTATATTGTTGTTCTGCCCGCCATCACCTACAGCGAGATGTTTAAAATACCACAATTATAAAGAATATGCTATTGGTGGCATTAATCCATAAACTGTCTTTTATAACAATATAGATGTGTACATGGCGAGAAAATAAGTTCTACAAGGGACATGGGTTCACTAGAATATATCCCCACTGAAACAAATACATTTACCAAACCAGATCCGCGCTGGGCACTCTGTGCTTACTCCGCCCTTTAGGGCCTGTTTTGCGACCACAGCTTAATCTGCGCCTTTGCCAGGCGCACATTAACGCACTGTGTTTTTCCGCATTTTCCGTGGTATTTATCAAACCAGATCCGCGCTGGGCAATCATTATTTAGCGCACCGTTAAAAGACGGGACAAATCGCCTGCAAGTAACTGCCACCATGGAGATTCGAGGAAGAAAAAACTAAGGTTCAGCGAAGAGGAGATAGATATATTGGTTCACGTTCGCTCAATCACTGAAACGTGGAACTCAACTCAACCCTAAGTAAAAAGCAAAAGCCTTAAGGTTGATACCTCCTCACTTGGTATCTTCCCCGCAAACATTGCGTGCACATTGAATCAGTTTCTGTGATGTCTGGGATGAATCGGTATATAGAAATACGCATCGTTGAGATCTATCGTGACTAGCCAATCGCTTGGCTTTATGAACTGAATCAGACGGCGTGGAGTCAACATTTTGAACTTCAACGGCATCAGTGCTTTCAGTACACGTAAATCTAATATAGGGCGATAATTCCCATCCTTTTTGGGGACGAGGAAATACCGGCTGTAATGGCCTGCCTTCATGTTCTCTGGCGACACTACGCTTATAGCCCCCTTTACGAGTAACGCATCTACCTCCTGTAGAAGGAAATGTGCGTGAGCTCGTGGCACCATTGATTGAATGACACCCCTGAACCTGGGAGGAGGTCTGGCGAACTGCAGTGTGTAGCCCGTTGAGACTGTCCTCAGCACCCAGGGCGAGACTGCGCATGCGCGCCAGCTTAAAACGCAGTCTGCCAGGCTGGGAGATAAGTTGAATCTGTCGGGACCTCGCCCGCTCATAACCAATCTGTCTAAAGGAAGGTGAGTTTGGGGGTTTCCCCCTCATGGTTTGAATAAAAAATTGGTTTTGCGAATGCAACGGGTGCATTGCGGGAGTGGAAAAGCAAGCTTGTCTTGTGTCTGCGCCTAACAGGACAGTGTCGAGAACATGGGGATGTAATGCTTGTGGGAAAATTTTTGCTGTGCTGGACACGAACCTTACATGAGCGCATCTGGCGACCTTCCCAGGTGGTAGCGGGCACACTGCGTAGCCCGCGGCGCGTCACCCAGAACCATGTCTGTGTCCTCGTCCGAGTCGTGCTCAAACGAGTCATCCGGCAGAATCTATCTGTCCAAGTCAACGTCCAGTTCAACGAACATCTTTTTCAGTCGAACTCGGACAGCGGCTCAGTGGCCACTGCAGTCACCGCGACTGGGGCCAGAGAGCGGGCCGGGGAAGAGCAGGAGGACCAAGCAACCTCCCGAGGGAGGCCGCCGGGCCCGCCACTGCTCACAGGGCGAGGGGAGCACCGCCCGACCGGGGACACCTCCCTGGACGGCACGGGCTGCGCTCTCGGGATGAGGTCCCTTCTCTCCCATAGAGAAAGGCAGTAGTGAGATGGCAAGTCGAGGACGAGCGTGGTCACCAGCTAGACAGCAGCTTGCTTAAAGCGTTAAATATCCTTTGCAGCACTCAGAGCTAGTAAGGGATTTAATCCGCATCTCACCAACTCGAAAGAGTAAAATAGCACACAAGAATAAAGGATACGCTGAGCGTGTAGAAGGTTTTTTTGACGGTCTGTAGCTTCCAGTAGCCGAAGAGTCAAAGAGGATGAGCGACGCAATCACCCCCAATTTATGGGGACCTGAGGGGGCGGGCTCAGTGCGGTGTCGCAATTCGGCCTTCCGGCGTGAATAGAAATTGCTTCGATTGGTCAATGAAGGTGTCATTTCCCAAATGTTACATCGCAGTACCTGCGATAGGGAACTTGATCCCTGATCCTGTGCCTGACCCTGATCCCATCCCTGCTGATGCTAGCTTTGAGTGTGCGCCTGGTGTATGCCATAATAAGGTGTTTATGTTGCCTCTGTTGCCATTTGTCTGTTGTACACTTTGGGTATGATAGAGCCATGTCTACAGGCAGCCTTGCATGTCTCCCAAACACCACATAGAAGGACGCCAGGCCGCTACTACTATGAGGGGTGTTGTAAGCTTGGAATGAAGGTGGCAACTGACTAGCCCAGCATTCTTGTCCATCTTGATCCAGGGTGTTGGGCAGTGTAAGCAGTCCATAGGCTCCATTACCTTAGGGTGGTAGGAAGTGGTATTTCTACACCCATACAGTTACTGTTCCAAAACTTTAGCTTCCTTGAATCTGCTAAAATCATGGCTGGGAAGACACTGTAAAACACCATCAGAAAAGACATTCATGAAGGCAGAGAATAAAGGCACTTACCCCTACACCAGCTTCTTGCCTACAGCTAAAAGATGGGGCCTAAACTGATCAACAATAGTTTTTCCACCATAGAGGCCTTCTTGTCCAAAATAATAACTGGCTTTGCCCACCATCAGCCTTCAGCACCCAGGGCCCACCCAAAAAACATGGATCAATCCTAACATTCCTAGTGGTTGCATTTTCACCCGAGCCCTAATCGGTAGGGTACCCCCCCAGCTGGACCCAGTGGACTATCTCTGCTTCCCCGAGAGCTGTTGTGTGTACCTAAGCAGGATGGGAGCAACCACTTTTTCTTTCCCTCTGCCCTACCTGGCCATGGACTGAGGACCACTTAGTGGACTTCTTATTCTACTATCCAATAAATAAATTGTATTTTTAAAGTTTACCTCTGTCTTCTGTCCTCAGCCTGCTACCCAGCCCAGCCTAGTCAAACAGAACCTGGTAACACGCACATCAAACGCACAAATCTCCTTTCAAAATTTTGCAGCAGGCAGAATGCGGTTTTAGCTTTGTGCGGTTTGTACGTACCTACCATGCTATGTGTTTAGGCGCACGGTCACTAAGATGTTACATCGGTCCCTCAGTCCAAGAAATTAGCTAGCTTTTTACATATTATTTTTAATTACATATGGAGTAACTTACTTTAAACAACAGTGAGTAACAGTATGTAGCCTTAATTGTTCATGCATGAGAGGTTCAACTGCATACCATACCATGACACCCTTCCCAACACCACAGTGCAAAGATTGAGACACTCATCATTTAACATTGTCTCTATATAAGACAAGCTACCATTTAAAATTTCACTTCATCAAACAGCTAAACATTTTATTTGATCAGAGCTCTTGTTTAAAACAAATCTGGCTGGAGCTAAAACAGTTTCATTACTGGCTGTGTACATTTCCAGTATTTGGTTAGGTGCAGGTTCGTTGTATTAATAAACGAACTATCACATCGTAACATATTGGCTAAACGGTAGACCTGACAATATTATGTGTGTACAAAATGAACTTGACAAGGCAGTCGTTCTCGTAGTGGCAGTGGGTATTGCCATGTATCATTAGTTCACACGGCTGTGCTCCCATCTTTTACAAAACTGAATATTTGATATACAGTTGCATTTACTTACAAGGATCTCTCTAGCTTTGATATACAGTTGCATTTACTTACAAGGATCTCTCTAGCTTTGATATACAGTTGCATTTACTTACAAGGATCTCTCTAGCTTTGATATACAGTTGCATTTACTTACAAGGATCTCTCTAGCTTTGATAAACAGTTGCATTTACTTACAAGGATCTCTCTAGCTTTGATATACAGTTGCATTTACTTAAAAGGATCTCTCTAGCTTTGTTGACAAGGGCAGTTCATAGTTCACAGTCCAACCCTAAAATGTTGAATAAACAGAATTGAGAGTAAAATTAGTTTTCCCATCCAAATTATTGTTTCATGTCCCGTCTGAAGACATACCTCAAAACAGTGTTCCTCACCAGCAACAGTGTAACGCTACATGGATGTGCATAACATCATATAAACATTTAAACATTTAGATTTGGTAATGTTAGATTCAACCAACTGAGACAGCCATCAAATAAAAACACTAACAAAAATTACAAAAAAACTCAACTTCAATCACAGATCTATAATATTCAATGGGGAATTTACAAAAGTGAGCTAGGAAACCAGTGCCTCTTAGTTAAATGTCCAAAACATAACATGTACCACTCAACAACATAGAGAGACATAACTAAATCAATAACACTTTCCAACACAACATGGCTGATCTGGTGTAAAACACATGTTTGTGGTCTTTTTCAAGTGTCAGACATTCTCAGCATCAAAGGCTGTTTGAAGGGGACTGGATTGATTTCCATTGTGAGGCTTCACGGCTGGGGACACTTTAGGCTGAGGGGACGCAGCTGCTCCCAGGCCAGGAACTCTCACTGCCCATCACTCTGTCACTTCACAGCTCACAATAGGCCTGGCTGTCGCCATGGAAACTGCTGTCTTACCGGTGATCGACTCCAGGACTCAGGAGGAGCTTGCTGTTACACATGTAATTGTAGAAATATATGGGTATACACATGCACACACAGAATCAGTTGTTTCTACAGGAAGATAAAAATAGCAAGTAATAATTGTGCTTCAACATCGCAATAGGGCTGTTCTACTAAGTATCTTCAGAGGGATATTTAAACTGCATTAGGCTGCAGTGCTGAATATAATTACAGCTGTTGCCAAACAACAGTATCAAATGTGTCATTTTATTTAGATAATTACCATTCAACTTCTATGACCAAAGTCATTATAAATTATGGAATGTGTTTTTATGGATATGCTGCAAATAGTCTCATTAGGTAACAAGTGTTGACCAGCAACAGCAAAAAAAAGCTAGTCAGTGTATTCATGTGTAGGTTCACACACTAGACTGTCAATCTTAACAGTAAAGTATAACTTGTTTGACAAACTAGCTGTGCCTTTTGCTCTGTATAATGTGTACAATCATTACAGGGATGATTAGATGGTCACCTCTTTCTTTGGTTCAGTAAGTTTGATTTGCTAACTGTCCCACTCAACCTTGTGCTGGCATGTGCTCTTAATGTGAGCTTCAAGACCATTCAATTAGCTTTCTATATAATTTGACTAAACATTCCTTAGCTGCACCTCAAACCCAAATGGAATGTTTAAAGATAATTTTGGACTGACAGTTGGAAGAAACATTGTCAAAATACATTATTTGTGATTCAAATATCAGCTGAATGTTTGTGGAATAAAAAGGTTCAAGGGTAGAGGGACTCTATAAATCTTCATTGTGTCATTGTCAGGCCATTTGGTAAGGTGCTAGAAGGCCACTCAGAGAGTGCAGACCCCCAACAAGGCCATGATTCAGATCTGTTCCCAGATTGAATGTAACACAAGTAGAGTAACACAAAGAGTCTCAAGACATCTGGAAAAAAGACAGAAAAAAAGAGGTTGAGTTGGAGAATAGATTTGAATGATGTAATAAAATAGGTACACGTCGGTCCAGTGGCTGTCCTGTAGGTGAGAGTAAGATATTTAAATGTAATTCTAGCAGACACAGGAAGCTAGTGAAGGGTAATCAAGGTTTACTGTAGAATCCCCCCCCCCCCACGAAAACGTAATTGCAACTTTCGAACGCTATTTTGCCTTGTAAGACTGCAATTATTTCACATAAACACAACAACAATCGCAGCAAATAGACTGTGTTACCGTCACACACCTGTATAAACTCAGTCCCAACATAGAACAACGACATGCAATAAGAACAGTAAGGAACAGGAACATCGTTAGTGCATCAAACATAGAAAAGTATGCGCCCGCCGCACGGCATTATGGGGCGACTATGCCGGCACGTTACAGTATGTATTATCATTATTTGTTAAATTTAGCTTTGTGGCGAAATGTATTTTTTCGCTTCAATGTCGTTAAAAGAATAAGTTACTTTGCGCATAGGCCTACGTGATATTGTTGCCTCTGCCTCTCTCATGCATGCGTGCGGGCGCACACACACACACACACACACACACTGCAGAACCCATGTCTCATGTTTTTTATTCTTTAATTGGTGTAAAAATGTTGAGTGCATTACAAATAAAATGTATTATGTTTTATTATTAGAGCTGAACGAGAATGGACGTGGAGAGCCCAGGCCACAACCTAGGGAGGCTGGACGTGGAGAGCGCTGGAGGTCTGCCCCATTTACCCCAAACCTTGTCCAGTTTCAGTTGCAAGATGATGAACTGAAAGATGAGCGAGCAGATTGGCAGCTACTGGATTATGTGGAGCAATACATCGACTCAGAGCGGATGAAACTCATTGCTGACTGCACAAATGCCATGTCATTGGCTAACAGTGGGAGAGCTCTCAACACTTCGGTTGACGAGATGTATCACTTTTTTGGAGTAGCAATATTGATGTCGTGTGTGCCTTATCCACAGACGAGGATGTTTTGGTCCAATGCCCTTAGAATCCCTGCCATAAGTGACACAATGTCACGTGACCGTTTCTTCAAACTGCGGAGCCATCTGAAAGTTGTCATTAATGACGATGTTACAGAAGATACGAAGAAAACCGACAAATTCTGGAAGGTAAAGCCTTTTATGAACCGCATTCTCACCGGCTGCCGCCTTCAGGCTCGTCCAGAAAATGTGTCTATAGACGAACAGATGATCCCGTTTACAGGGGCCTGTCCATTCCGACAATATGTGCCACTCAAGCCGAATCCAGTTGGAATGAAGAACTTTGTGCTGGCATCAGTGGATGGAATCGTGCTAGACTTTGAAGTCTACCAAGGTTCAATATCACTGGGTTTGCAGGTTCAGGACTCAGACGGATTGGGTCTAGGAACACTGGTCATCAAACGTCTGAGTGGATCCCTGGCTGCTGGCACAAAAGTGTATTGTGATCGCTTCTTCACCACCATAGCAGCTGTTGATCAAATGCTGAAGAATGACATCTATCTTACTGGTACAGTGATGAAGAACCGGGTCTCACAAGCAATGAAGAAGCTACCGGATGACAAAACCCTGAAACGCCAAGGAAGAGGCACCTCCGCCACCGTAACCAGGGCAGATGGGAAAGTTTGCGTGGTCAAGTGGTATGACAATAAGCCAGTCGTGATGCTCTCCACTGTGAATGCAGAGCAGCCAGAAGACACTTGCCAGCGGTGGTCCAAGAAGGACAAAAAATATGTGACCGTCACACGACCAAGCATGGTGCGCGAGTACAACTCAAAGATGGGAAGAGTTGACATGTCAGATAGGATGATAAGCTACTACCGAATGAGTGTGAGGACGAAGAAGTGGACCATTCGCATGCTGATGTACTTCACGGATCTTGCTGGCTGCTGTATCGCGTAGATAACCAGGAAAATGGTACCCCAAGGAAAGCTATCATGAAGTTTCTTGAGTTTCGCATGGTAGTGGCTCAGGTATTCCTCAGCAAGTGTGATGTTCTTCGTGAAGATGCTCGTGTCGCAGAAGCAGAGAGAGAGTGGACACCTTCCACCACCAGGCAAAAGATCTCGGGTCGCTCCGATCCCCCACGTCTCAGTCCGTTCCAGCGCCGCTCACCTCCCGGAGATGGTGGCCTTGAAGAACCCCATGCGCTGCAGAGCACAAGGCTGCACTGGGAAGTCCCGTGTGCGATGCATAACATGCAATGTGAACCTCTGCATGCAGAGTGAACGCAATTGCTTTGCACAATTTCACATGGGCCAGTAGGGCTGTTCCAGACAGGCAGACAGACTGCTTTCTGGAGAAATAAAGGAAGCTAGTTAGAAAAAATCTATGGTTCAAAGGCTGCTCCTGTTTATTTGAAGATGTGTTCAAGCATTTAAATGAACTAGAATGCGTTTCGTGAACGAACTGCGAGAGTGTGCTTGCTCTTTTGCAGCCATGACCGAGAGAGTTTGCATGAGTGAGTATGCATGAGTGAGTATGCATGAGTGAGTAAACATGAGTGAGTATGCATGAGTGAGTAAACATGAGTGATTATGCATGAGTGAGTATGCATGAGTGAGTAAACATGAGTGAGCATGCATGAGTGAGTAAACATGAGTGAGTATGCATGAGTGAGTAAACATGAGTGAGTATGCATGAGTGAGTATGCACGAGTGAGTATGCATGAGTGAGTACACTGTAAAAAAAAATTCTGTAAAAAAACAGTAAATTACTGGCAGCTACGGCTGCCAAACAAAAACCGCAAAATTAAAGTAAAACATCCTAATTCAAATAAAGTGCAAAAACCCTATATTTACAGATATTTCCATTTAAGGATTTGCAGAGAAAAACTGTTTTTTTTATAGATTTTTCCTCAATTAATACAATCAAACACCATTAATAAAGTTACATCCCTAACAGTTTAGCAGAGAAAAACTGTTATTGTACAGATTCTTCCTAATTTATTACGAGCAAACACCTTTTATTAAGTTAGGGTACTAAAAGTATAGCAGAGAAACACTGTTATTTTACAATGTTTTCCTCGATATTTAAGATTAAAAACCTTCAATAAAGTGGCAGCCCTAACAGTTCAGCAGAGAAAAACTGTTATTTTACAGATTTTTGTATCTATTATTAATATCGAACACTTTCAATAAGGTGACAGTACTACAAGTTTAGCAAAAAATGCTGTTATTTTACAGATTCTTCCTAATTTATTACGAACAAACACCATTCATTAAGTCAGGCTTCTTTAATTAAGATTAAAAATCTTCAATAAAGTGGCAGCCCTAACAGTTCAGCAGAGAAAAACTGTTATTTTACAGATTTTTTTATTATTAATATCGAACACTTTCAATAAAGTGACAGTACAACAAGTTCAGCAAAAAATACTGTTATTTTACAGATTCTTCCTAATTTATAACGAGCAAACACCATTCATTAAGTCAGGCTTCTTTAATTAAGATTAAACACCTTCAATAAAGTGGCAGCCCTAACAGTTTTGCAGAGAAACACTGGTATTTTACAGATTTTCCCTCATTTATTACAATGAAACACCTTCAATTAAGTGACGGCAATTCACATTTAGCAGAGAAACTGTCATTTTCCAGATTGCTCCTACATTTTTATGATCAAACACATTCAATAAAGTGCTGACACATGCTCAAGATTGTAAAATGATGGTTTTATTTTGGAAGACAATTATTTCAAACATTGACTTGCAGGGTTTGTGATTGAAGAGTTTCAGGTGATGCAGAGTTTATTGATGGAGTACAGACGGGGAACAGGACACAAACAGAGTATACAAATCAACGAAAGGGTTAACAGACAGAGTTCTAACACAAAGATCTAGGAACATGAACTAAAGATCGCACAGAGTCTCACTCTGGCTACTGTGCGCAAGGGCAAAGAACAGAGGTACACGGCTACAGGCCGGACAAGACAGTCACATTACTCCCGGTGCCGTATGCACGGCACTCTGGATAATGCAGTCCTAAAAGTCTGCCGGCACCGAAATGGCTGACTCGGAAGCCAGCAGACAGGGAGCTTGCGGGGCTGGACGCCCAAGGACAGAGAGCTTGCTGGGCTGGAAGCCAGCTGACAATGGGGTTGTAGTTGCCGGTGGCCGGAAGGCGGAATCCCAGGGACGTAGAGTGGGCCACAGATTTAGAAGACTTGGGCAAAGGTTTCACCCTTGTAGTGACGAGACCAAACACGGAGTGAGGGGAGTGCAGGTTATATATAGGAGTGAATCAGGTGTGTGTGATCATGTGATTTGGGACCTGAATGCAGTGCAGCTGGGATGGTGAATGATACTAATGACATGCAGCTGAGAGCATGAGTGAGAGTGAAACAGGTGTATGTGCTTGTGTGATTGAAGGGGGCGTGGCCAGAGCGGAGCTCAGCAGGAACATCACAATAGCCTCTACCCACAAAAGTTAAAACATTTGACTTCAGACTCATATTAAACTACATGGAGTGAGTCAGTCCATTGCAAAGTAATTTCCCCCTTGTCTCGTCTTTATTGTTCTGCATTGCTCTGGGCCAGCCAGATCCAAGGTTAGGTCAGGTCAAAAGTATTGGGACACCTGATCATCACACATATATGAGTTTCACGCACATCTCATTCCAAAACTACTCTATAACAGTTGCCTCTCTTATAGGAAGTCTTTCCACAAGATTTTGGAGTGGGTCTGTTGGATTTAGTGCCCATTCAGCATTAGGGAATTTGGACAATGCTCTTGTGTGACTAGACCAGGCTTGCCGATGCCGTTAGAATGGGTCCCAAATATGTATAGTGGTGTTTAGTTCAGGGGTGGCTTGATTTTAACCGAATGAACAAAGTGAGTCTGTGACGGGGCACCTGTGTGACCCACCACTGCAGCCTGTAGGCTGCTGCTTTTGTGGACTGGGTGAAGGTGTTTTGGTGTGTGTGTGTGTTACATGTTTGATGTTCATGTCTTTGTTCAGTTAAAATCAGCACACATTCAATGTCTTGTCTCTGAAATTTTCTGTTTATTTAGTTTAACAATAATCATATTGTCATATTTCATACCGTTTGTCAACCGGTGTTTAGTGTCTAAGTTTGTGTTGTGAAGATGGCGCGATATATGGAGTTTATGTTTAATGAGATTTGGCTGCTTTATTATGTGTCGGCTATGCCGGCACCAAGCCTAATTGCTACCATGTGTAGTCTGTGTTTCCTAGTTGATTGGGAGTTTGATTGTTTAGGTATGGCTGCTGTGAGCCACAGGTGTTGGTGCCTTGCTGATTGACACACCTGAAATCAATGATTGGTATGAGCCAATTCAAGGTGCTTGTCAAGGCTACTTAAACTTACCTTTGTTCTTTGTTCAGGAAAGTTGCCAGTTTAATAGGACGTAAGTCCTTGGAGCTCTCACGATGGGCTAGTTACCTTGATCCTTTTATTTGCTTTTGTTTTGTTTCGTAGTGAGAGTGATCGTGTTTAATAAGGACTCTCACTGACCAGTTAATGGTCCTTTTTATACATGTGGTCTTATGTGAATTGCTTATTTGTTGGTGGCTTCATGCATTTGTCCTTAGTGAAAACTGTATTTTTTATATTGATTTAGTATTGTCAGTGTTTTAACTGCCTTTGTGCCTTATTTGGGTTAATAAAAATACCCATCTTTCTAACATCTTCAACCTCCTGAGTCCTCTTATGAGTAACATCTTGCTCTAAGCGTGAAGGCTATCCCGACCTTTTACAGAGTGTTATCTTATCAGGATAACCCAATCAGCCAGCAAGATACGGGAACCTGTAACTAATATCATAGGTTGACTGACCTGTCAGTCTGACACAATGCGCGCACCCAAGACTATTTTGTTGCTATCATATGTCCATGGTTGCTATGGTAAACTCTGCTAAGTCTGTGCGTGAAAAACATAAACTAATACTTTCCTTGACTGGTCCACACATGTGTCAATCATGACTGTAGACCAATGAGATGCAAAGATATCCGAGTGCACAACAGAGAAGGTGGGATGTAATCAGTAATTCACGTGCATTTGTTTTGCCGTTTAGCCACGCAAGTTTTGACAGTTCTATAACGTAATGCAGGTGCACAACAAAACACATTTATTCTACATCATCATGGCTTCTAAAAATAAAACAGAGAGCCAGCCCCCAAAAAGATTGTTTTTATGGGGTAACAGTAGTATTGGAAGAGCTTCAACGGTTGGATGACGAGAAGATTGAAATAGAGTCTGGTATAATCAAAAAGCAGCAAAAGTCACGGAAGTGTATGGAGGGCTCACCGATTATTTATATTCTAACTTTTGATTGGGATGAGATATCAGTTCCAAATTTGTTCAAGTGATGGCATACCCTTGGGGGCACACAATTATATGACAAAACTGGGCATTTCTATTCATTTTCCTACTTACATCCACAGTAATCTAGATGTAAATGAAAAAAAATAGGGAGCGCCTACATTTTGGGAAGGTTATCGACATCTTTCTAAAATTTCAGATATCATATATGGTACTCATAGCTTGACGGGTACTCTGTAACATCAAATTGAAATTTTCCACCATACTGTGCCTAAAACTCAAAAGTAAGCCTTTACATTTGGGCATGGAATTTTTAGGTCATTTAGGAAAAAACATCAAGGTTCTAACAGGTTAAATGAAAATGGGTTTGCAAAAATGTTTATGCTGAATTAGTGAAGAATTCACTGTAAATTTACATAGAATCATGCTAAATTGTTAGTATGTACATAAACCATAATATAATGAGCTACATATTAAATTACAGATTATCAGTGTAATTGTATTTACATTTGCATGTATTTCAGAAAAATGGAAAATGTATGTATAAATAATACAGTTATTTTCTGTAAAAAAAATTGAAATCCATGTAATTTGTCATTATTGGCATTATCCTTAAAATAGGAGTCGTGTTTTTAATTTATAGTTAACCTCCATTATTATATGTAGTTTTGTATACAATTTCAAAAAACAGAAAACCACTGTAAAAATGTAGAGTTATTAACTGTAAAATTAGGTTGTTTTTTTACAGTGTATGCATGAGTGAGTAAACCTGAGTGAGTATGCATGAGTGAGTAAAAATGGGTGAGTATGCATGAGTGAGTAAACATGAGTGAGTAAACATGAGTGAGTATGCATGAGTTAGTATGCATGAGTGAGTATGCATGAGTGAGTGAGTATTCACGAGTGAGTAAACATGAGTGAGTTTGCACAAGTGAGTATGCATGAGTGAGTATGCACGAGTGAGTAAACATGAGTGAGTAGAGCCCTGGTATGGAAGGTGTCTCTTAATATTCCTAGTTATACAGTTGAATGGAGAGTGGCTTGTGGCAAAAAAACATAGGAATGAGTCCTGAGGTTCTTGTGGCTTTTGTTTTTGTTTTCTGGCTATTTTCTGTGCCTTTTCTACATCTCCCCTCTCCGCAACCCCTATCAGAGACTGGCTGCTCTCTCCCCCTTTCTCTCTCTGTCTTGGCTCTCTCTCTTTCTCTCTGTCTTGGCTCTCTCTCTCTCTCTTTCTGTCTTGGCTCTCTCTCTCTCTCTGTCTGTCTTGGCTCTTTCATCTCGCCATCTCACTCACTATCTCATTTGGGTTTGTTTTATGTACTTAGGTTTATTTGGTTTAATTGGTCACTATGATATTTAACTATTGGCAACCATTTCACTTAAGACTATTGTCACTGTTTATGCTTGTTAACCTACATTTGGGTTTCTATCTTACTTGAATCTGGTCTATACTTGTAACTTGTAATTAATAAAATGTTAATTCATTCAGCAATCATACAATTCTTCTTGTGCCATGCCTCTACTTAATATCTAGCCAAATGTTGAACAGTGTATTGTAATGTAACAAATAAGAATAATTTAATGGAATTAAATCGGTCCTCCAGCTCGTGCCCAGTAAATCGTTCCACGTTCACGAAGGACGACAGATTTCATTAAATGCTCTCAGAGGAACATAGGAGAGAGGCCTTTTCCAAAGAAGACCCTTCCCATTCCTTCACGAAGACCCTTACCATTCCTTCACGGAGTGACCTCTATTCTGCCTCGCTTTCTCTTTGGACACATTCATGTTAGTTTGTATTTCACAGCTTAGTGTTGCCCTAGTTGTAGAACGCCCATGTTACTTTAGATCATGAGGCCGGAATTACACTGCCGACATTCATCTTTCGATCGGCAAGTTAAACACAAAAGAATATCTGCGGTGGACTTAGATGTAATTTTGTGAGGATGATAAAGTAGCATGGAATCTGAGTGTTTAACACGTTTCCCCCTACTAACAGTTTTCAAGCACATTTACTTTTCTAAATAGTTGTGTTTGTGTCTAAACCATTTCAGTTATCAGTTATCCCACAGAAATGGTAGTTTAAACTAGTTTAATCAGCCCACCTACAAACTGCAGCATAGAGCCAAACACCATTTAACAAAACATCACTGATGGCCAAATAGGTTTTTCAGATTCCTAGAGAGCTTCTTGTCCAAACAATATGGTTACTTCTCTCCTGTGCGACTCGATGTCACAGCTTCACAATCACACTTTTTGCGTAGTTGGAGGAAAACATTAATTCCATTGCCATACAGTAAAACATGGAGTTATGGATCTGGTCACACAGTGTTGTGTTTCTCTAGAAAATATCATCGGTCATGTGAAGGGACAGATTGCTTCAGAATCAAAGTCATTACATGTCCAAAAAGGCTAATTCTAGGTGGGCCTCTCAGGCTGAAAGGCCTCCCATGACTAGTACACATTTCGAATGCTCAATTACTGACAGCCTTAACAGAAGACATTTTTAGTAGGGCCGGGACTCGATTAAAAAAATTAATCGAATTAATCAGAGGCTTTGTAATTAATTAATCGAAATTAATCGCATTTTAATCGCAAATAAATATTTCACCTGAGAACAGTGAGAAGTAATTTTTTTCACATGGATTTTTAGTATACCATTGAATAATGACTGAATAAATAAGCTTAAGCAACACAAATATTGTTTATTTTTGTTCAAGTCCAACAGACCAGTGCAATTTTTGCCATTAAGTGTAGCAATACCATATTTAGAAATGTAGTACATTTCAGAAATCCAGGTAGCCTATAGATAGGTAGACCTTCTGTAAACTATAATACTTTGGGTTTTTTAAGTAAAACACAATACTTTCAAGTACATTCAGAACATTAGAAACCCTGACTGTTAGAAAACATCTCTGGTTGTACCCGGAGTCAGGCTTAACGTGATACTCGAGGTGATACTCGATGTGCTGCGGTGATATGCGAATTCCTTGTTGCATAGTTTGCACTGAACCATGTTCTTATCGACGCCTCCATCCGTTCATTTTTTGTAACAAAATGTCCCATTCACTGGGCCAACCAACGCGGTCTCATCAGCTTCTTTGTTCATGTTCACTGTGCCACTGTGGTTTGTTGTTCAACTCATAGACATATGTATGTATGTCTAAGGTTCAACTTGTTTGAACCGAATTTATGCGCGTTAGTTGGTGTGCCAGTATAATCGGTCCGTCTGAAACTCCTCCAGTGAGAAACGTTCCGCGGTGCAAAAATAGATACGATTAAAATGCGTCAATTTTTTTAACGCGTTAATTTTTGTGAAATTAATTAATCTTAATTAACGCGTTAAAGTCCCGGCCCTAATTTTTAGTTTATAATGTTGTACTAAACACCTTATTATTGACTCTTACACTTGAGTCTGAACTTGTGATATGATCTGTGGAGGACAGTGGAGCCATATGCATGCCTTACTTTTGAATTAAGTACATGTTTAAGGAAGTGTTTAAGTACATGTTTAAGTAAGTGTTTAATTGAATTAAGTACATGCTTAAGTAAGTGTTTCATTGTCTCTGGTGTGGTTTTTGCTGAAAAGTTGGAAATGAGTATGGTCTCCAGAAATTGCCATGAAGGTATTTGGGTATTGTGTTGGTCTTACGGTGTCTGAACTGATGATGTCACATGCTGGGTCGGCATCAACTGATGGCAGGATGTAAAGCGCAACAATAATGGTGCATGTGAGCCAGCCCTGCATCTCCAGTGTCCTCTTAAGTGGTCAGGATGTAGGGTCTTGCTCCAGACAGTAGTGTGGGTTTGGGTTTGAATGCATTCAACTGCTCTTGGAGGTAAACAATAGCCCGCTACCGTTGGCATGGTGACCAAGCACAACAATCGTTAAAAGTACCAGTAGGAGTAGAAATCAGTTCAGCCATACAGTATGAACAGTCCTAGTAGATAGTGTTTTGACAGACAAAAACGCAACAAATTACAAAAAAACATTAAATGTTGACTAGTGCAGCACCCTCTTGATAAATCTATCAAACTAACTACCTAAAAGTTGTGCTAGAACCTTTCAAACACCATCAGCAGCCCAGTTGGCACCAACAAAAAGCTTGATAACTGGTGTCATTTGCTGATAAAGTTGGAAATGTCCTGCAGTGTCTTTTCACACAAAACTAGATATCCTGGATGGCCAGAGGGAACAGTGTGTTGGTACTCCAAATGGAAACAACTTGCTATTTGTGAAAGATGTATAGCTGTATATTTTAATTAAAGATATTTGTACACACCTGGGCCAATGTTCATAACAGACTGTGTCATTGGGTAACATCTATTACCTCCACTGTGGGGGCAGACAGACTGAATGGTCTTCAGAATAATTACCTTCAATGTTCAAGTGCTCACCTCTAACATCCCCTCACACCACAACACAGAGAAGAGAATCAACACTAATATAGAGAACAAAAGGCATAGGATACAGAGAATATTGTTCAATGACAGAATTACCCACAAAACTATTACAATGATCATTAAATGTAAATGTGAACAAATGTAATTTAAAAAAAATAAATAATAATAATAATAATAATAATAATAATAATAATTATTATTATTATTATTAATAATAATAAATTGCTTATTCACAGAAGATCTGTTTTTCATTGCAACTATGTAATATAATTTCACCTACCGTTTTCTCATCTTGTACAGAACAACCTGCTATTTCCAGGAGTAGCTTTTCTCATCAGTCACATGCAGAGCTAGGCAGACTGCTCTTCCCCACACTGGTTGTGTTCACATATTTGATTGGACCCACTTCATCAGACAGACAGACAGACAGACCCAGCCCACCTCCCTCTCCAATGCCATATGCATGACCTTGAAAAGCATCATTTTACTGACATATGCATGTGCATTTGAATTAAATTACAATATGCAACCAATTTTTACTTGAAGTGGCATAGATTAATAACTATACAGGAAACTATCAACCAGAATACACACAATATAGTATTAGTTTCAGTGTTTAAACACTATGTCGATGCTATTCTTTTTCATCACTCTCTCAAATGTAACACTGTTCAACGACAAACCATGAGAATCAAAATGTGAAAATATTATGCAGTTCTGCCCTCTCTTCTCATTAACAGTTGAATTCCGCAAACTGTTGGCAGAAATATGAACAAATAGCTGACATAAGTGAAATAACAATACACCTCCTTTACTCCAACATACTTGCATGTGTGATAGCATTGTAATCACTAGAGTTGGTACACTTATGGAAGGACTTACAGTTGTTGGGATCTTGACTGTGTCACGTTGGAAAGTGTAGGTCTCATTGACATAGTTCCCAGGGAAGAACCCAATGGTGCCCATCTGATCAACATATCGGTCACTATAAACCTTTAATAAATCAACCATGTAATCAATTAAGATAGAAATGCACAGAACATACATCAATGAATTGATACACTACTGACGCATATAAGCACTTCCTGGGTTCCATTTGCCTGCTATTTTCAGCCCCAAAACACTGACAATCATCTCTCTCAAGGTATTAACAGGATATTCGCAGGCAGGATCCCAAGTTTGACCAATGAGCAACAGAAAGAGTAGTCTCTGTCTGCATCTAGTGGACGGCCATCTGCAGCTTCGATCTGCTATCATAACTGCCATGTTACTCATGTTATAATTAGTAGCTGTCAGTTTAACGCGTTATTAACGGCGTTAACGCAAGCCCATTTCAACGCCGTACATTTTTTTATCGCGCGATTATTTTTTATTTTTTTAGATTAACGTTCTTTTTGCTCTCCCAAACTGTGTAGTAGGCTAACGTTACGTTTGTGTGAATTGTGAGCGCGATACGGCGAAATGGATGATAAAAAGCTTCTGAATAGAAAGTTTACCTCTAAAAGCAAGCTTCACTGTTGTCGGAAAATGTAGTAGGCTTACCTTTTATTGGTAACCTAACTGTTTTTGAAATAAGAGGCCTGACTTCTATGTAAAATCTAAAATATTAAGCCATGGTTTAACTGCACTATAGGCTGAGTCCTTGTTTATCTTAAATGTGCACTTTATAATTTTATTTTTTACCGCCCTGTTTGGCAATGTTGTTTTTCAATAAAATAAAACATTGCATTAAGCAAGCCAATCCAGTTTTCCATGTTGATAAGGGCATTAAAAATGCGATTAATACATTTGCGTTTAATCACGATTCATTTTGAGTTAACTGACAAAAATGCGATTAATCGCGATTAAATATTTTAATCGTTTGACAGCACTAATAATTAGTATTTGACCTCCATTTTACATTTCTCTCTTCACATTTGTGAGTGAAACTTATACGTGAATGAATACAAGTTTTGAGTCATATTTGTACTAATATGGTATTGGTATTAATCCGGAGATTTATCTGTCCTGTCCATTATGCTATATTCAGTCTGACTCCTGATTGGGAAACCATGTTGGAGAATGTATGATTTCAGCCCATACTATTTTAGGAATATCCCAAAATATATGATAATACTACATTATGATTACAAACACCACCACTACAGCCAAGAAAACTTGCAAAAATATAAAGATATTACTTACCACTTTTCATCAGAACACCAGGACCACTTAAACAAAATATTACAGGCAATACAGTAATGGTGTAAATATGATCCATCAGCATCTTAATGAACTATTTATTACTGTGATCTACTACCGTTTATGACTCGTTTCACATAGTTCCTTGTATATGAAAATGTACTTGGCCAATAAACATGATTCTGATGATTCTGATACTGTGCAGCAACACTTACACTTCCAGACCAGAAGACTCCAGCACCCTCTGCTGGCAGCAGTTTGCACATAGATTGTCTGATCCCGTTTCAAGTTAATAAACCTACAGTCAGGGGCAACATAATCCTCCAAGGCTACTGCCAGTGAGATAGCATCTGAATGGTAGAAAATAAACATATTTAAATCAAAATTAAGATGTTTAATGTTTAATAACAAATTAAGACTAGTAATATAGTATTTTTAAAGTTCTGGCTAACTCACTAAATAGACATCTGAAAAATACACTGGTGCAGTGTAATGCTTGTAAAATGTCTAATATCCTAAATAAGTAAAAAAAAAAAAAACTCACATGCACACTCCACATCACATCAGTTTCTCCAATGGTGCTGTGCTTGATTGATATACAGATCCCACGAAGAGAAGTAAAAAGGCACAGCACTCAGTAAAGGACATCTTGAGATGTACGTCTGTAACGGCAAACATGGTCAAGTTCTCTAAAATTCCTTGTTCTCTTATTTCATGCTGATGGGCTGATCCATTACATCATAGCCTGCTGGACCAATCAGGGCTGCCCTTCCAGCCCCAAATTCTTGTGGGTGAAAATAATCAGAGAACTTTTGGACACCAAACCTTCAGCATTGTCATTCTTTATCCACACAGAATTAACATTAAGCAGATCACATAATGTTGTTTTATGGTGCATTTTGATCAGCCGGACCTTCTTAACACTTCACGCCTACTTTTATTGGTTATGTTGACAATTTTGCAAATATATCAAGGTTTTAATCATAACTGTTAACACATTGATTTGAATGTCTTCAGCAAATTTAACATTTCTTTTACTGACACTTGGGGCCTTCTGATTTCAAATAATTACATAAATGTGTGCTCTGCTAAATTCACACCTTGGGAGGCAAAGACATCTTTATTTAAAGGTCCTCCACACAAAGAAATCATTATTTAAAGGTCCTCCACACAAAACACTAGCTAAACCAAGAAAGAGAGGGAAGCAAAGGAGGTAAGCAGAGAGGTGAAGGGGGCTCCTGTTACACTCCTGAAGAGTGGATGAATAGAATGAATGAGAAAAATCACAAAATACTACTGCTTTCATCAGGTTCGCTATAATAGTAGCGACAAGTAGCAGTATATAAAACAAAGTTTAAATAGGGAAAAACCCTCAAGAGAGTTCACAACACAACAGTCCATTATTCTGAGCCATATCAATTCATTCTCAATGACAATTCAAAAAGCAGTATCACACATGAACTGTTATGGCACAGTGTAAATCAAGTAGATATGGTGCATCAAAAGTCATTTTGTCAATTTATTATACCTGGCAGTCCGGCCATGATCACATTCTAACCTGATTATGTAACTATCTACTGTCTATGTAACTCAGTTATATTCAATTGTGTATTGACTTGAATAGTTTATTATTTAGTATTTCCATCAAGAATAATCAAACTATTGTCAAGATGTTAATTGGCATAAAATCTCGTGCCAAGCAGCGATGAACTACACTTTCTCCTCAGTGCTAGCATAACTGTTCATCCGGACTGTGCATCAGCACCCTTTATTACATGGAAGAGGATGTTCTACAGATCTAATAGTTATTACAAAGCTCAGTCAACGCCATGTTAGAGGACGGGCACAAACATATGCAATGCCTTTCGCTGTGGTCTCAACTCATGAACACTCAGGATGTATTAACAGAAAATTGACATATAAGAAAGCTAAGTATATGAATCATTTAAGCCTACTGTCCTCTGTAACTACATTTTGATGTTTTACAGTCAGTAGACTGTAGCCATGCAAATGGAGCTGTAAATAAAGGTCAAATCCGACAGCACTTTGGGCTACTGGTGAGCAAAGTGCAGACAGCGTGCGAGAATTTGTTAGAGTGAACAGGGAGAGTTGGACATATTTATCTGTTTTTAAGATTTGTTAAAACTGTTTTATGGGCTTTTTAGCCTTTATTTGGATAGGACAGTGAAGTATTTTGGACAGGAAGTCAAGAGGAGTGAAGAGGCGGGGAGATGATCGGGAAACGACAGCAGGCCGGAATCGTACGTGTGTCCCCGCGGGCATTGTAGCCCGTAAATGGGGGGCTCATTGGCTCACACCACAGTGCCCCCCGACTGTTATCTTTTTATAGGTATATATATTTATCTGCCCCTTCTTAACAGTTTACTACTTTATCTAAATAGCAATCACTAATGACACCTACCTTAAAATACCATTATTGGTCATCTAATCAGCTATGATTCACTGAAGCATGATAAATGACACTCATCAGCGGGTCTCCTGTAGTTTTATTTCCAGGAAGCAAACATACTAATGAAAATGTGCATCTGTATTGCAAATCGTTTTGCGTGAAATCGTCTGCAAAATGAATAAATAGCATGGACCCCCGGGCAGTGGAGTTACCTGAAGACCAAGGCAGTGCTTTGCCTACATTAACTGTAGTTGAGGTGAGGCATTGCTTCAAAACAAATCAACCCTTGCACCAGGCACACACGACATACCAGGTAGGGCCCTCAGGGGTTGCGCTGACCAGCTTGCAGAGGTCTTCAGTGACATCTTTAACCTCTCCCTCAGACTGACCCTAACCCTAACCCTAACCCTAACCCTAACCCTAACCCTGACCCTGACCAGCTTGCAGAGGTATTCAGTGACATCTTTAACCTCTCCCTCAGACTCTTGGTGCTCCCCACCTGCTTCAAGAGGAACACTATTGTCCCTGTGCCCAAGAACACCACGGCCACCTGCATGAATGACTATAGCCCGGGACCACTGACTTCTGTCATCATGAATTGCTTTGAGCAGCTAGTCAAATCATTAATTTGCTCCTCGCTGCCTTCCACCCTGGACCCCATGCAGTTTGCATACCGGTCCAGTCCAACAGGTCTACAGACGACGCCATCGCCCTGTCAATGCACACGGAAAAAGGGAATACGTATGTGAGGATGATGTTCATTGACTACAGATCAGCATTTAATACCATCTTCCTGACGGGGAGGCCACAGGTGGTGAGAATCGGTGACTGCACCTCATCCACGGTGATCACCAACACAGGCACCCCCCAGGGCTGTGCTCAGCCCACTCCTGTTCACACATTACTGTGTGGCAACGCACAGTTCCAACCTCATCGTCAAGTTTGCTGACGACACAACTTTTATGTGCCTCATCACTGATAGTGATGTGTCAGCCTATAGAGAGGAAGTTGATACCCTGACAACATGGTGTCAGGATAATAACCTCTCTCTCAATGTCAGTAAGACTAAGGAGATGATTGTGGACTAAAGAGGCGGCAGGAGGAGGAGCATGCACCCCTACACATCAACTGATCCGAAGTGTAAAAGGTCAGCTGCTTCAGTATGGAAGTTTATTAGACTCTTTATTCAAATGGCAATGCATTTGTCAAATGGCAATTCAATGCGCAAAGTGACAATGCAATCCGCAATTCAAATGGAAAAGCAGTTGTCAAATGGCAATTCAATGTGCAAATGACAATTCAATCCGCAATTCAGTTTGCATTATTTTGAATAAAAATTTGAATGAACGCTTATTGCATTGCATTTCATATTGACACGGTCTTTTCGACTCTTTATTCAAATGGAAATTCAATGTGCAAAGTGGCAATGCAGTCCACAACATATCAATATCCACGTGATGTCAGTCACGTGATATGTTAGTGTGAACCTCAACATGGGGTCCATGTAATAAATGTCAGAAGAGTCAGAATCAGCTTTTTTGGGCCAAGTAATCATCTTTTAATCAAAAATGAACATACAATTTTCTGTCACTGACATGGAAGTAATTGAGGAGGACAGAGACCAGGCAATGGGTGGTTCATTTTTCAAACACAGAGCCGGGAGAATTGGGGCTTCGATCGCTAAACAGGACAGTTCTTCAAAACCTGCCCAGCCTTCACAGTCTCTTATCAGAAATATGTGTAACTCAAAGCTTTTCAACTTCACCTCACCTGCCACTGAACATGGATGCACACATGAAAAACATGCAGTTAATGAATTCTTACATGCTACTCCGGATTTCGTTTGTAGTTGTGACTGCTGTGATCAAGGTTGCGGGGAAGTTAAGTGTTACTGTGCTTACACATATTCCTCAAAATATACAACATAACACAAAACAATACAACAGTGCAAAACAATATAATACAACAGTGCAAAACAATAAGTTGTTCTTAAGACAAATGTATAGTAGAGGAACTGCCGAAGGCCGTACAAGCTGGGTGCTAACGCTTTAATTGAAGATCAATGTAGAAGATAGCTGCTAATCCTGGTTCTCGGGAGTCTGTTAAAACTGTGAATTAAGGTGTTTACACAACTTTTATGAGTCTACATCGGCTCGGTTTGTTGTTAATATACTACACGAACACTGTCAGGGCAAACAGAATATTGTAGGTCTTAAATTAAGCTCTCGGCCGTTATGGTTAGCTTGCTGCTAAAACTTTAATTGAAGATCTATGTAGAAGATAGCTGCTAAAATGCTATAAGCGCTGCACTGCAGCCGAGCTTGCTACTTGACACTCGCTACATGACAGCCAAACACCGCCTGCCGATAATTCGTCCCAATGGAAACGTGTAGTTAGACTTGAAGAGAAGAGAAGAGAAAATAAGAGCTTCTTGAGAATAGCGGTATATAAAACACTGCAAAACAGTGCCGTACATGGACCCTAACATGGCCGCCAAAGGTTGTTGTCATGGATATTGGTCACGTGACTGAATACGCCCAATAGGGGTAGGGACCCGCCTTGATGGGGCGACTGACAGATTGCATTTCCATTTGAATTTTGCAACAAAAAGAGCGTGATGACAAGTAAATGCTTATGCAATATACTGGGGGTGCTGTTTAGCTACTACATTGAATTTCCATTTGAATAAAGAGTCGAAAAGACCGTGTCAATATGAAATGCAATGCAATAAGCGCTCATTCAAATTGCTATTCAAAATAATACAAACTGGATTGCGGATTGCATTGTCATTTGCACATTGAATTGCCATTTGACAACTGCTTTTCCATTTGAATTGCGGATTGCATTGTCACTTTGCGCATTGAATTGCCATTTGACAAATGCATTTAGTTTTTGAATAAAGAGTCGAAAAAACCGTGTCAATATGAAATGCAATGTAATAAGCGTTCATTCAAATTTTTATTCAAAATAATACAAACTGGATTGCGGATTGCATTGTCATTTGCACATTGAATTGCCATTTGACAACTGCTTTTCCATTTGAATTGCGGATTGCATTGTCACTTTGCGCATTGAATTGCCATTTGACAAATGCATTTCCATTTGAATAATTGCCATTTGACAAATGCATTTCCATTTGAGTCTAATAATTGCCATTTGACAAATGCATTTCCATTTGAGTCTAATAAACTTCCATACTTCAGTTTCCTCTGTTTGCATGATTGTGATGATCTCTACTGGTCTTCTCACACAGACAAGGTGGTCAAATCGGTTTGGAAACGTCTGTTTTTCTTGAGGAGACTGAAGATGTTTGGCATGGACTTATGCACAATAGAGAGCATCCTGACTGGTTGCATTACAGAACCAGGGGCCGCAAGGTCCTACTCAGTGTGGTCAGGTCTGCAGAGTTCATCAACGGAAGGGGGCTTCTAGCCCTGCAGGACACCAACCACACACAAAAAGCTTGCAAGATTCTCACAGGGGTTTTCAAAGTGGGTGCCGTGACACATGCTCAGGGGTGCTGTGGAATGGCCCAAGGCTTGATCATTTAATGACATAAAAAAAAAACATAATATCAATTTCAAAATTAATTGTAATGTTAGTATTTCAATTCAAATTGTATTTGCAGCACAAACAACAATAGGCTACAGTTTACAGTTGATTCAGGCACGGGCGTAATGTCAACAGTTCTTTCGTTGACTTCGTTCGTTATTCCGTATTGACAGCAGGTGGAGGAGTGCAGGTAGGCGCAATGGATACGTTTTTAAAGATAGTGCATCCACCTCCACAGAAACAGACATCGGATTAGAATTCGGCAAAGAGAAACGATAACGACTCGTACCTCCAGTATGGGTTCACTTGGTGTGGCGAGGTAACTTGCCCCACACCTAGGCCTGTCACGATAACACATTTTTCTGTGCGATTAATTGCCCCAGAAATTATTGCGATAAGCGATAATATTGCCGTTTTGACACCATTTTCAACTTATATAATGATAATGGCATAATAATGCAAGTACACCCTTTCAAAGATCAATAAACTTGTATTTTTTAAAGAACACTGGAACTGGACATCTGGAAGACATTTAAAATATCCAGAATTAATTAACAAAACATCCAAAAACAATAAATACAATTATTTTAACCAAAAATGCTCTTGAATAAAAACCAAACACACGTTTGTTCTCCCAGGCCATTCGTACTGGCTGTCAAATGTTTGCAGCATTCGTCGAAATGCAGGCTTTTCCACGATTCCAAAGGGCATCATCTCTCTAGCAATGAAGCGAACTACACAGTCAGTGAGCGCGCACCATTTTGCGCTGTCCTGTTTGTACTTTGTTTGCCGACTAAACGCAGTGATTGTGGACTGTTGGGAAGACGGAGACTTCCCATCTATTTGTTTTTTCCCAAGCTGGGAAAACTGCATCGGGTGATTGTGTTTTAGGTGAAGATGCAGGTTTGTTGTATTGCCGCGTTTTGTTAATATTGTTTTCAAACAAATGCGACATGTCGGCTCGCATAGGTTATTTGGCTCGCCCCGGCCGTTGGGTTTGAAGCCAAAGTGCTCCCACACGGCAGCTGTCGCGTTCGGCTTAGACACCAACTCCATCTTTTTATTCTTCCAAATGTTTTTTCTCTTGCTCTTCTCCTCTCGGGACTTTCATGCTGCACTCTGCACTGTGCAACGCCAGGGTTCCGCCTCCCACATAGAGACCAATGCTACAAGTGACTGACACGTGACGAGTGGGTTAACTTATTGTGCCCTCAGCTCGGCCTTTAAGGCTGCGCTGCAGGAAATAATAACCATCATCAACTGAATGCCTAGCCCTGCGCTACCTTGAAGAATTCAGTTGGGGCAAAAAAACTGTTACTTTGAAGCGTGCTAATGGAATTTATTGCAGCCGGCAAAAAATTATCGCTCATTTTAATTTATCGCGCAATTAATTGATTTATTGCATATCGCGACAGGCCTACCCACACCAGTATGCTTGCCTGGTCTGCAAGGAGACGTTGGCTAATGCAGCCATGGTGCCCAGGTTGCCAAGGCAGCTGGAGACCAAGCACCCGGCACACCAGAACAGACATTGAATATTGCAAAAAACTTGAAACACAGAATACCACACAAAGCAAACGTATGCTTTCTACCGTGCGTTTGTCTGAGAAGGCACAAAAGGCTAGTTTTTGCTAGGGCCAGAAGCCGCAAAAGAAATAGAAAAAAAATCCCCCTCTCTGATAACACGATCAAACGTTGCATTGATTATATGTCGGAGGACATGGAATCTGTAGGCCTACTGAATGAACTATGGCTAAGGGGGGAATATGCGCTTCGAGTCCACTGATGGTGATGACCTCTGTGTTGCACTGTTCACAATCCCTCCTCGCATTAACAAACTCTGCAGTCAGAGACAGTCACATGTGTCCCATTAAGTTGATAAGTTGTCTGTGGAGACGAGTATAACTATATTTTTGTGAACTTTATATTGAAGGTTTGTTCCTGATATGTTTTGTTACTGACAGCTAATTTCTCGCTTATTACCAATTCGTATTTTGGCTGTGATATAGTTGTGACAGGGACAGACGTTGTCTGTTCATATTCTGTTAACTATTTATTCAAAAGTTCTATTAAATTAGTTGAATTAAAGAGAGTGGTTCATTTGAATGTAACAAAAATTAGATAAACCTCACCTTCTCAATGTAATGATAATAAAAGCAGTTATAGCCTATTCAACATATCACAAGGTTAAATCAAATGGCATAAAGTACAAATATGATACAAGGGAGGTTGAGAGAAAAAAGTTTTTTTTTTTTTTAAATAGGGGTGCCGTGGATGGAGAGAGATATATTTAGGGGTGCCGTGAGCCAGAGAAGTTTGGGAACCACTGTTCTAGAAGACTGTTACAACCCATCCTACAGACTTTTTTTCCCCGTTGCCATCTGGCAGATGATATTGGAGCATTCAGTCTCCAATACGTAGACTGGAGAACAGTTTCTTTCCGAGGAAGGGCCATCAGGTTTCTCAATAGACAGTGATCGCCAATTTATTTACTTGACTCTTTAGACATTGGCACTTTTAACTACTGTTTGCTTTATTAGTATTATTGCACTACCCGTTATTCAGACACTTGACTTGTCTTCTCCCTTTGTAGCGTATATTTAGTATAGTTAGCTTGTTATATGTTTTGAAACACTATGTCTAGTTAAATGTTTCAGGAAAAGATGAGGCCTCTCTCTCATTTTCTATGAATATTGTATGGATTTTATGTACATATGGCCTTTGTCAATCTCAGGTTTTCAACACTGTTGAGGGGTAAGCTCATAGCTAAGAAGGTTTAACAAAAAAAAAATGTTTTATAGCTGTTAAGTATAACAATATCTAAATTGATAAGTGCCATGTGGAACACTGATAGCTGCTAGCATCCAGAATTACCAACGATTAGCACAAAATCTTGTGTGTACATACATCTACTGATGCCTAATCTGGACACATCTTCAGTGATGTTCCTGGGATCATTGGACGTTTCGGGTCTTTCAACATCATACGCCCTCCTCCAGGTGACCCAGCCGGGGCTGATCAGACCCCAGCTTGTGTCCAGATGGCTAGCTAGCTACCATGACTCCATGGCTCCCCTCTTTTGAGCCACAGCCATCTTGAGGCTCTCTCTGCCGCATCGGTGGTACTGCGGATGGCTCTCCTCTTTCTCTCACCCTCGATACCCAAACTACTGAAGGCTCTGGCCAAGGAACGGGCTGCAAAACCTCTGCATCCAACCTCCACAGGGAAACACCTTGCTCTCCAGCCAGCCTGCTGGCAGTCACTGACCAGTCCTGCGTACTTGGAGAGCTTCCTCTCGAAAGCTTCTTCCAGGCGATCTTCCCACGGGACTGTCAGCTCCAGCAGCACTGCTTGCTTGGTGGACTCAGACACAAGGACAATGTCTGGGCGCAGGGTGGTGACTGCAATATGGCTGGGGAACTTCAGCTGGTGTTCAAGGTCCACCAACAACTGCCAGTCTCTTGCAGACGACAGGATGCTTGCAGATGATGTTCTTCTCGCGGGAGTTGGCTTGTCCCCGGCTCTGACAAAGGCGATGGTTTTCTTGGAGGGTCTGAACTGCTTTGCCCACTCCAGTCCTATGCTGATGGCTTCAGCAATGGTCTTGAGGACTTGGTCATGCCTCCACCTGTACCGACCATCTCCAAGTGCCCTTGTACAGCAACTGAGGATATGTTCCAGGGTTCCTCGCTTGGAACACAGTGGGCAAGCTGGTGTCTCTGCTATGCCCCATATGTGCAGGTTTGATGGGCTTGGAAGCACATCATACACTGCCTGGATGAGGAATTTGATGCGGTGAGGCTCAGCTTTCCAAAGCTCAGCCCAGGTCACTTTCCTTTCGACCACATTCTCCCACCTCGTCCAAGCTCCCTGCTGCTTCATCCCCACTGCCTTGCAGGTTCTCGTCTCCTCCACTGCTGCTCTCACCTCCTCCTGAACAAGTCGTCGCCCTTCCTTCCCCCTGGTGTTCATTTGGGGAGTTGGAAAGGATCCTAGCCCTGCTCGGCCTCGTGTGACCACTCCCACCAGGCTCCTGTGACGCAGCCTTGCATCTGCCTCTTGTACTGCTTCCTCTGCCCTCCATTTCCTGCCAGTCCTCACTTGGATCCCTGCCTTAGCCACCTTCGGATCACTTGAGTCCCTGTACTGAACCACTTCTCTGGCTCTAGTTACCTTAAATTCTTCCTCCAAGGATTTGAAAGGCAGTTGCAGTTTGTTGGTGTTCCCGTAGAGTGCAATGCTGCTCAGGCTCCTTGGCAATCCAAGCCATCTCCTGAGGTGATTGCTGACTTTCCTCTCCAAGGTCTCAACTGTCGAGATAGGGACTGCATAGACAAGTAGGGGCCACAGGATCCTGGGAAGAATGCCATGTTGGTAGACCCAGGCTTTAAACTTCCCAGGTAGACCTGACTTGTCCACGGATTTCAGCCAGCCATCCAACTCAGTGCAGGTTGACTGGATAGATGTTGTGTCTCTCAGAGAGCAGTCAAAAACCTTGCCCAAGCTCTTGACTGGCTTCTCTGAGATGGTTGGAATGGCTGTGCCTGTGATGTTAAACCGGAACTTGTCCTCCACCTTCCCTTTCCTCAGCACCATTGATCTGGATTTGGCGGGTTTGAAACACATCCTGGCCCATTCCACCAGCTTTTCAAGTCCCTTCAGAATCCACCGGCAGCCTGGGACTGATTCTGTCATGACTGTGAGGTCATCCATGAATGCCCTGATGGGTGGTTGCCGTTGTCCGGAATTTGTGAGGGGCCCTCTGCACTCTGGCTCAGCAGACTTAGTGAGCATGTTCATGGCTAGGGAGAACAATGTCACAGAGATAGTACACCCTGTGATAATACCGATCTCCACCTTGTGCCAACTGGATGTTGTTCCTCCTGAAGAGACCCTCATCCTGAAATTGCTGTAATAATCAGCGATGAGGTCTGTACACATGCTGGGTACATGATGTTTTCTTAAGGTGAGCTGAACCAGCTTGTGTGGAATGGAACCAAATGCGTTTGCCAGGTCAAGCCACAACACTGACAGGTTGCCCTTGTTCTCTCTGGCCTCCCGAATGAGCTGTGTCACCACACCAGTATGCTCCAGACATCCTGACATTCCTGGAATGCCGCCTTTCTGGACCGATGTATCTATGTAGGTGTTCTTTGCCAGGTAGGTACACAGCCGTTTGGAAACAGCACTGAAGAAAATCTTTGCCTCAACACACAGCAGGGAGATAATGCGGAACTGGTCTAGCTGAGTGGAGTTTTCCTCCTTTGGGATCCATACCCCTTCAGCCACTCTCCACTGTTCAGGGATCCTCCCTCTTCTCCAGAAGACTCGCAGGATTTTCCACAGACGCAGCAGGAGTTTGGGACAGTTCGTATACACTTTGTAGGAAGTGCCACTTGGTCCTGGAGCAGAGCTTGCCCTTGCTTTGCGGACAACCTCCCTAAGTTCCTTTAGCTGCATCTCCGACATGTCGAACTGCACTTCTGGTTCAGGGGGTTCTATGAGGTTGTTACACTCTCCTAACTCCTGCTCTCTTGCGGGGTCGCTGTACGTCTGCTTCAGATGTTGGTCTATATCTTCCTGCGAGGAGGCCAGTTTGCCACTGCGCTTCTGCCCCAGCAAATCCTTAGTGAACTTGAAGGGGTTAGCGATGAAAGCAGTACGTTTACGTGCCCTCTCACGCCGCCGCCTCCGATGCCACTCAGCCCGTCGGAGAACTCTGATGTTTTTCCGAAGGATGCACATTAGCTGGGCCAGGCCAATGCGTTCCTCTTGTCCTGCCGCCTTGTACTGGGATTTCAACGCTTTCATCTCCTGCCTGATGTTGTGGATCCTTACAGCTCTTTGATTCTTTGAGTAGGATGTTCCAGGGCTTTTCTTCTCCTCCTCGCCAAACCGTTCAGCTGCGATGCTGACAATGATTGTCGTCATACCTTGTAGCTTCCTGTCGGCCTCTCCTTTCGCCATTGCCTCCAGAATTTGGTCGACATCGTCATCAAACTGCTTCCAGAGTGAGGTCATGCTAGCTGCAGGCCATTTGATCCACCTCCTGTCAGACTTGATGCTCGAGGGATTAGTTTGCAACACTTGGAGGTTCTGGGCACTATGGGGTGACTCCGGGCCTGGCTCCTCCTGCGTCTCACCAGGTGTAACACCTGTGCGTTGTGCTGCTTCTGCTCCCAACGGGCACTTCATCCTCGCTTGGTGGATCTTTAAGCCATGGATGTTCTTGCAGATTTTACCGCATGTACACTGCTTGCTCATAGTCGTTTGTCCGTTGCCTGGGTCTGTCACCGTTGTATCTGTCAGACGGGGTTGCTCATCCTCCCCCCCTCTCGGGCACCCCTGGGGGTATTTTTCCATTAAGTTCATCGTAGCTTGTTTGGGTTCCTCCTCTCAGAGGATGCAGATTGGGTCAGTCCATCACCTTTTTTGTGGAGATTTTACTGGAGTTGTTTCACACACTCCTCTACAGGTTTCGCAGACATCTCTTCAACATTAAGCAGCAGTATGCTTTCTGGCGTATACTCAAGAAAAATATATGGGACAGAGATACAGGCTGTTCACTTGGGTTCATCCCATGAACAGGCCCTACTCCACACAGGTGTCCTCTACCTCCGACAGAACCTGCAACCAACTAGCTTCACCACCATATCTGCATCAAGGCATAAGGTTCCTCCTGCAACCTGGGCACACCTCAACCCTGTGCTTGATGACTTGCTATGTACCACCCCAACATCTCAACTGTGCACTTCAGCGATGGCACCTGTACTCAGTAGAAGCAAGAGGGCAATTTCTTTCTGTTCAGCACTGAACTGGCCAAGAGAGGCTTCAGGGCAGGGTCTTGGATCCAGAGCCTTAGAGGAGAGCAACACTGCCATCAAGTTACATACCATTGAAGAGGAGACAGTTGAGTATGCCAGAGTATTTGGCCCTTCAGAGTATGCCAGACGATTTGCCAGTTGTTCCATCCACAATGCGAATTCACCAAGTTGTTTATGTGGCTGCAGGGCAAATTGCCTACTGTGATGTGAGCTGCATGTGCATAGTCCACAACAAGCTGCTGTGTAAAACCGACCATATATCGCCCTTAAGTAGATCACGAATAAAGACTTAAAGTAATGCCGTGACTGGCCATAACCACGATTCATGGAGTCAAATGGTGCGAGATCTGCATTAAAACTAACTATTAACACCACCATTGCTGTGTGGTCAAGGAGCCAAGGTAGAAAATTAGCCTGATAAAAGCAAGGAACTAAAAGTCCTTGTAACGTGAAGGTTTAGAGTTCCTCATTATCCACAAAAGGTAGTAGGCTAACAAACAGCAAGTGGAATTCAACACCACGTTTCAGTTTTACAACACTAACCTTAAAATTCCTTTGCAGCCCCTTCAACAAGACCAGTCTAATCAGATTTCTGGTCATAGAGTGGAAAGGCCCACAATACAGAGGAATGCTGCATGGTAAGGTACTGTACATGACCTGTGAAGAAACCTGCTACAAGTTGACAAAAGATAAGTGTGAGGAGTAGCAGAGTTGCACTGCACGCATGAAGAAGCTGATACACGCTTGCTTCTGCATGCATTCCATGCAGCTAATGCAGGCTGAAAGGCAGTCATCGTTACAGCTGAGGACACCGATGTCAAGGTGCTTTGTCTTGGCTTCCAGAAAGACATCACATGTCCCATCGATCAGAGATGTGGGACACAGACTCGCACACGTTTTGTTGACATCAGCAAACTGATGAAATCACTTGGAAACAGCATCTGTGACAGCCTTATTGGCTTACACGCCTTCACAGGTTGTGACACTGTCAGTGCATTCGCTGGTCGAGGAAAGCTGAATGCCCTGAAGATGGTCAGAAAGGACACGTCCTGCCAAGAGACTTTCAGCCAACTGGGAAAGTCATGGAATGTGAGTGAGGAGCTATTCCTGAAAATTGAGCAGTTTACCTGTCACATGTATGTTGCTAATAGCAGCACTAGTGAAGTCAATGAACTGCGCTACCAGCTCTTCTGCACTAAAAGAGGAGAAGTCGAGTCCAGTCAGTTACCACCATGTAGAGATTGTCTGTACATGCATGTTCAACAAGCTAACTATCAGGCAGCAGTCTGGAAATGCTGTCTGCAAGCTACTCCTGCAGTGCCAAGCCCTACTCAATATGGATGGACAGACAAAGATGGCAAGTTGGACATTCACTGGTTGCGTTCCCCACCTGCGGTCTTGGAGCTCCTCTCATGCAAGTGTGTGCGGTCATGCAAGCTGCACATGTCTGTCAAATGGTCTGACCTGCACAGACATGTACAGGTTACAGATTTGTAGCAACCAAAAATTATCAGATGATACAGAACCAGAGTTTGAACTGATGGGGTCAGATGATGAGAGCGATGCCCAGTTTGATGAATAACAGTGTGTGTACAGTGTAATCATTTTGATTATATTACTTGCAGTATGGATGTATTGTACATTTTCCTGTATCCTTTACCATTTTTGAAGTAAAGACAAGTTTGTGACCTAACTGACTTTTGTTTAGTAACTTTCAGAGTAAAACGGCACTTTTGATATAAGGCTGGAAAATCACCCCTCAGAATGAAGCAGTATGGGTATATTGTACATTTCCTGAATCCTTGGAGTCATGTGAGTATTCTAGTGCTAGTGAGTTGTGTCTCCATTGTTCCTTGATGTCACAAGACTAAAAGAAACAATATGATTTAGGCGGAAATTGTGGAAAAATGTGTGTGATTAAAAGTTTGAAGAGCTCCAGTGACCACTGTACTTGTCATACATAATCATACAAGGGCTTGAATGAAAGCTTAGTTCTTAAAAGCTTAGAGTGTCCCCTTTAAAATGATACCAAACACAATGTTTTTAAGCACTGACAAATATCCTGAACTTGAGTCTAAACCAAGATATGTACCAGCGCCTAAAATGCATTTTTTCCAATGGGGGCGTTAACTTCAACAGCTGATAACTCTGATTTAGCTACGACTCCGGAAGGGTTATCATACTAAAATATCATCAACAGGCATGGATGTTTTCAAAAATGATAAGTAACCTTTGCCCCCTTGAGTGGTACCGACATCTGGTCTGGCCCATGGACTATAAGTGGGCTTTCCTGTCACGGTATGATGTTTCATGGAGGGGAAAGCATGATTGGATATGACATAAAAATATGACACGCCCTGTTTTGAAGTATGACGGTTTATTTTATGTTTCATGGAAGTAGGTTATGCAAGAGCAAATACTTTGGAGAAAACACATTTTCAGTTTTTATTTTAAATTACATTTATGTAATGTCTCATTTCAGATATTAAATGCAGGCTACGCTTTAAGCTCAGAAATACATTTTGATAGGATGTTTAATTTTTAATGTGTTGAAATCTCACATAATCAGCAGCACTTAAGGCCGATTTAGGGTCGTTTTAGACGCAGAGACGTAAGCACGTAAGATACATAACCCCCCCTTGCGCGGTAAAATATCCCCCCTTACGTGCTTAAGTGCGTCGCCCAAAATTCCTGACTATGCGACTTAAGGCCAATTTAGGGTTGTTTTAGACGCAGAGGCGTAAGCACGTAATTTACACAAGGAACTTGTTTTAGACAAGTTTTGATTTAAGGTTTGTTTTAGACGCAGAGCCGTGTTGCAAGGCTTGTGAGCCGTGTTGCGTGTTGCAAAGCAAATTGACGCCAGAACTGTAGATTTATTTTGAGTTAAGTAAGCCTATTTATTGCAGCAGGACAAAGGAAAAAAATTTACCGGAGCATGAAAGTGTAGTGGGCGAAAGGCTTGATGTTATGAATACATGTGTTACACAAAATACAAATGTTGGCAATTTAGTACCAGTGGCGAAAAAGACAGCACATGACGCAAAAGTTCGTTTATTGACATCTTTTAATGACTGCGACAGGCTTTAAAACGATGTGCTTATGAGTTACATTATTTAAAGATGAGGTGGTAAACGGCGAGAGAATCTCATCATGTTGTCAATGCTTGTAACTACAATGGTGCTGGCCACAAGGTAACGGCAGGTTACTGTTAACTTTTGTATATGAGCAGACCGGGCTCATTCTATCAAACTCGCTGGTGCAATTGATGGATTCACGTCAATATGAACTCAATGAAAGATATCACCATGACTCACAAGTGGCGGGAAATGAATATGAAAGTACCTATTTGTTCGTGAATGACCACATTCTCTCCAAACAATCGCGGGTGAGAATGGGATATTCGCGGTAATTTGAGCCTCCTTATAAGTGTTTAAAGAGGATTTGTAAAGGAGTTCATGTCTTGGGACCTCTTCTGTTATGTTTGTTCCTAATCCATAAGAAAAGGCTTGTGAGACGGTCTGCAGGGTATTCATGATTTTAAAAAAATGTCTGGGTCTAAAAAAGACTATGCTATCAACCCGGAAACTTGAGACTCTGTGAAAGGCTGTGGTAGCTGGCCAATCACAGCCTTTGCGAGCTGTGTAGGGCCGTAGTGTTTTAGTCGCATAAGGCGGCTGCTTGGTTCAGCGTTGGGGTTAATTGTTGCGCAAAATGTACTCAGTGCAGTTCATGCTCCCAAAGGTTGCGCATGTTGTCAAGAGCCTGCCATTTGCTTGGCAGATAGAAAGCTGTTTCCCTAACAGAAAGTCTGAAGCTTGAAGTTCTTTTCAAACCTTTGCTTGGGTAGCCCTGTTAAACTGAGCAGACGTGCAGACTACATTTTAGTAATCTCATCACGTAACATTCGTTTTCTAAAAACAATCACATAGTATTGCATGTTTTACTGTGGTAGAAAATACGTTAGCTTAATGCTAACGTATATGGGGAATCCTATAGGGACCGCGCTAGGTATTAGCATCAATCAATTCACGTTAATGTTTTTGTATGAGCCTGACATTTGCTCTGCAGATAGATAACAGGTTCCCTAACAGAAAGTCTGAAACTTGAAGTTCTTTACTTGGGAAGCACTGTACAACTGAGTAGACATGCATAATATTTTAGTAACCTCATCTCGTAACATTCGTTGATAGAATGCAGGCTGCGAGGCTCGCGTAAGACCTTACGTAAAAATTGACGCTAGTCTAGAAAAAGGGGCCGACGCACGCAAGACGTGAAAAGTCGTGCAAGGGTCACGCAAGGGGCTTGCGCACCCTCTTGCGCTTGCGCTTACGCTTACGTCCCCGAGCATAAATCAGCCTATAGTCAGGAATTTTGGGCGACGCACTTAAGCACGTAAGGGGGGGGTATTTTACCGCGCAAGGGGGGGTTGTGTATCTTACGTGCTTACGCGTTACGTCTAAAACAGATTATTATACGGCTCTTCAGAATGTTCCAAAAAGTACCGTTGATTTGAATGGGCCATCCCAACGTCATACCCATACATTAATTCCTGCTAACAGACCTCTGCGAAAGATAATCACCGCTGTCATTGGCAACGGGTTTTGTACTTCTAATTCACATCTTTCATATCATTCCGCCAGAAGTCCAGTCATTTTAAGCGGGATAATGTATTGTCCGTCGGTCATTCTCCAAAAATAATTCCCTTCAGGACCAAACAACACCCTCCGCTGCGCGTTGGGGTGTTGTTCGCCTCGTCGGGAATTATTTTTGTAGAATGACCTCCGGACAATACATTATCCCGCTTATTATACGGGTACTTGCCAAAAACGATAGAAGACATTCCTCCAACATACCTCTTTTTAATGATTTAGGTGCCGTTTCATGTGTCCCGTTTAGAAATAAATAGTTCTTCAAGCAAATAGAACTTTGAAGTTTCAGGTGTTGCATAGCAACCCATTACTTGCTGACGCATAATTACTTGCTGACGCATAATTCGGCCTTAACTCAAAATAAATCTACAGTTCTGGCGTCAATTTGCTTTGCAACACGCAACACGGCTCACAAGCCTTGCAACACGGCTCTGCGTCTAAAACGAACCTTATAATCAAAACTTGTCTAAAGCGGAGTTCACACTAGACTTCTTTTTTAAGAAAAAAGCGCAGCCTTCAGCGCCTTTTGAGCGCTTCAGAATTCATGGATATTATGTGACGTCACTGTCTTTTAAGCACCGCCATATTTGTGTCGGATGCAAACACATTACGGTCATAACATACGGTCACAACTCACAGAAAGTTCAAAACGCTAGGGGATATGTTGCGCTGTTGAATGTGACAACCTAAATATACAATTGCTAAAGATTTAGGGAATGACTGACCTGTTAAGTGAAACGCAGCACGTTGATACAGTCGTAGTAATGGCTGTGTATTATCAAAGCTATATCTTCAAAGCTAGCAAGCTATTTAGCCCTTCACCCAGGAATTTGGCTACAACTCGTTAGCCAATATTGGCACTCTTGCCTGCTCAGAAGAGTTTCTGTACGCTTGAAATCTCCGGTTTATGGGAATGGATTATGTACAAGATATCAATGTCAATGTCGGGAAAAGAAAGTTGGGGCAGATGCTTTGCAAAAACACAGTTAATCGCTAACGGCTAGTAGCATGCTAACATTAGTTAGGTAGCTCAGACACCTCGCAAATCCTCTTAGACGTATTTTTCAGTTACAATAATGTGGTTTGTAAATTGTACAGTGTCTATTTCTCGGTAACTTTCTAAAAATATAAGCAAAAAAAAGTTCTACTTCTAGGTTCAAATACGATGGTCTACGGCGTTTTGGTCGGTTAAACTAAGATAGCAGGTTACTAGGGAAGGTACGCGACTACCTACTCTCCTCGTCCTGATAGGTCAGCTGTCAAAGAGGCGCTTGACGTCACCCGGCGCCTTTCTGAAAAGTTGAGAAAATTGAACTCAAAGGGGCCGATCACACAGGACGCGACTTTTAAAAGCGCGTCGCTAGCAAAACCATTGTTTTCCTATGGTACGGCGCGCCTTTCATGTGCGCCTTTTAAACGCCGCGCCTTGCGCCTTTCTGGCGGTTTAAAGGCGCGCCTAAAAGTTAAAATATTCTCAACTTTAAGCGCAAGGCGCGGAGGCGCACATTTTAGCAGTTTATAACTATGAGGAATTGTACAACTCCAGATGTAAGAATTATTCGAATTCTATACGGCGGACACATGCGTGGACCTGCGTGAGCAACCAATTGGCCGTCTCTACACTATGCCTTTTATAAATGCCTTTAAAACAAATAGGCTAGCATGCTAGCTAACTGTAGGCACCACTCCACAGGCGCATAGGCGCTTTTCCCCAGGAGCATCTTGCCAACGCGCTTTCGATGCGACTGCGCTTATAAAAGTTGCGTCCTGTGTGATCGGCCCCAAAAAGGCGTCGGAGGTTGCGCTTTTTTAGAAGTTTATAAAAGGCGGCTTTTTTTTTTTTTTTGCTTTTTCCCATAGAGTTGCATGTAAAAAAGGTGCTGAAGGCGGCGCTTTTTTCTAAAAAAAAGAAGTCTACTGTGAACGCGGCCTAAAACAAGTTCCTTGAGTAAATTACGTGCTTACGGCTCTGCGTCTAAAACGACCCTAAATTGGCCTTTATAAGTCTGAGTTCTAAAAATAATTGAGTTCTTAGGCTGTAACTTATTTAGCTAAGAGTTTATCGTGTAGCAAAAAAAAAATCGTTCCTTGATCTTATAACGTTAGGTTTTACCAGTTATTTTGGTCTCCGTGGTTCCAGATCAAAGTACGATAGGCTGATGTAAGATAATAAGCTGATGCAATAAAGGTACATCTATGCCTATTACTCAAACCAAAGGAGTTTTGCATCAGCAACATTTTGTTGTTTTCAAAGCTCCGTAGTAATTTGAGATTAATACGTAGCGCGGCTCGCTGACGTGGTAACAGCTACACTGACCTAAGAGATGCAAACCGATGCTTAATGTTTGCTATTTAATCTTGCCCACGGTCGGAGTAGGTTTGCTCGACCAGCTGGTGCTGGTCTGACACTGCTAGTTTTTTTTGTTTTCGTACGATCTTGCTCATGAATGTTGAGCAGTAACTAGGACATATTAAGGCTAACTTACTCACGGCCAATACCCTTACCCATAAATAGCTTTTGAAAGCAATTTCTTTAGCTTTATTTTTTTTTCTTCAAATGGATACGCGGGTATCAGACCTTTTTGGAACAAGTTCCGGATATAAGTCAAGTATACAAGGAGGGGGTTCTTGTATTAACGGACCTGGAATGGCTTCCAAAAAGACTTGCATAAGGAATGGTAAAAAAACTAAGAATCGTTCATCACGACAACTAAAATCAAGCAATAATCCTCCATACCTACCTCCAGAGGTAAGTTAAAACACTGGCAGAACAGTTGCCTCTTGGCTAATGTTAGCTACGAAATATAGCTTGCTATATTTGGTGACTAGCAGGATACCTCGGCTAAAGTTAGCTTATTTTTACATTACGTTGCACTATTTACCGTATTAGTGTAACTTGCACCGTTATACCAACCACAACTAACTTACTTAGCATTCAGAATTTCAGTGGGTCATATTTAGTCTAGCACAGCAGTATAGTGAACAAAGATACACGTAATAAACTTATCTCTAACTATTAGTGGTATCGCAGTTTAACGTTAGCAACTTCCTAGCTGTGAGTAAAAGTGAGCGCGGATAATAGTTTGGGCTGTAGAATAAGTTTTACTCACACAGTTTCACAAACTGTTCGTATAATATAACAGATGTGAACATTTCCTTCCTTGCTAGCGTTCTGCATTTGTTGTGTTCGTCTTGGGTTTTGCATTCTAGCCAACACCTGAATTGCTAACCTCTAAATTATCCTACTTTCCACTGTGACGTTAGCTGTGTGTTTGTTAACCAACTAGATAACATTGGTCAAAACAGGTGGTTTTATGCCATAAGAAATTATAATGTCAGCTACTTCAGACCGCAATCTTTTTAGTATTGGTGATATCAATTGATGTTAGCTTTACTAGCAATACAAAACTTGTAAGGGTGGGAAGCTGTGACGTTAACCAAATGAAGCTCCGTAATGTTTTGACATCCAAGAACAGCTGTGTTTGTAAACAAGCTGACTACGATACCGTCAGTTTGTGCACTGGTACACTGTAACGTCTGCCTGTAGTGACGGGCTGCTTTTTGTTACTAACTTTAGTGCTGAGCAGGCTTTTAAGAAGAAAACTAAAAGAATAAGACATAATGGGAGGGTGTACCTAATCACCGAAACGGACCGGAACCTACCGGAACGGACCGAAACTGACCCAGATTTGGCCAGATACATGTTCAGAACACTTGTAGAAGTCACCTGTATGTTTATACAGTGATTATAACACCAAATGATTCAATACAATATTACAAGTTGTTCAAAACGTTACCCTGGTTTGAGAGTAGATGGAATCCCTGGCCTTTGTCGTCGTGATGTCATCATGGAAGTAGGTTCATAATGTTCATAAATCATAACGTCAATTCTAACCACAATCAGAGAGTTTGTAGACCGCATGTGTTATAATCCCGAGCATAGGATGGTAACCAGCTTCACTGCTTTCCACCGGAAGATCCTGAACGACAACTGTCAAACAGGAACTACAGTGCTGCTGCTGTTGTTACCAGGCACCAACTTATTGATATCGATCGACACCGACATTTCTGACTGTCTGGCATATAGGCCTGGTTAATTGGTTTGTCTCTGTGGGTATACCATTTTCAGTGAGAGGCAACAAAAAACCCAACCTCTGGAATTGCAAAGACTGCTTTGGCCGCTTGACAAAAAAATGACAGCTTAGATTGACAGCCCCGTGACAGGGGTTCTCCTATGACATCACGACGACAAAGGCGAGGGATTCCATCTACTCTCAAACCAGGGTGACGTTTTGAACAACTTGTAATATTGTATTGAATCATTTGGTGTTATAATCACAGTATATACATACAGGTGACTTCTACAAGTGTTCTGAACATGTATCTGGCCAAATCTGGGTCAGTTTCGGCCCGTTCCGGTAGGTTCCGGTCCGTTTCGGATAGGTACACCCTAATGGGAAGATTGAAATAAATAGTCTGCATGAAAATTTCAAATTTGTTGAGACGTCAATTGGTCAATCACATAATGAGAGTTTTGTCTGTAAATATGAGAGAGACTGGGGAGTGGTTGTGGAGATATTATTTAAACAACGATTCTCTCTTGTCTTTTTGTGTAATTCTCAGCATTTCCCAATATAGTTATTGATAGTAAGACGCTGTGTTAGCATCTCAGCCTGTGTGACTAGACTGACAGTTTCTGCCCAGAGACCTCATGTTTGCAGAAATCTATGCAGAAATGAACAATTTTAGGGCAACATAAGGTTATGCACAAACATGAAAGTGTATCCTTATGTGTTAATGCGCTGAAGGTGGAGAGTTTGAAATCTAGTTAATAATAAATAGTTTCCTTGTAATAATAGGCCTAGTGTATGAAGAACATGACCATACCACCAAACATGCCTGTAGGTTGTACTGTCCAAGCTGCATAACCGTTGTACTGTCCAAGCTGCATAACCGTCATTATGGCATTTATTGGAATTTATAGGAATATACACAAATGTTGTTAGTTAAATATGCCAAAAACATCAGTCTAAAGAAATATGTTTATGCAGTTATTAAGAGCAGGAACTACCCTTTGATCCACTGGCCTTTAGTCTTGCATAGCTCCATTCCATCTAATGGCTGTGCTCTCTGTTCTCTGTTCTCCTTTAGGCTGAAGAGGGAAACATAGAATACAAGGTGAGCACAACCCACAATCTCCTACTGTTCATGAGAAGACAGTGAACAACTCTATATTTCTATTCTAGGTTTTGGTTAACAATAGTTATGTCTAAAACATAGAAAAAAATAGACTGCATACTCTGGCTTAGTGTAACTAGGACGTTAAGGACAAAACAAGGAGTTTGAGCTCATTTGTTTTACTTAGCATGAGGAAATGTGAGGATCAAGAACACAGGCTTAGTGACAACCCCACGTGAGGAGCAAGAACACAAAGTATTATTTTGTAGATATTTTTTAGAACCTGGACATCTGTCTTGTTTAGTAGATGCTATTGTTGGCAAAAGTCATGGTAGTGGGTTAATGCTGTTGTGATGCCGGCACAGTTGAAGCTGGTGAACCCCACACAGTATCGCTTTGAGCACCTGGCCACACAGATGAAATGGCGTCTGCAGGAAGGCAAAGGAGAGGCTGTGTACCAGATTGGTGTGGAGGACAACGGGATGCTAGTGGGGTTATCAGAGGACGACATGAAGGCATCGCTTAAAACACTCCACAGGATGGCAGAGAAGTAGGTATTCAATTCACAGACATAAATTTGCACACACACAAACACACTCACACACAACACATTTATTCAGACAACTGGAAGTCTTGAAGGGAAATGCCTGAAAAACACACGCTGGCCACACAATATTTTACTTAAAATGATGCCCCCTTAACCTGCAGGACATTCTAGTGACAATTAAAAAAAAAAAAACACAGAGAGTGCCCACACTCAAAGAAACGTGCCCCCTATTGGAAGTGATTTTGGCAACCACAGTTGCAGTTATCCACAGTTTCCCGCAGTCCTCGAAATTATTAAGTGAAAAATAAACAGTTCATAAGTTTTAAATTCTGCACCACTCTAAGATGCCTTTCTGCAACTCCACGCTTAATACATGACTCATGTCTTTAAGCACATTTATGTCTCTAGCATGTTTGTCCATGATTCCTTCACGTTTTTATCAAAGTGAGGGGTTTGAACAAAAGTAAGGAAGGGAACAGTTACAAAATATTGTTAACAAGATCTTTTTCATTGGTGTATTGTAAGAATTGTTTTATTTTATTAAGAGTTATTGATGATGATGTGTTATTCTGTCTGAACTCTATGACACTTAATTTGTCTAACCTGTTTTGGGCAATACCGGATCACACTCTTGACCTTAATGTAACAAAGAGATCTTAAGAGACTGAAAGTGAATATTTTGTGACCAACAACCTATATATTTCTGTCATATATGGTTACAAATGCTGGAACAACAGGTTGGGTATCATTTCAGCAAAAGTACACCTGTCCCAATGTTACTTTCCACCCGATGAAGAGGGGCAAAAGTAACATTTGTATAATTAACCATGCCTTTATTAAAAGTGCAAATCTTGTGCTTATCAAACTGTGTGCCATGGATGATTTTGCTTTTCACATAAATTGAAAAGTTAATTTCCTTAATGTTCCTATTATAAATCTTGGTAAATATGATTTAATTATTTTATGCATGTGTGAAAGTGTTCATGACATCATCACCTTACACCACCTGGCCATAAGAAAACACCCTACCTCACAAATATGTGAGCTTAAAGTACCTTTTTCCACTTTCATGAAATACAGTATGAACGGTATTTGAATGGGGAACAAGCTTGCTACATGAGTCTGGTATTATGCATTTTACTAAATGGTCTATTAAACCAACATGAAATTGGAGTATTGAATGAGAAACTCTATTCAATACTCAAGAAACGAATCCTCTAATGAAAGTTTGCAGACATCAAAAAAAGCTGAAAAGGCAATAGGCGCAAGATTATCCCATAATACTTTTAGTTACACAACACTTACATTTGGCAGGAATATATGCTAAGGTAGAAAGTGCTATAAAAGGTAATGGTATGAATGGTAAGTTAAAGGTTGTCACCCAATGGCTCCTATCACTTCCTGGGAGTCGCCGGGTCTGCGACCCACTTGTTCAACAGAGAACACGGTGTCAGAACTCAAGCCATGATCAAAGACTCAAGATCTATGCATGAGGCTGAGACAAACTAAGGACTATGTCTCTGGTCAGGGAGGAAGCTTTGACGGCTTTCTCACACCTCATGTAGGCCAGGTCCAGAAAACACATGAGAAGTATTTACAACTTCTCACGTTTTCCAAATTACACTAAAATTACCACTAGGAATGAGATGTATTGAATTTTGACTGAAATATATTTATTAAACTACCTCTTACATCCTGGTCCATTCATATGTGAATCAGGAAATACATTTTTGAAGTTTGAAATTGCATATATTTTGAAACTAGTCTAATTCCATAGAAGAACATGGCATTCTGAGACTTGCAGAGAATAGGCAGGTGCTGCTGGTTAAGCAGTGGAACCAGTTACCGTAAAAAGCATGGACAGGGGGGTACACTCAGTCAAAAGTGAAGCCATCAGAAAGAACTAGAACATGGCAGAGTTTTAACCAAATAGTGTCGGTTCTGGGCAGACATGCTCTGCAGGCAAACACATACTCTGCCTGTAGTATGAGTGACCGACTTCATAATGTAAGTGAATGACGCCATTTTGGCCATGCTTCTAACAGTCTTTGAGTGGAACGCCATGGAAGAGAGAGATGATGTGTAGTAGAATGCTGGCAGATCAGAGCAGCCTTCAAGCAAAAATGAAACCAAATTGTATGTCACAAAGAAAAACAACACTTACAGTGAAAGAACACTGTTATAAGATGAAACCATTTAGTTATCTGGGTATATCAAACACTATTTTGTAATACTGTGTCCAGAGGTGCTAGGTTACACATATATAGCACCATGGGTTTGTTTAGCGGAATGTTTAGAAAACACAATATTCAGTGTTATCTTTGCAGCTGATGATTCTTTGGCGTTAAGGTTCTTCAGGGTAGCTGATGTTTCTTTGGCGTTAAGGTTCTTCAGGGTAGCTGATGTTTCTTTGGCGTTAAGGTTCTCCAGGGTAGCTGATGTTTCTTTGGTGTATATGTTCTCCAGGGTAGCTGATGTTTCTTTGGTGTGTATGTTCTCTTCTCCAGGGTAGCTGATGTTTCTTTGGTGTGTATGTTCTCCAGGGTAGCTGATGTTTCTTTGGTGTGTATGTTCTCTTCTCCAGGGTAGCTGATGTTTCTTTGGTGTGTATGTTCTCCAGAGTAGCTGATGTTTCTTTGGTGTGTATGTTCTCCAGGGTAGCTGATGTTTCTTTGGTGTATATGTTATCCAGGGTAGCTGATGTTTCTTTGGTGTATATGTTATCCAGAGTAGCTGATGTTTCTTTGGTGTATATGTTATCCAGGGTAGCTGATGTTTCTTTGGTGTATATGTTATCCAGAGTAGCTGATGTTTCTTTGGTGTATATGTTATCCAGAGTAGCTGATGTTTCTTTGGTGTGTATGTTCTCCAGGGTAGCTGATGTTTCTTTGGTGTATATGTTATCCAGAGTAGCTGATGTTTCTTTGGTGTATATGTTATCCAGGGTAGGTGCAGACATCACAGTCCTGCGAGAGCGGGAGGTGGATTATGACTCTGACACTCTCATCCCACGTAAAATAGCAGAAGTCCTGGTCAGAAAAGTACCAGACGATCAACAGGTATGGTTTCTGTTTGTCAAGTTTTAATTATTTGGTTTTATATTTGTGTGTTGGTGTGTTAGTGGCTTTTGAGTATTCATGTTAACAGAGGTGTTTCTTGTGTGCAGTTTCTGGACCTGCGGGTAGCGGTGCTTGGGAATATCGATTCAGGCAAGTCAACCCTACTGGGCGTGCTAACTCAAGGGGAGCTGGACAATGGCCGGGGACGGGCACGGCTCAACCTCTTTAGACACCTTCATGAAATTCAGTCAGGACGAACGTCAAGCATCAGCTTTGAGATCCTGGGGTTCAATAGCAAAGGAGAGGTAAGAAATTTGATCTCTGCGCATGTGTCATAGGGGTGGGAATCTCTTGGCACCTCACGATTCGATTAGATTCCAATTCAGAGGACGATTATCGATGCATTTCGACTTTTAAAACATTCAAGTCTGCTACTCAGAGTCTAAAATCACTTCCTACTTTGTGTTTGATAATTAAGGAAAATCAACAGATGAATAATCTTCTCTATTTTTTATTAGAGAAAAAGCTTTTCCTTGTCGCAATTTTGACTTTCTATGAACAATGCAATAATCGCTTGCATTTCAACATAAAATGGATGTGCAGGGTTTTTCCTGGGTCAAAATGGCTCTTCGTTGCTCCCCCCCAAAAAGTTTACGCGTTATGCGCGCGCAGTCTGTGTTACCTTTCAGCAGACATCAATGTTATTTTTACATTTCATAAATAATGGAGGCTATGCTTGAGGTTGTAATTTTTTTTTAGGCTACCTCATACTATATGCAAACTACTGAAATCTATATTAGAATCTAGAACTAACCAGTGGTCAGAAATGGAACACACAAATTATTTAAAGTCAAGTTTAGATTATTACTATTACTGTTTATTATGTGGAACGACAGTTTTCATCCGCACTGGTTTATCAATAATAATATTAATATTATTATATTCGAGATGCAACACAAACGAGTTGGGCTTTCATTGATAAACTAATGCTGTTATCTGCCTTCCCGAGGGCCCGCGTTCTACTGGTACTCGTTCAAATGGGTAGACAAATCAAGTAATAGCCTACACCTGTGTAAGTTCTCAACATCTATATTTTTATAAATTGAAGGCCATGAATATTGAAACCGCCGACTGATGGAAGTCAGGTTGCATACGCAGGTTGAGTAATTAAGTGATTGGCAGCTGGCCGCTCTGTCCATTCGCGCACCTCACAGTTGCGTTTAGATCAGACTTATCAACTCGATTAACGAGGGTTCGGCTGTAGCTTACTTGAAACACACTATTCAGAACATACTCGCTGACGTGCATTGCATACGTGATGAATTGCTTACAAATCTGCTTAAAACAACTAGTGAAGGTGTTTTAGAATAATATTTATGCCATACAATAAGTGATTTTATGTAAACACCACTTAATAATGTTAGCTGTCTAATTATTTAGCGCAATGCTAGTATGACTCTACCGTAATTCGATTTTTAACCAAGGTAGCCTATTGTACCTATTGAGCCTGTTGATCGCGACCTGTTTACCAATCTGGTTAAAAAGATAAAGGTGAGCTGTTATTTATAGATGATAAATATTTCCCAGGCATCTAATGGCTTACAGCTACCTGTAAACCATCTAAACGTACAGAGTAAGGTAGGTTGACTGCTAAATCGGCAGCAACCAGTCTTTGGATTGCTCTCATAAGTCAGTTATTGTATATGGCATTAATATTATTCTTACCATCACACATAGGATATATAGGTTCACAAACACACTGCTTAAATAAAACTCTAAGCCTACTATCAAAGTATTGTTTTTTTTTAAGATAATGTAGGCAACTGCTAGCTAGCTAGATAATGTATGCAACTGCTCGCTAGCTGCTTTATAAAAAAATCAAACTAACACGTTCTCTAAACTGGCAAGCTTGGAGAAGCCTCTGTTCAATGATTGGCTGAGGGTATGGGAGGCGGGATCTGCTGCTGCTTTCTTGAATTCAACGTGAGTGTTTTTTTTTTCCTTAGGCGCTCGGGATTTTTCATAGGCGCTCGGGAAAACGACTTAGGCGCGCGCCCATATTTTCTCTATGAAGGAAAAACCCTGATGTGTAAAAAAAAAAAATACATATATGTTTTTGTTTTTTTTATTACAAAATCGATTATGAACTTTTCTGAATCGAGACAGAGCCGTTTTAGAGAGAATCGAGAAAAATCGAATAATCGTGTCTAACCCCTAATGTGTCAAATGCAATGCAATTTGAGGGAAGTTATAAAAAGAAACTATGTGCATGAATTGTATGACCTCAGGGCTGTTGTATACACAGGGTTTCTATTTTCAGATAATTAAGAAATACCATTAAAAGATACAAAAGGAACTATTCCTGGGATAGAACTTTTAAAAAAGTGAACAGCAACAAGAAGTATTGACCGTTCTGATGTGCAGGGCCTCTTTCATCTGTATGTGTGTTGGTAGGTGGTGAACTACAGTGAGTCACGGACAGCTGAAGAGATCTGTGAGAACGCCTCGAAGATGATCACCTTCATCGACCTGGCTGGTCATCACAAGTACTTGAAGACCACCATCTTTGGCCTTACCAGCTATTGTCCAGACTTTGCCATGCTGGTTGTTAGTGCAAACACTGGCATTGGTAGGTCAACCACCATCACACTTTGTATCCCATCCACTATATACACCTATTCCCCCAGTATGTATTGCATAATGTATAGTCCGCAGGTCTCGTTTCATCCTGAAGGGATTCATTATTCAGGCAAATAGAACTTCAAAGTTTCAGGTGTTTTCAGTTACAATGAATTTCTGTTACACAAAAGTAAACAAACTATTTGCAGAATTAAAAGAAATATGTGAATCAGAAGCTCAAAACGGTCATTTATTTTTTGCCGCAGTCGTCATTGTAATGAAGTATCGTTGGGATGGCCTATGTGTTACTAAATCGCTAAGCTACAATTGAATTAAATAGCCTATTTAATTCAATTGTAGCTTAGCGATTTAGTCACACTTTTAGGCCTTGAGGAATGGAGAAAGCTGGTCTGAAATCAGCCCCACCACATTGTTAAGAGGTGCAATTGCGAGGCAATGTCAAGCTCTCTTGGGCTTTTTTTGCTTGTGTCTTTGTTTACCTCATTGCTGTAACGTCCCTTATAATCTGATGGTTTTACCATTTTATTGCTACTTTCTCATTCTTATGACAGTAATGTGGTGGTGAACTATGTCTAGTATGCAAGCTTTACCAACAATAGTTTAAGCATAGAATTGTGGCTAAAATGTCCTAATGTAAAATTAATGGAAAGGGATGAGTTTACATGAATGGACTACATCACTACCCAGAAGTTTATAACCCTGCAATAAACGTGTTAATCACAAGTCCTGCAATGGGGTAGGCAGCCATCAGTGACATTGGCAAGTTGAAGCCCAGAAATGCAGAGGAGTGTTCTCCCTTTGTTATCTGACAGTTTGATAGAAAGACTATTCAGATCAAGATTAAGGATTAAGTATAAATCAGTTATACTCAGGAAAAGATGTTCGAGGAAGGGTAGGGATTGGATACGAATCCAAGTTAGGGTAAAGGAAGGGGTTGGGGGTGGCAGAGACCCCCAGGATTAGGGGAAGTGAACACAATGGGATGAGAAACCTCGTCACTTTAGGCACGCAAATATCTTCTTTACATAATACAGGTTAAGTAGTCTTTTACAGTCACAGTCAAGTAGTCTTTTAGTGTCTCAGCCATAACCACTGCCTCGCTGTTTCAGGAGCCTCAGACAACTCCTTTACAGCTCATTTGAGTGACTGTCCACTAGAAGCGTTGTGGTTGGTTTAGCTACAGACCCTCTACCACCTGTCTCCTCTGGCTTTATGTGTGCTTGCCAACCTCGTCCCCTCGCATCCAGTTCTGCATACTGCTCCTTCCTTTCAAACGCTTCCTCAATCGCATCTTCAAAAGGAAGCGTTCATTTAATAGCAAATGATGCGCTCTTAATCAGAAAACAACACCATGCCTGGTCTCATAGCAGTCACAACAATACACTGAAGAACTTGCCTTCTGACATCAGCCATCAATTTTCAATCCTGCGTTTTTGCCCCTTTTGCTAGTACTGCTTGTATGTGCTTAGTGTCCACTAACTGATTGTATGATAAACAACCATTAGTTGACTGCAATTTATTATCTTAGGCTTATAAGCCTAACTGTAGACGGGCTAGGAAGCTACTATCCTTGCAACACTGCAATTTGGCTCCCTAAATACTAAAGTTTCGGGAATAACAATTTGTTTTTGATAGTGTTGTTTTTTTTTTATTGTTATTTACCAGCTGGGACAACGCGGGAGCACCTGGGCCTGGCCATGGCCCTCAAGGTGCCCATCTTTATCGTGGTGAGCAAGGTGGACCTGTGCACCAAAGGAACCGTGGATCGCACCGTCCGGCAGCTGGAGCGTGTCCTCAAGCAGCCTGGGTGCAACAAGGTGCCCATGTTGGTGCACAGCTCAGATGATGCTGTCACAGCTGCCCAGCAGTTTGCACAGTGCCCTAGGTACATACACATCTCTAATATCACCTGCTTTCACTTGCACAGTACCCTAGGTACATACGTAAGGGATAACGGCCGACGAGCTGTACAGTTCTACAAAGATAATGGACGATGCGGGGCAAAGAACTCGACGATGCGCAGCGTCTTAATATACACCCCATTAGCCAATCAGAAAACAGTATTTCGTTCCAGAGGGAGATAAACATCTATAATATCGCCTGCTTTCACTTGCACAGTGTCCTAGGTACATACACATCTGCAATATCACCTGCTATCACTTGCCACGTGCCCTAGGTACATACACATCTATACTATCACCTGCTTTCACTTGCACAGTGCCCTAAATACATACACATCTATAATATCACCTGCTATCACTTGCCACGTACTACATCAGACGAAAATTGTTGGTTTTGATCGTGACCAAATAATTCTATCTCGGACTCATCTGTCCAAAGAAGGGACTTCCAGAAGTCCTGTGGTTTATCCAAGTGCTCTCGGGCAAAGTTGAAATGGGCAGTTTTGTTCTTTCTTGAGAACAGAGGCTTCCTTCTAGCAACCAGATCATGAATGTCATGTCTATTCAATTTTCGTCTGATTGTAGACGCATGTATATCAGTGTTGTTTTCGTCAGGCAAGACGAAAACGAAAATGACGTCGTCAGACACCTTTTTTCCATGACGAAAATGAGACTAAGACGAACGTCACCAAAGCCATATAAAGACTAAAATGTGACGAAAAATGTAGACATTTTCGTCAGACGAGAACTAGACGAGACTAAATTGTTAGTGAGTGGACGAACAAAGTTTCAAAACATGTGCCGGGTGCGGGTGGTCGTAAAAAGAGTGTTCTGACTTGATATTTGTTAATATGTTTGTTAACATAATTTGTTGTCCGAGAAGGACACCTACTGGTGCATTCCGGTATTGCACCTTGAGTGCATTTGTTACGTCTCCCCCGCGAGAATTCAGTTATAGTCAGTTATTTTAACGTGTTCAAAGAGCTGCATGGATGCTGTCAAATCGTCCGACCTTTGGAGTGGAACGTCCGTAAGTTGAAATGTAATGTTTGTGGGATGTGTTATGTGCGGTGTGCAGTAATTAATAAGAGGGTTAATTTAATTAAATCAATTCATAATTAGCGTAGTTTGCCTTTGGTTGGGAGGGATAGCTATTTTCAACTGTTAAGCTAACTAACGTGTCTGGTGACTAGCTTCTTATTCACGAAACATGTTGAACGGGATAAATTGGACATATGGTAATTTGCTGTGTTTGTGTTTGTTTTATAGTTTTACAATAAATACATTGGGAATGAGAGCATCAGAAAGTAAAGACCTTAACATCATACACCCTCTGGATTGTTGTCTATCTGTCTACGCCTTACATGCACGTAATTGCTAAGGCAGAATAATTACTGTTCCCCAACCCCTCATATTTTAGTAGAATTGCACTAGGAGCCACATTGTGTTCCCCTCCTTTTGAAAGTTAGATCAGTATCAGTGTGCTTCATTATGATAAATGTATTGGCCTATTAAATAAATACACGCATCTTATGTATATTTGATTTTTGACTAAAACCTTTTGAGTTTTCGTCGGACTAAAACTAGACTAAAACCTTTGGAGTTTTCGTCGGACTAAAACTAGACTAAAACTTTCAAAGATAGAAATGACTAAAATGGGACTAAAACTAAGAAGCATTTCGTCAAAAAGACTAAGACTAAAACTAAATCTAAAATGCCTGCCAAAAACAACACTGATGTACATTTACCCCAGATGCTGCCAGAGAGGTCTGAAAAATAAATAAACCTGACATATCATCCATGGAAAATTGGTGATGAAAAAAATGAAAAATCATGGTAAAACAACAGAAAACTCTTATTGCTCATGGGGTTCACATACTTTCAAGTGGCACTGTACGTTATATATGTGTGTATGAGTATATACAGTATGTTACCCACAGGTTTATATGTTTATTTATTGTGTTTTCAGCATAACGCCCATATTCACCTTGTCCAGCGTGTCTGGGGAGAACTTGGACCTGCTGAAGGTTTTCTTCAACATCCTGCCTCCCCTCAGCAACAGCAAAGAACAGGAGGAGCTAATGCAACAGCTTACTGAGTTTCAGGTAGAAACAGCCCTCACACCACAACAAGTCACAATGTTTGTGTACATGTGATTGAGTCATTGTTGGTGGCCAAGCAGCGAAGCTGCGAAGCCACCTAGTGTTCTTCTATGTATTATTGATTTTCTATTTATTGGTGGCCAAGCAGCGAAACTGCGAAATCCACCTATTGGTTTTCTATTTATTACAGTGCATGAAATGCCCTGTATTGTTATTCCTAGGCTTCTTCTTCTTCCTCTTCTTCTTCTTATTCTTCTCACCTTTTTCTGCGATTAATTCAGCTCGAACCGCTTAACTTAGAAACTTCGTTCAAACTTTGTCGCGTAGGTCTTGTAAAGGACACTTATGCTATGTATTTTTCACTTTTCTAAACTTTATACTTTTTAAAATATTCAAGAAAAACGAATATAAATTTCTCCCATTGACTTACATTGGGCCATTATGACATCATAATAGGGTCTTTAAACTGGCTTGCACCTGTGCTTCACTGACACCTGCGCCAAATCCAAGGAACCTCTCCTCTGTCCCTCTCAATTTAACTGTAACTAGGAACATTAAGACACCTTCCATTCTCTACTTTTTTTTCTCTCCATCTCTCCATCTTTCTCTCTATCCCTCTCAGTCTACTTTCTCTCACACTCAATCTCTCTTCTTCACTCCATTTTTATCTCCTTTTTTCAATATTTTCACTCTCTCTTTATATCCAGAGCCACTCTTGTTCGCTCTTCTTTCCTTCTTCTACTCTTCTTTCCTTTCTTCTTTCCTTCTTCAACCCTTCTTTCACTCTTCTTTCCTTTCTTCTTTCATTATTTCACTCTTCTTTCTTTTCTTCTTTCCTTCTTCCACTCTTCTTTCTTTTCTTCTTCCTCTCTTCTCTCCTTTCTTCACTCTTCTTTCCTTTCTTCTTTCCTTCTTCCACTCTTATTTCCTTTCTTATTTCCTTCTTTCACTCTTCTTTCTTTTCTTCTTCCTTTCTTAACTTTTGCATTTCATGCACTGGTATTTCCTTCAGGAAATGCATTTTCTAGTTACAGTGTATGAAATGCCCTGTATTGTTATTCCTAGGCTTCTTCTTCTTCTTCTTCTTCTTATTCTTGTTACCTTTTTCTGCGATTAATTCAGCCCGAACCGCTTAACGTAGAAACTTCATTCAAACTTTGTCGCGTAGGTCTTGTAAAGGACACTTATGCTATGTATTTTTCACTTTTCTAAACTTTATACTTTTTAAGATATTAAATAAAAACGAATCTAAATTTTCCCATTGACTTACATTGGGCCATTATGACATCATAATAGGGTCTTTAAACTGGCTTGCACCTGTGCTTCACTGACAGCTGCACCAAATCAAAGGAACCTCTTCTCTCTCTGTCCCTCTCAATTTAACTGTAACTAGGAACATTAAGACACCTTCCATTCTCTACTTTTTTTCTCTCCATCTCTCCATCTTTCTCTCTCAGTCAACTTTCTCTCACACTCAATCTCTCTTCTTCACTCCATTTTTATCTCCTTTTTTCAATATTTTCACTCTCTCTTTATCTCTTCATTCAGAGCCACTCTTGTTCACTCTTCTTTCCTTCTTCCACTCTTCTTTCCTTTCTTATTTTCTTCTTTCACTCTTCTTTCCTTCTTTCACTCTTCTTTCTTTTCTTATTTCCTTCTTCCACTCTTCTTTCCTTCCTTCACTCTTCTTTCCTTTCTTCTTTCATTATTTCACTCTTCTTTCTTTTCTTCTTTCCTTCTTCCACTCTTCTTTCCTTTCTTCACTCTTCTTTCTTTTCTTCTTTCCTTCTTTCACTCTTCTTTCCTTCTTCCGCTCTTCTCTCCTTTCTTCACTCTTCTTTCCTTTTGTCTTTCCTTCTTCCACTCTTCTTTCCTTTCTTCTTTCCTTCTTTCACTCTTCTTTCTTTTCTTCTTCCTTTCTTAACCTTTGCATTTCATGCACTGGTATTTCCTTCAGGAAATGCATTTTCTAGTTCTTCTTATTCTTCTTACCTTTTTCTGCGATTAATTCAGCCCGAATCGTTTAACGTAGAAACTTCATTCAAACTTTGTCGCGTAGGTCTTGTAAAGGACACTTATGCTATGTATTTTTCACTTTTCTAAACTTTATACGTTTTAAGATATTAAATAAAAACAAATCTAAATTTTCCCATTGACTTACATTGGGCCATTATGACATCATAATAGGGTCTTTAAACTGGCTTGCACCTGTGCTCCACTGACACCTGCGCCAAATCCAAGGAACCTTTTCTCTGTCCCTCTCAATTTAACTGTAACTAGGAACATTAAGACACCTTCCATTCTCTACTTTTTTCTCTCTCCATCTCTCCATCTTTCTCTCTATCCCTCTCAGTCTACTTTCTCTCACACTCAATCTCTCTTCTTCACTCCATTTTTATCTCCTTTTTTCAATATTTTCACTCTCTTTTTCTCTTTCACTCTTGTTCACTCTTCTTTCCTTCTTCCACTCTTCTTTCCTTCTTTCACTTTTCTTTCCTTTCTTCACTCTCCTTTCTTCTTTCCTTCTTTCACTCTTCTTTCCTTTCTTCTTTCCTTCTTCAACTATGATTTCCTTCTTTCACTCTTCTTTCTTTTCTTCTTCCACTCTTCTTTCCTTTCCTCACTCTTCTTTCCTTCTTTCACTCTTCTTTCCTTCTTCCTCTCTTCTCTCCTTTCTTCACTCTTCTTTCCTTCTTCCACTCTTCTTTCCTTTCTTCTTTCCTTCTTTCACTCTTCTTTCTTTTCTTCTTCCTTTCCTAACTTTTGCATTTCATGCACTGGTATTTCCTTCAGGAAATGCATTTTCTAGTTACAGTGCATGAAATGCCCTGTATTGTTATTCCTAGGCTGCTTCTTCTTCTTCTTCTTCTTCTTGTTACCTTTTTCTGCGATTAATTCAGCTTGAACCGCTTAACATAGAAACTTCATTCGAACTTTGTCGCAAAGGTCTTGTAAACGTCACTTATGCTATGTATTTTTCACTTTTCTAAACTTTATACTTTTTAAGATATTAAAGAAAAACTAATATAAATTTCTCCCATTGACTTACATTGGGCCATTATGACATCATAATAGGGTCTTTAAACTGGCTCGCACCTGTGCTTTACTGACACCTGCGCCAAATCCAAGGAACCTGTTCTCTCTCTGTCCCTCTCAATTTAACTGTAACTAGGAACATTAAGACACCATCCATCTCTCCATCTTTCTCTCTCAGTCAACTTTCTCTCACACTCAATCTCTCTTCTTCACTCCATTTTTATCGACTTTTTTCAATATTTTCACTCTCTCTTTATCTCTCCATCCAGAGCCACTCTTGTTCACTCTTCTTTCCTTTCTTATTTTCTTCTTCCATTTTTCTTTCCTTCTTCCGCTCTTCTTGCCTTTCTTTTTTCCTTCATACACTTTTCTTTCATTTCTTCACTCTTCTTTCCTTCTTACAATCTTCTTTCATTCTTTCAATCTTCTTTCCTTTCTTCTTTCACTCTTCTTTCCTTCCTTCACTCTTCTTTCCTTTCTTCTTTCATTATTTCACTCTTCTTTCCTTCTTCTTTCCTTTCTTCACTCTTCTTTCTTTTCTTCTTTCCTTCTTTCACTCTTCTTTCCTTTCTTCTTTCCTTCTTCCACTCTTCTCTCCTTTCTTCACCCTTCTTTCCTTTTGTCTTTCCTTCTTCCACTCTTCTTTCCTTTCTTCTTTCCTTCTTTCACTCTTCTTTCTTTCTTAACCTTTGCATTTCATGCACTGGTATTTCCTTCAGGAAATGCATTTTCTAGTTACAGTGCATGAAATGCCCTGTATTGTTTTTCCTAGGCTTCTTCTTCTTCTTCTTCTTCTTCTTCTTCTTCTTCTTCTTCTTCTTCTTCTTCTTCTTCTTCTTCTTCTTCTTCTTCTTCTTCTTCTTCTTCTTCTTCTTCTTCTTCTTCTTCTTCTTCTTCTTCTTCTTATTACAGTGCATGAAATGCCCTGTATTGTTATTCCTAGGCTTCTTCTTCTTCTTCTTCTTCTTCTTCTTCTTCTTATTCTTGTTACCTTTTTCTGCGATTAATTCAGCCCGAACCGCTTAACGTAGAAACTTCATTCAAACGTTGTCGCGTAGGTCTTGTAAACGACACTTATGCTATGTATTTTTCACTTTTCTAAACTTTATACTTTTTAAGATATTAAAGAAAAACGAATATAAATTTTTCCCATTGACTTACATTGGGCCATTATGACATCATAATAGGGTCTTTAAACTGGCTTGCACCTGTGCTTTACTGACACCTGTGCCAAATCCAAGGAACCTCTTCTCTGTCCCTCTCAATTGAACTGTAACTAGGAACATTAAGACACCATCCATTCTCTATTTTTTTTTTTCTCCATCTCTCTCTCTGTCAACTTTCTCTCACACTCAATCTCTCTTCTTTACTCCATTTTTATCTCCTTTTTTTTAATATTTTCACTCTCTCTTTATCTCTTCATCCAGAGCCACTCTTGTTCACTCTTCTTTCCTTCTTCCACTCTTCTTTCCTTTCTTATTTTCTTCTTCCATTTTTCTTTCCTTCTTCCACTCTTCTTGCCTTTCTTTTTTCCTTCATCCACTCTTCTTTCCTTCTTCCACTTTTCTTTCCTTTCTTCACTCTTCTTTCCTTCTTACACTCTTCTTTCCTTCTTTCATTCTTCTTTCTTTTCTTATTTCCTTCTTCTACTCTTCTTTCCTTTCTTCTTTCATTATTTCACTCTTCTTTCTTTTCTTCTTTCCTTCTTACACTCTTCTTTCTTTTCTTCACTCTTCTTTCTTTTCTTCTTTCCTTCTTTCACTCTTCTTTCCTTTCTTATTTCCTTCTTCCACTCTTCTCTCCTTTCTTCACTCTTCTTTCCTTTTGTCTTTCCTTCTTCCACTATTCTTTCCTTTCTTCTTTCCTTCTTTCACTCTTCTTTCTTTTCTTCTTCCTTTCTTAACCTTTGCATTTCATGCACTGGTATTTCCTTCAGGAAATGCATTTTCTAGTTCTTATTCTTGTTACCTTTTTCTGCGATTAATTCAGCCCGAACCGCTTAACGTAGAAACTTCATTCAAACTTTGTCGCGTAGGGCTTGTAAAGGACACTTATGCTATGTATTTTTCACTTTTCTAAACTTTATACTTTTTAGGATATTAAATAAAAACGAATCGGAATTTTCCCATTGACTTACATTGGGCCATTATGACATCATAATAGGGTCTTTAAACTGGCTTGCACCTGTGCTTCACTGACAGCTGCGCCAAATCCAAGGAACCTCTTCTCTCTCTGTCCCTCTCAATTTAACTGTAACTAGGAACATTAAGACACCTTCCATTTTCTACTTTTTTTTTCTCTCCATCTTTCTCTCTATCCCTCTCAGTCTACTTTCTCTCACACTCAATCTCTCTTCTTCACTCCATTTTTATCTCCTTTTTTCAATATTTTCACTCTCTTTTTCTCTTTATCCAGAGCCACTCTTGTTCACTCTTCTTTCCTTCTTCCACTCTTCTTTCCTTTCTTCTTTCCTTCTTCCACTCTTCTTTCTATTCTTCTTCCACTCCTTTTTTCTTTCTTCTTTCCTTCTTTCACTATTCTATCTTTTCTTCTTCCTTTCTTAACTTTTGTATTTAATGCACTGGTATTTCCTTCTGGAAATGCATTTTCTAGTTATTATTATTACACACATGGGAGTCTATGGCAGCCCCTACAACCGCGTGGTCAAAAGTTGTGAAATTTGGCACACTTATTGGGACCAGTCCTGTCATCAATTTCACCAAGTTTCATGTCTCCCACTCCAACCCTCTAGCGCTACCAATGGGTCAAAGTTGAAGATGTATTTACACATGTTACTTTTGAACCATATGCCACATTTTCCACAATGAGGTATCGTTGGATTCCCTGGATCAAGACGAGTTCAACGCACTATATGACATCATAAACAGTTATATAAATGTTCTGCTAATTCCAATGTTAAGGAAAAGCATTTTTCCGCAACTCCTCCTACAGATTTAGAGCCCTATCTTGCACCCAGCGCAATTGACATTGTCACCAATGCATGTATCATTCCTATCTTGCATCCGGTGCACAGTGCGATTTTCGCCTCGCGCCTCGAAATGAACTTGCGTCGACATGGGCGGGGGCGGAACAGAGAAGGCGTTTCTCTGGCGCAAGTGGTATTTTGCAGTTTCAAAACAACGGCGTGCGACATTGACCACAAAAAAGCTGGTCTAATGTCAGAGGCGCAATGTCTAAAGTCTGTAACGCGTATTCAGAACGCTATTTTAAGGGCGCATGTGCTTGCCCGCACAGTATAGGACCTATAGGCTACACTTTACTTCTGTCGTCTACACGAGAGATTTATACCAATTTTTTGGCAAGCCATATATAATTACAAGGAAAATAAAGTATTTACCACATGAGGAAATCATTGTGATATCCATATCCAAGATATTTAAAAAAATAGGCATACATCTAGCGTACACATTGACCCAAAGATTCAGGTTAATTGTAATGGCAGTGTTGTACCCGATTCAGCACCCTCCGCGGCAGATGCACCCCCTCCCCTCGATATTTAGTCTTGTGAAACGCTGTGTCAAATACATTCAACTTGCTCAAAGGAAAATTAAGTTAATTAATTTTGTAGTCATGGCTGGGGTAGGCTATATATTTCCACAGAACAAAAAGGTGTTCTTTTGCGTTCGCTATTATCCGAGGTTTTTGGAAGAAAAACATCGGTTGTTTGTACTCTTTAGAACAGTTCTAAAGACTGTAATCACTTGTGTTCTTCTCTTCCATCTCTTTCACAAATAATGAAATCGTAGTATAGTATTTTTCCCTGCGTTTGTTTAGGCGAACTGCTTTCCTTTCCGATCAAGCGAGTGGTGTGCGCTCCCTCGAGGGGGTGCATCTGCCGCGGAGGGTGCTGAATCGGGTACAGAAGTATGGGTTCCCTGGCGTCCTTGGCGCTATAGACCCATATTCACATACGTGCCCCCCCAGTGTTTTACACAACATTGCCATGAATCATGGATGTGTCAATGACATAAATGAGGATAGATTAGAGGACTTTAGAAGACGTGAGGTTGAACTGCATGTGCCGATGGGTGCAATATTATTACCATGCATACATAACCTAGTGATTCAGTGGGGGTGAACCCAAAACATCGGAAAGTATGTTTTTGTGACTTTTATTTCAAATATGTTGCCACCAAAAAACGAATGCTAGTAACTGAAAAAATACAAACGAGAAATGAAAAGTAGAACCATTTCTCCAAACAAGCATGGGAAAATATTGCCGTGATTGTTTCTGGTAACACACGTTCTGGTGGCCTCACGGTCTTCCTACCGGTAATTCCGCCATTACGATAACAAGCCGCTTTGCAATATGCGCTCCTCGCTCTTAAAGGGAATGTGAGATGACGCTCTGATTGGTTTATTGCATATTACGCCCAAACCACACCTATGGCTGAGTAACCTCCTTTGGACCTACCCTTTTGACACTTGCGCTGGCCGCAAGTGTGTTTTTTCCGCCGTTAAAATAGCAACTGCGCCAAAGAGCCATGGGGGATCAAATTGTATTGCGGGATTGTTCAAAATCTCAAAGGTGTGGGCGTGGCAGACCCTCAAACTTTTACTTATTATATGTTTCTTCTTCTGCAATGGGGAGTCTATGGCAGCCCCTAGAACCACATGGTCAAAAGTTGTGAAATTTGGCACACTTATTGGGACCAGTCCTCTCATCAATTTCACCAAGTTTCATGTCTCCCATTTGAACCCTGAAGCGCCACCAATAGGTCAAAGTTGAAGATGTGTTTACACACGTTACTTTTGAACCGCATGGTCGAAAGTTGTGAAATTTGGCACACTCTTTGGTACCAGTCCCCTCATCATTTTCACCAAGTTTCATGTCTCCCATTTGAACCCTCTAGCGCCACCAATGGCTCAAAGTTGAGGATGTATTTACACATGTGGTCAAAAGTTGTGAAATTTGGCACACTCTTTAGGACCAGTCCCCTCATCAATTTCACAAAGTTTCATGTCACCCATTCAAACCCTCTAGCGCCACCAATGGGTCAAAGTTGAAGATGTGTTTACACACTTTACTTTTGGGCCATTTGCTGCATTTCCCAAAATGAGGTATCATTGGATTCCCTGGATCAAGACGAGTTCAACACACTCTCTCACATCATACCCAGTTATATAGATTCTCCGCTATTTAGAATGTTAAGGAAAAGCATTTTTTAGCTAGTCCTCCTACAATTCTTGTCGAATATTCTTCAAAATTGCCACATATGATCTTCAGACCAAGCCTCACAAAAGTTTTCCCCTGGCGTTTTGATTTTCGCGACCGTTTGTTAGTTACAGTCTATCAAATTGAGGTGGCCGAATTGATGTGGCTGCCATTTTGAATGAATGAATATAACGTTTTTGGTGAATATCAAATATTCACCAAATTTTGGCACAGATTATCTTCAGACCACAATCACCTCGACTTGTAAAAAAAGGACTGAATTACAGCTGTTTAAACTGTTAAAACTTGGTCCAAATTTGACAACCATTGCCACAGGAAAAAAACGCTTCTATTTTGAAACAGTAACTGAACTCTGTGATTTCCATCACCGACGATAGCTCACTAAGTAAGTGAGTTGGTGATTGGGGCCCTGTCATAGGCAGCCTCATCGGTTCAAATCCAGCCTCTGCTAAGTAAATCAAAAGCCTCTTCTGAGTTAATCGAAAGCTTTTTTCTGGGTCATCTGACCAGCTTGGCCCCCACATCGCTGCTTGCAGCTATATTTACAAATGATGCTGTATGTGCTATCGTTTGTTTTGGTTCACAAATTCATTTTTTTTTTTTTTTTTGTCATTTAAGTTTTTTATTTGTTTCAAAGATGCAATTCCATATATAGCCTACATACAATGTACTCATATATGTTACAAAACATCTCACATTTTTAAGGGAAAACACACAGACAAATAAAATAAAAAAAAGAATAATTAAAATTAAATAAAAATAAAAAAAAACACACACAAACATAAAACAAAACTTTCAAGGCAGCCCATATGAAACCCCCGCAGCACCCCATACCCCTCACATTTTACACACACACACACACACACTAACCCTAGAGCCCCCGCAGCACCCCATACCCCTCACATTATACACACAAATATGCATTAAGTGTAAAACATATACAACCCTTCTCTAAATATTAGGCTAATTAAAGACCTGTACCCTTTCTAAGAGTTTGCAACAATATTAGAGAAAAAATATATCCATGCTTGGCTAGTTTTGTTTGAATTATTCTGCACCCTTCCTATCATAAGTTCAAAAGAGGCTATCTCTGTCATGAGCTTGAGCCACTCTGTAACCTCTGGCCTGTGTGGGCTCTTCCACTTTCGAAGAATAATTCTGGCTGCTCCTATAAAACCTGTTATCATCACTCCAGTCACTGCTTTGGTGAAGCCTGCTGGCATTTGAGACCTATCCCCTAATAGGCATAACCGTGGAGATTCTGGTAGGGGTTCTCTGAGCCAGCTTTCCAACTTTTGCAGTACTGCCTTCCAAAAAGGCAATACCAAGAAACAATCCCACAAGGCATGGAGGAATGTACCCATTTCTTTTTTACACTTCCAACATTTGTTGTCCTTGGTTAAACCCATTTTAAACAACTTATTTGGGGTGAAATAGTATCTATGAACAATTTTATAATGGATGAATTTATTTTTAGCATCTCTTGTAGTCCTTCCCACATTAGAAATAACATCTTGCCACACCTCCTCCTCAATGTCCATACCTAAATCTCTCTGCCATATTACTCTTAAGCCTTCACACATTTTGGGCTCGATACTTGACATTTTCTTATAGAATAGTGAAGCAGAGTGTAGAATATGTGGAGAATTAAGGAACTCCTGTATCACATTTTCTTTTTCCTCTTTCCTTCTTAATCCAAAAACTGCTCCAACACTGCTTCTTTAAATACCTCCAAAAATCCCCCTTATCTGTTAAATCAAAATGTTTTTTTAAGGTCTTCAAATGACATAAGTGATTGTTCTCTGTACAGATCATGAACTGCCCGTATGCCTTTCACCAACCATACTTGCCATAAGAATGCCTTTTTCCCAATACAGACTGAGGGATTATTCCATATTGAGGAATAGCTTTGTTTATATTGTGAGATCCCCAATATCTTGTGTGCTCTTGCCCATGCCCACTGAGAATGGCGTAGAATTAAGTTTTTCCTTGTTGTCTGAGTCTCTGCATTCTTTTGTGACAATAGTTCCATAACACTAAATGGGCATGCAAGCCCCTCTTCTATCTTAACCCACGCAGGACCAGATATGTTAGCTCCCCAATGTCTTGCTAATTTATTTATTTCAAATGCTATGCTATACAGTTCCACATTTGGGAGTGCTAATCCACCGTAATCTCATGAAGCTAGTAGTTTTTTAAGTCTAACTCTGGGCCTTTTCCCATTCCATAAGAACTCTGTTATTAACTTGTTATATTGCTTGAAGATTCCATCAGAAACTGTCACTGGAATCATCATAGAAATGTAATTGAATTGTGGAGCCACCGCCATCTTAATTATACTAATTTTTCCCCACAAAGTCAGTTTAAGTAGCTTCCATTTGTCCAAATTCAGCTTAATTTTCTGTATTAAAGGGGACATGTTAATATTAATTATGTTCTCCAGCTCTGGACACAATCTTATACCTAAATATTTCAATCCAGTTTGGACCCACTTAAACTGAAATCTGGTAAATATTGAATGACTGCATCCTTTCGATATCGGCATACATTCAGATTTCTGCCAATTTATTTTATAGCCTGACAGTTTTGAAAAAGACTCTATTGTTGCCAGAAGATGAGGTATTGACAGTAGAGGATCCTCAACAACCAGTAAAATATCGTCTGCATAGAGGAACATTTTGTGTTCCTCTTCTCCCTGTGAGATCCCTTTAATGTTGCTCTCGGCCCTTATTGCATTAGCTAGGGGTTCCAGAAATAATGTAAAAAGCAGAGGACTGAGAGGATCTCCCTGCTTAGTTCCACGTGTCAATTTAAAGAAAGGGGATATCAAGCCATTTGTCATTACTGCCGCCCTTGGGTCAGAATAAATTACATTCACCCACTTGATAAATCTGTCTCCAAATCCAAATTTGAAGAGTGTAGTGCAAATAGCTCCATTCCACTCTATTGAACGCCTTTTGGGCTTCCAAAGATATGGCGGCTATAGGTGTTTTATTATTATGATTAATCTGCATGAGGTGTAGTAAACGTCTAACATTATCTGTGGATGACCTGCCTTTTATGAAGCCTACTTGATCGGGATGTACTATTTGTGGTAAGATGTTTTCTAGTCTAGTAGCGAGAACTTTTGTTATGATCTTACAGTCCACATTAATAACTAAAACTCCCTGGATCAGTAGGGTCTTTATCCTTTTTAAGAATTAAAGATATCAGAGCTTCATTAAAGGTATTTGGCAGGTTTCCAACTGAGAATGATTCTTTATACACTTCTGTTAAGATTGGAGCCAGTTTGTCACTATATTCCTTATAATACTCAGATCCAAAACCATCCAACCCAGGCGATCTCCCCACCCTCATAGATGAAATGGCTCTTTTGACTTCATCTACTGATATAGGACGGTCCAATGACTCCTTCTGATCCTCTGATATTTCTGGTAGTTCAATCTTGGAGAAAAAAGCATCATAGTCACTCCTCCCTGGTTTAACCTCAGATTTGTATAACTGGTTATAAAAACTTGCAAACACTTTGTTAATATCACTAGTGTTCATCATCAACTCCCCTTTGGAATTCTTAACAGCTGGTATGGCATAACTAGCCTCTTTCTGGCGTAGTTGTCTGGCTAATAATTTACTAGATTTTTCCCCACTCTCATAGAAATTACCTTTAACCCATTTAAGCCGGGAAAGCATTACCGCTGTTCTACCATTAAAGCCGGGAGCGCTGTTGCGTCATTCTACCTTTAAGGCCGGGAAAGCATATACGTCGTTTTCCGGTATAAGGGGGGTTTTTGCCCAAATTGTCGGCCTCTGGGCCAATGAAATGCATCAAAATAGACACGTGATAGTGCCCCAAATGTTTTGCCATTAGTAGCTTCAAAAAAAATTCGTTGGCTTTCTCGCTTTGCTAAGTAACGTCTCATCCACGACAGCCAGGATTATAGCTCAAATTAAATTAGGCAAGGAGTGAGTTGTGAGTACTGGTAGTTACAGAATATGGTTATCTGTAGTTGTTAACGATTGTTACTTGCTTAAATGTAGGTTTACTTGAGGTAAATGAAAGGGAATATGGTATCATAGAGGGCTATATTAACACTAAGCTAGCTTGCTATGTTGTTAAAACTTTCTCCAGTGAGCAAGAGTGTGAACGAGCGAATTATATCGACATCTCTCTATTCTTTGCATTATTATACAGCCGCGGAAAAAATTAAGAGACCACTTCAAAATTATCAGTTTCTCTGGTTTTACTATTTATTGGTATGTGTTAAAGTAAAATGTACATTTTTGTTTTATTCTATAACCTACTGGCAACATTCCTACCAAATTTCAAATAAAAATATTGTCATTTAGATCATTTATTTGCAGAAAAATGACAATTGGTCAAAATAGTCCAATTTTCAGCTTTGCCCAACACATGGTCGTCTGATGGTTAGACGGAGACCTGGAGAGGCCTACAAGCCACAGAGTCTTGCACCTACTGTGAAATTGGACTCATCAGAGAAGACGAACTAGGAGACCCTCCAGTCGGCTTTGGTTCAATCCTTATGGTCTTTTACAAACCTCAGCCAGGCAAAGTACAACGTTTTCCCGGAAGAAAAACTTGCTTCCTTTTGCTCTGACAATGTTCCCCAACTCTGAGAAGTGTTTTTTCCAGCAGGGCAATGCTCCATGCCACACAGCCAGGCCAGTAAAGGTGTGGATGGAGTATCACCAGATCAGGACCCTGTCATGGCCAGCCCTATTTCGAGACCTGAATCCCATAAAAAAAACTCTGAAATGTGATCAAGAGGAAGATGGATGGTCACAAGCCATGAAAAGAAGCCGAGCTGCTTGAATTCTTGCGCCAGGAGTAGCATAAAGTCACCCAACGGCAATGTGAAAGACTGGTGGAGAGCATGCCAAGACACATGAAAGTTGTGATTTTAAATCAAGGTTATTCCACCAAATATTGATTTCTGAACTCTTCCAAAGTTAAAGCATTAGTATTGTGTAGTTTAAAAATGAATATGAGCTTGTTTTCTTTGCATTATTCGAGATCTGAAGACACTGCATCTTTTTTGCTATTTTGACCAATTGTCATTTTTCTGCAAATAAATGATCTAAATGACAATATTTTTATTTGAAATTTGGTAGGAATGTTGCCAGTAGGTTATAGAATAAAACAAAAATGTACATTTTACTTTAACACATACCAATAAATAGTAAAACCAGAGAAACTGATAATTTTGAAGTGGTCTCTTAATTTTTTCCGCGGCTGTATATTCTAGTATTTCGAAACAATAATCAGTCCCTATAGAATGTTGTTTATAATCAGTTAATGTATTGGTGCTTTGCTTTGGTTGCCTTCCATTTCAGCCCAGCATACAGTATTTATCAGTTGATAAATAAGATGTACTCGAAATTTGTTTTTTATTTGAATTATTCCTGTTTTTTTCCCTTTGAATGGAATATTTGACACTAAACTAGTTAATCTGTATCTCAGTGATAGTATCCAAATGAGCATAAAAATATCACTGGTATGTAAAACTACATGGACAACAAAATAGTTATAATTGTTGATCAAATTCTTATTCCCTTCTGCTCATAATACAACAAGTAAACAACTCAGAGGTTGACACTGTCAGATCCATTCTCCATCCATAGTGTCCAAATGAGCATAAAAAATCCCTGGTATGTAAAAACTACACGGACAATAAAATAGATGTTAATCGTATTCCCTTCTGCTCATAATAAAACAAGTAAACAACTCAAAAGTTAAAACTTTCCCTTTAAGAATTATATACTTATAATTATATAGTTATATACTTAATTCACTTTGTTATATACTTTGTCATACAGCCAATTCATTTTTTTTCTACTGTTTTGTGCTGATCCTGCACTTTTACATATTTTTTTTACTTTTGAGAAGGTGTATGTAAATATTGTAAATATTTGTAAATAAAAATTCCCATGAAAGCCACAGGTGTAAGCTCTCAAATACTTTTTGAATTGTGTTCCTATCTGTTACAGGGGCTGAGAAATCAGTAATTTAGTAGGCGTTGACACAATTGCTGAATTTCTAGAAAAACTTCAGGTTTTGGGGGCTTTTCTGAAATCGCTTATAGGTTTTACAGGCATTTTTTTCAGGCGCTTTAGGCCTAAATGGGTTAAGCCTAAACAGGGCATACTCTGCCTTTTTATTGTATATTTCATTTATTTGAAATTTCAAATCACATACTTGTTTCAGTAGAAGATCACTATGTTTCTCAGCCAGAGTGTTCTCCAGATCCTTAAGTTGAGACTCTAGTTTTTTTAATCGTTGCCTTTGCTCTCTTTTCTTCTTACTTGAATGTGCTATAATCTTGCCCCTGATATAAGCTTTAGAGGCTTCCCAAACCCCACTCTCTCTGTTGTGCCCATATTCACTGAGAAAAAAAAGTCAAGTTCTTCTTTATTTTCACTACTGAATATTGGGTCCTGAAGCAGAGATACATTCATTCTCCACCTACTTCCTTTGTTTCCATCTTGCTCAATTACCAGACCTAAGTGCACAATCGCATGATCAGTCAATGCTATCGGACCTATTGAGAAGTCGGAAACACTGTTAACCAGATCTTTGCTAATCAAAAAACAATCTATCCTGGAGTGAGATTTATGGTTATGTGAATAAAATGTATATTCTCTGTCTCTTGGGTTAACCAACCTCCATATATCTGTCAAACCTATATCCTCCATCAGCAACTCAATGGCCATTCTATCTTTGGGTATGTTATTAGAGAAAGTGGTTTTATCTAAGGCTCCATCTAAAACCTGGTTGAAATCCCCAGCTATAATCGTATATCCATCACCAACATCTCCTGCTAGTTTGTTTATTTTATGGAAGAAACCTGGGTCCTCCCCATTTGGAGCATAGATATTGCATACATTGACTTTTACTCCATTAATCTTAGCTTCTACGTATATCACTCTTCCTTCTTCATCCTTTTGCTCTTTTATAAGTCGAAAATTCAGATTCTTGTGCACCAAAATAGCTCCATGTTTTTTACTAGAGTATGAGCTATGATATATCTGACCAACCCAGTCTCTCTTTAATTTAACAGCCTCTGACTCAGTCACATGAGTCTCTTGTAAAAATGCAATGTGGACTTGTTGAGACTTGAGGTATGATAAACATTTCTTTCTCTTAATGGGATTTTGTAATCCATTAACATTCCAGGACACTATTCTTACACAATTACTCATAATTTAAGAAATGGATGTTGTGACTGCCATATTGATATGACATTTCTCGACAAATGAGGCCTATATAGATTAAGAGGCCCTTAAAACAGAAATGGGTAAATGAAAAAAGACGGGGTGCTGCCCAGCTGCCAATCAACAATAATAACACATAGTAAACTGCACACATAAACCCCTTTAGAACAGGGAACATAGAAAATAATCCCATACCCACCCCATATACCCTCTCTCTACCTTGAGAGACCCTCCACACAATCGGTCCATGAGGCACATTGAAGTGGTCATCATCAAACGCCCCCCCCACCATCAATCCCATCAAAGCGTCCGTTTATTAACAGTCTAATACAAAATATATCACAAGTCCCTATAAAGGACACAGCCTATTAACAAATTAGCCTAGTGGCCAGTCAAAGTTAGCCTATAGCCTACCTAATCTTAACAAACCATTTATTTCAGACCCAAATGAAAATTAGGAGAAAAGAAAGCACAATATGTATGGGTACTTTACTTACTGCGTCTTTGATTATGGCAAATGATCTGTTTGCCGGAGAAAAGGAAAAAAATACTGGCGTGAGAAGAAAAAAAATATGTATATATTTCCCAACTTTATAGCCCATTGACTATATCCACGTATCGTATCCGGAATTCAGCTGACTCACTGTCCTACGTTAGGTTCCTAGTCTCCAGGCTCCTGCATCGGCATCCCGTCCGGTGATCTTTGCTTTTCCGCCTCTTTGTTAAGAAAGTCCATAGCCTCTCTGTCGTCAGTGAACTTAATTATTTTCCCCTGCCATGTAAAGCGCATTTCCGCTGGATAAGCAAGGGTGAAACGCACATCAAGCCCGTGTAGCCAAATTCTTACATCCTTAAACTTTCTTCTCTTCTCCGCAGTCTCCCTCGTCATGTCAGGGAAAAATGACAGCTTGCACCCTTTCCAGACAACCTCTTCTTTGTTATTGTACTTTTTCTTTGCGGCCGCCAACACCCTCTCTCTTTCCAAAAAACTGAGAAATCGAATTATTATAGGTCTGGAACCCTCTTTAGGTATTGCTACTGGAGCGCGGTGCACTCGCTGTAGCTGTGATCCATCCAGTTCAATTCCAAGAGCTTCGGAGATGATCATCTTCACACATTCTGACGGTTTACCGTTTTCAAACTTTTCTTTCAGACCTATGAGTCGCAGATTTTGGCGTCTGTCTCTGTTTGCAGCGTCTTCAACAGCCTGGTGTAGGTCCTCACACTTCATGGCAGTCTTATCCACTTGTTGGCGGATGTCATGCTTTTCATCCTCTAGCTGAGAAATTCGTCTTTCTGCTTCATCCAACCGGAGCAGGACACTGTCCATATCTGTTCGTAATTCAACATTGGCATCTTTAATGTCGGATATATCTGCTTGCAATGACGTTAGGAGCTTTCCAACTCTTCCCATCTCCATCATAGCTTTCTCCAAGGACTGTTGCATAGCTGCTAACACATTTTCACTATCTTCTTTGCTAGCCCCAGCATTACTCTGTAACTTGCTAGCTCCAGCAGCATTGGGTTTTCTTGTATTCATAATGCACAAATCACCAGGGCCTAACACAATAAAACCGAGACTATTCGTTTCTATCACTGTATTAAACAAAAAAAAATGTCGACTGTTCACAGTTAACTAGCGAATTTTGGGGAATTTTGGTGGGGTTTGGGAGAACTCCAACTATGCGACCATCTTGCTTGGTGATCTCACGTGACTCCGTGTCTCACAAATGCATTTTTAAAGATTTCTGGCTTCACAAACACAGGTGGATGAGATCTACACAGTGCCTGACGTGGGAACCGTAGTTGGAGGGACACTCTACAGGTAGGCCACAGCCCAGAGGAAAAAAAAAGGCCAAATCTTTCTGGGATGGATTCTAGCCTTATACTGGATACCTTTTGTCTTCTCTCAACCTGTATTCAGTGGCATCTGTCGGGAGGGTGAGGAGCTGGTGGTAGGTCCAACAGATGAGGGACAGTTCCGGAAGCTCACTGTATGCAGCATTCAAAGAAACCGCATGGCCTGTAGGGTGCTCCGAGCTGGACAGGCCGCCACGCTGGCTTTGGGTGACTTTGACCGTTCATTGCTTCGAAAGGTTAGCTTCCTATCATGACTCATCATTCATACATTGTGTGTTTTATGTCAATACAGCATACGTGAGATCAGGAACATCTGTTTATCATCCCCCAGGGTATGGTGATGGTGAGCCCAGAAATGAATCCCACCATCTGCTGGGCGTTCGAAGCAGAGATCGTACTGCTGTTCCATGCAAAAACCTTTCACAGGGGCTTTCAGGTGACAGTCCATGTAGGCAATGTCAGACAGACCGCCACAGTTGAAGCCTTACAAGGGAAGGTGAGTCCATATTACACACACACACACACACACACACACACACACACACACACACGGACACGGACGGAAGTTGAGTCTTCAATGTCCTGGACAGATGGGAGATGAATTAAAAATGACCTCATCAAGGCATATAGGATTATAGATTTATAATATTTTTAAGTATAGGCTTAATTAAGTCCAGTCATACAGTCTGCCAGTTAACTTACTTCTCAAAAAGACAGAGGACAGTTACCCTACCTGCTAGGATATGTTAATGATAGTGGAATAGATCTTTGGTTTGGTACAAGGCACTTGCAGTGGTGCTTATTGCAACTTAGGCAATGTAGTGCTAGCATAGTGTAACTTAGTGCCATGGACTAATATCCATGCACAAAACCAAAACTATCTGGCTATTGTGGTGCTGTGCTTATTCATGCCTTCCTGTCAGTTCTGTCAGTGGTTCGGTTAATAAAGCTTTTATGTGTCCTCTTCCTTCTTACTTTCCTATGTGGTTTCACAAGTGGTCTTTGTCCTCTTCCTGTCTCATAGGATGAGTTGCGCACCGGTGAGAAGGCCGTGGTGCTCTTCAGGTTCATCAAACACCCAGAGTACCTGAAGGTCGGAGCTAAACTACTGTTCAGAGAGGGAGCCACCAAGGGTATTGGCCAGGTTACAAGTCTACATCCTGTGGTTTAAGACCAAACCAACCCAAAGCCAGTCCAACCTCAGGTAATGATGCTGTGGAATGAGGCAGGTCGGAGACATGCTCACTCACATCAGATCAGAAGAACAGAATGCTGCAGGTCAAAGAAAGCCTTGCAATAGTCTACTGTTCTCTCCTTTGTGTTCATCCAAAGTTTTTTTTTTCTTGTCTATTGTCACACACGCCCCCCCCCCCTTTCTTAAAATACCTCAGCAATTTCTTGCCACTTAAATAATTTTTATTATTTTTTGATTTTACTTCTCCTTGGTGCTTACAAAGAAGTACTCTGGTTCACTGCTTTAACAAAACTATCACCACTCTGAGGTTGAGGTGAGGACATAAATAGTTGACTTGGTGCACACAAATCATAGTCGCCTCTAAAAAGTGTTAGGAGTGATTACACATACAGCTGACTCCTAAACACACATATGAGACTTGAAAGGATGAGTTAAAACCGAAGGTTTACCACCAAACACCAAAAGCACGACTGAGAACACATGTGAGTGTGAAGAACAGTCTACTCCCATGGCAGCTACTGGCCCAGGTTGAGGCCAAGCCTAGAGAGAAGAGACCACCAGGTCAAATCCATGCACTGCCGGCTCAAAAAGACCTTCTGACAATCTGTTGTTTCATGAAATGGGTGTGTGGTCCTCTGTGCCATACTGCTACGGCTCTTTGAAAGACTTTATGAAACTGTTTCGTTAGGCTTGCAAATGGAATGTTGGGCACAGTGAAGACCATCGTAAATGCACATTTCACAAACACAACTGCTGCTGCACTGCCTTTAGTCTCTTTCCTCAGTCTGGGCTCGTTGAGAGTTTGTGGTCATGCCTTTATCTAGTCGTGATGCCTTATGAATATCTCCAGTGCGTACCACTTAGTTTGCCTTCACGGAAGTGGTTTTCTTTCTCAGGATTTTATAGTTCATTAGAAAGCCAAGCATAGGCTTCCACTGTTTTATCAGCATCTAATAGTTTCACAACATAGAACACAATATCTTCCTAAATGCACTGCTTTTATATTGTGAATGAATATTGTATCCAAACCAGCCATTCAGCAGTTGGCAAGCATCTCACTGTGCTGTTTCTGTTCTGTTTCCATTTAGGCATTTTCAAGTTTTATTTTGACTGATGTTTGATCAATAATATGATCATGGGGTTTATTGCAGTGCCTAAGTAAGACATGTAGGTCATGTGTGTGTTTTATTTCTTTCACATCTCAATGTTTTACACCCCGATGAAAAATGGAGATGGCGATGCACGTTGAGGTGATGTTTTAAAAGCAGGCTGCATATGGGAGGAATGTGGTGCTTTCTAGAGCAACCAGGGTTGTCTGAAGGGGATCAGCAATGGTCTTCAGCTCTAGTTCATCAGATTCCAAACTCTGTTTGTCATATTCACCCTGTAGTCAAACTGTTTGTTGTAGTTCCAGGCCAGTGGAGGAGAGGATGTGTGTGTGTGTGTGTGTGTGTGTGTGTGTGTGTGTGTGTGTGTGTGTGTGTGTGTGTGTGTGTGTGTGTGTGTGTGTGTGTGTGTGTGTGTGTGTGTGTGTGTGTGTGTGTGTGTGTGTGTGTGTGTGTGTGGTGACCGTGTGTTCACACCAAAACTTTTAAGACATTTGGAAAAAAATCTTTACAAGACTTTACAACACATTTGTAGTCATTTTGGATTGACATGGTCTCTTGACCAGTGTGTCACTTTCTATAGTTTGAAGGTTTTTTTCTTCTCTTTTTAAACATTGTACATTTTTAATCAGTTAATACACATTTATGTAAACTCCTGTATGTATATTCTGGTATTCATGAATAAAAATGAGAATGTGTGTGCATAATTTAAATATGCCTGCTGTTTTCAGTTCATGCCATCCAAACATTATTTTGAATTTATACTGACTCACTGTTAATTTCGCACCTAAGTTTATCTCATCTTTTTATCAAATTGATGTCTACTAACCACATTTCTCCTCTCGTATAGAGTGACCTTTGCCAACAAATCCTGATGGATGTGAAAACATTGTTCCTCATCACCATATCCATTTGGTACATTTACACGTATTGGCCACCAAACTCTACCCACTCACTTTGTTTCTCCGCCCCCATGGCCCATTAAGAGGTCAAACCTAGAGAGAAAAGACCACCAGGTAGGCACGTGTGTCCTGATAGGTGTCACATCCATGTCTAGAGAGAAAAGACCACCAGGTAGGCACGTGTGTCCTGATGGGTGTTATATCCATGTCTAGAGAGAATAGACCACCAGGTAGGCACACGTGTCCTCATAGGTGTTATATCCATGTCTAGAGAGAATAGACCACCAGGTAGGCACACGTGTCCTGATGGGTGTTATATCCATGTCTAGAGAGAAAAGACCACCAGGTAGGCACACGTGTCCTGATAGGTGTTATATCCATGTCTAGAGAGAGAAGACCACCAGGTAGGCACACGTGTCCTGATGGGTGTTATATCCATGTCTAGAGAGAATAGACCACCAGGTAGGCACGTGTGTCCTGATGGGTGTTATATCCAGTGGTCAAGTTGTAAAAAAAAAAGCCAGGGGGGATGGTGGATCTGGGATCCTGCTGAAGTCAAGTCCATTTTATTTCAAGTGCAAGAACATGGATTAAACAAATATACCGTTTACAAAATCTGAAAATACTACATATAATATGATATCAGGGGGTTACCCCTTCCACGGAGTGAAGCATTTGAAAAATTGAAGCTTAAATGGTACATTCTGAGGCTATCTTAGAGAGAAATTGTAGCTCTTGTGGTCATCCTGAAAAACAAGACATTATCAACTGTTGAACAACTGTTTAACCTTTGATAGACGTGTACAACTTTACCTTGTAAATTAACACATTTCAAAATATTGGCCAAACTTTTATTTACTAGGCCTTGGATTGTTCTTGCATACACAAAATTATGTGTCTCTTGCAATTGTACACACTAACCAGGGTTATACCACTAGTTCAGTTCATAGTTTATAATTCAATTTTTTTAACTAAGTTCACAGCTCGAAAAAATGAACTTTTTTTCAATATGTTGCGAGCTATAATTTTTCAAAATCTCTATCTGTCTGCAATACCGCTCTCGGCCTCTAACTTTGGCGCTCTCACGCACGGGCATAGACTGTAGAATGAAATGAAACACGATCAGACGCAACACAGGTATTACAGGTGCATCCTCATCAACGGTTCACTCTCATCAGTTGCATTTGGCCTCTGAAAAAAGCTTTTAAGGCTAGTCTGCTTGGCCATGTTTGATCCTTCTCACTCAGCCGCTCCTTGTTTGTAACTGACGGTTTGCGCTTGATTTAAAATGCAGCATAGTGTTGTTTAATATCTTTCAACGGCACAATAGCCTGTTCCTTTAAAACATAATAAAGGCAGTGCACGTTTGCTTTATAGTCCTAAATATTAGGATTGTTGTCAAATTCAGATTGTGTTTGCGGGACGGGATTTTTAAGAAATTCCTGGATGAGGGGCACATGACGTGCACATATAAAATGTAGAATGTTGAAAATTAAATAGTGGCAATATTTCCACACTAATTGATCAAATAACAGGGGATGGGAAGGGGGGGATGGCCTTTTCATAAGGGGGATGGTTTTGACCATTTTAATACCTGAGGGGGATGCCATCCCCCCCATCCCCCCTCAACTCGACTACTGGTTACGGGGTGGTAAAGGGAGTTGTAGAGTGGTTCTTTTTGCCATTTAAATGTGAAAATTCATTGTTTATATCATATTATATATTATAATAGTATATTAATAGTAGGCCTATATACTAATATAGTATGTACTACATATATAGCAATGTTATATCAGATAGGTATTATCTATATGTAAAAATAATTTATCTCCCTCTGGAACGAAATACTGTTTTCTGATTGGCTAATGGGTTGTACAATAAGTTCGTATAGATTGACACCTTGGACGTAGTCCCAGTAGAAAAGTTAAATCGCCGTTCCATATCAATGCTCTTGAATGGTTACCATTGACAACCAACATAACGGTTTTTTTCTTCAATACTTTCTCTAACGGGAGCACTAGGCTTCAAATCAAGAATTCATCAGGTTATTATGCATATTAAGTTTCCTAAAGATAAAGGAAATTCTAAATAATAATAATAATAATAATAAAAACATTTTTGGATGTTGTAAACGGGAGATAAGCGGGATAACGGCCTCCGAGCTGTCCAGTTCTACAAAGATAATGGACTTCGCGGCGCAACACCACTCCGCTGCGCGTCGTGGTGTTCTTTGCCCCGCAGCGTCCATTATCTTTGTAGAACTGGACAGCTCATCGGCCGTTATCCCTTACGTAACACTCATCCCTCCCACCACTAATATTTTACATACTCCATCTTCTCATCCACACACTTACTATGTCACTTACTTATGTTATTCACCCCACTCACTTTCTATTCTTTTCTTTCTCTCTCTCATTCACTCCCTCTGTATTATCCTCTCTGTGCTTGTCACTTACTCAATCTCACCCTCATTCATTCACATTCCTGATAGGGTAGTATTCAGTTATAGGGAATATAAGTGGAGAGTAGCCTAGATAAAACGCCATCATGTTAAAGACTGACATACTGAATTTGCTTCTTTTTTTTTTACCTAGGTGGGGACAAAGAGGTCGTAAAATACCTTTATATGTAAATTGGATATTGCATATTTAAGTCATCCCATGTTCACATGTATACTCAAAATGAATAATGTTGCTGGTAAAAACACAATAAAATACATATGAATAGTCAAAGTCAACCACCCCGTAACATGACTTACCACATTATCTACCATCCCATAACGGTGTCTTTTTTAAAAAAAAAAAAAAACATTGAAAGGCAATGAAATGCCTTATAAATAAATGTGGGATATTGATGTCCTTATGTGGATCAATTAATGCATGCTACTTTTAGTTGACTATGGGGAGTAAAATAGCATATATTGTTCAAAAATTGAAGCTTTTGATAGGCGAAATTCATATCTCATGGAAAATAATCTAAATCATGAAAAACTACAATAAGACAACAAGGCTTTAACTTTCAGTATCTAAAAAAGGACATATTTCTGATAGGTTGATTCTGATTTGGTAAAACAAATTATGTGTGCACGTGTGTGGTTGGAAGATAGACGGATGAAGGGCGCAGTATTATTAGGCTACATGGAAACTATGACCGTTAAACATTTGGCCTTGGCGGATGTCTGCGTTTTTTTCTTATTTTTTCTCCATTGTGTAATTAAAAGTCAATGACTAAAGTTTGACCTTTATTTTGAAAAAACGAATGGCGGCCATATTTGAATTTCCGTCGCGGGCTACACGCTGGGACTAGTTGACAGCATTAACACTGCGTCCTCACTTGGAGTTGTAGAGGGACAGTTTTTCCCCTCTTTAATCTGCACTAGTTGCTGGCTAATCAAACCAACCAGGCAGTGCGGTGACATGCGGTATATTAAGCGATTTAACCTATTGTTTAATTTTAGATGTTCAAAGAAACAGTGTAGTTTTTGTTACATTCCTTGTAAGGTAAGCTAACGTCAAAGTTGTTAACGTAGCCTGTGTCGTTCATTGCATAACATTAGCTTGAACAATTATGTTGTAATGAAATATCCGTACAGATTGTGTACATTTGAGCCAACGCAAGGACCGAAGAGAGCATTGTTTTAATATTACAACTGTATTATGACTGAAAATGGTTAATCATAGTCCAACTCAAATGCAACTTTTCACTTTACTTTCTAGAAAAGAGCAGTCCATGGATTATGGGACAGAAAGAGTTGTTGCGCTGGTCGATATGGACTGCTTTTACGTACAGGTAGAACAACGGATCAACCCAGAATTGAAGAATAAGCCGTGTGTTGTGGCTCAGTACAAGACATGGAAGGGAGGCGGGTGAGATACTAACTTCCATTTTTGAATACGGTGCATGTCCTGTTGCATTCCATAACTAGGTTCGGACGATATGCCCTTAAATGCTTCACTTCAAAGCAACACTGGGCAAACAATTTGTATGAGCTCCTTTTGGTATCGTCTTAAAATTAATTTTGATGGTATATGGTCACGTGACGGACAGATAAACCGAGCCGTCCAGGCTATACACAATGTAGTTTTGTTGTTACGGTGGGAAAGATGTAAGAAAAGCCTTCAAAAGACGCTTGTTAGCAAGTTTTTATCAGTGCCAATTGGGCTGTTGGTGCTTGTAAGGTAGATAGCTCGCTAGTTTTAGACAAAAACTTCATGATGCTGCTTTAAAGTCTTTTTGATATTTCCCTGTGAAATTCTTATATTTGAATCTTTCATGAAGTTAGGCATATGGAACCGACCTACACTTAGTTACCCTCCAGCAAACTAGGTGGCAGTATGTAGAACATTTTGTATGATGGCGAAAATAAGTTGTACACATTTGTGTCTGTGTGAAGCGTAATTTATGGTCGTCCGTTTAATGAGACAGAGAGCCCTCTCCGAGCACCTCCTCGTGGTCTGACGTGCACCTCCCAAATTATTTTTACTTTCTGTCTCCATTAGGGATGCAAATGATTAATCGACTTTAGATTAATTGTCGATTAAGAGGTTGCTCGATCAAAATGTATTAATCACGATTAATCGCTAGAGGGCGCTAGCGCGAGAGACCGGTTGAAAACAAAATGAAGCGAGCGAAAAGAAGTGCGGTGTGGGACCACTTCAACATTGTTAATTCAGGCAAAGAAGTCAAATGTTCTCTGTGTAATGCGGTATTGAAATACAATAGTTCCTCTAGCTCACTCAGTTATCATTTGAACACCGTGCATGCTGCTGTCCTGCATGACACCACCAGTTCACCTGGTCAACCTAAAATCACAGCTACACTGTATTATACCTTCTCTCGCTTACTGCCGCGAGTTAAGGCTAGTCTTAAAACTCAGGTTAGCTATTAGTTCGTTAGCGGGCTAGCTCACTGAGACTTCATAGAGTTAGCTACCTAGCTCGTTAGCGGGCTAGCTCACCTTGCTATGAATATGAATATCTCTGTCTACTCCCGCACTAACGTGTGCCCGCGAGTTTGGCTCATGAGAGTTAGTAAGTAAGTAAGTAAGTAAGAGTTGAGTTGGCTATTTAGCTTGATAGCGGACTAGCTCACTCAGGCTTAATGATATTATATACCTAGCTCGTTAGCGGGCTAGCTTACCTTTGCCTGATGGCTTGCCATTAAGAATGTAACTACTCTATCCCTCACTACCGTGAGCGCGAGTTAAACTTCAGAGAGTTGTGTTGGCTATTTAGCTTGTAATAGCCTAGATGCAGTTTCTTCATAATCTATAGGCTCAATAATATTCTGTTTGGCTCTCTATTTAATTTCTTCTATTCTTTTTTTTTTTATGTCTGTTTCAAATGCAAGAACTGAGCCAGTCCATAATTTATTTCTTTGTTTTAAATTAAAGAATGTATTTTGTTATACCATAAAAAAACTTTTCTGCTTTCTTTTCCTAATGCATAATTACTTGAGGAATGTATAATAGAATAGAATAGAATAGAATTATCATAATGTAATGTAATATAATAACTCAACTATTTAGCTGATATTTGTAAAGGCCCTATTGAAGCACTGAAACTCCGCTTATCAATTAATCGAAAGTCGATCGATAAGATTATCAACTAATGATTAATGAATTAATCGATAATTTGCATCCCTAGTCTCCATCAATACATTGCTGTTTACCTTGCGGGTAGTAGCGTGCCAACATTAGATAGCTGGCTCAGACACCTAGCAAATCCCCTCAGACGTATTTTTCAGTTACAATAAGGGGTTTTTACATTGACCAGTGTCTATTTTTCGGTTCCTTTTAAAAATTCTAAGTAAAACAAAAAGTCAAACGAACAACTTTTATGTATAAATATGACCATCTGTGGAGTATGGTCCCACCACCGTCGGAGAACCATAAATAAAAACGGTCCGTTAAGGCGACTGCGTGACCACGGAGTTACTGAGTCGTAGAAGTATATTGAGCCCTTGAGAGGGCGCGGTGCAGCCCCTTCATCCCAACATGCATCATCAGCAGTTGAAATCAGGGGGCGCGTAGGCAGCAGCTGGATTGTGTGTAAACTGCAAGCATACTTCATTCAGTAGGACCAAAGCAATGATCATTATAACATTATCTGCATGACCATTCAAAAATAGTACCCTGGTAGGTAAGAAAATCTGGAGTTAAATTTTATAGCTAGGTAACAAAAATGAACCCTTTAGGCCTTTTTACAGTACTACGATTCTCTCCGATTTGGTCGTAGAGGGACACTTTGGCACGCCTTGGTAACACCTTCACCCAGGTGTTGACGCCCATCCGAGCTGTCGGAGAGCTGGTCGGAGACACACGCTTTTTTTTAACTTTTCTTAAAGAGTCGGAGAGAGTCGGATACCCCCTTGGCTGTGATTGGCCAGTTTACGGCATCATTTCCAAACAACATAATTTCCGGAATCACACATGTCAGGACCTCACATTTCCTGTTTTCTGTCAAAATGTTTTAGTACGACTTTGGTAAACTGCAAAGGTGCACAGCATGCAGCATTACGGCTACCGTATTTTATATAAACCCTCGAAAAGTACATTTCTCCCGACCACTGTTGGTCTCTTGGCTGGTGGCTCGGTGTTGAAAGTGCCTTCTCCAACCAGCTTCAACTGACATCTAACGTAATTTGCTACGGAGTAATGCTGGCAGCATTACTTTGCATCTATTAAATAGGAAATGTATTTCATGTATGTGTAGAACCTATTTAGAATGACTGACTTTACATAAAACGGCAGTGAAAGACATTTGAGGCAAACATTACTTTTGCCTCAATGAGGGTGGCGTGTGAGAGCATAATCTGCACGATAACGTTGTACTTATTAGCAGCGAGGCTAGCTACATTAGCAGCACACTTTTGAGAGTTATTGTGAATACGCTAACGCTTGATTTAGCGGGAAATCTAGTAAACGTACGTACCACCTGTCTCCTGTTCTGTTGTTGTTGTAGTTGTCGCTCAAATCGCTACAAGCACGTCCTCTGCTTATAACTCAAACTAGTCCAGCTCCACCATCAACCATTGTCTGTTAGTTGCCATCATTCGCTGTTGTGAGGATTCCCGGGAGGAGGTATTTATACAATAAACGACTACCACACACACAACGATTTCTCTAAGAACGTCTTCTTAAAAATTGGGCATTAAAGGTGTCCAGGCAGAGGATCATAAGTGAGTGTGCTCCTGTATGTGTTTTTCATCATATTCATGGTTGAAAAGGCAGTCTCACAACTGTATGTTGAGGTATCAGAATCAGAATCAGAATCATGTTTATTGGCATGTATGTGTATGCATTCTCTTGTTGTGTTTCTGATATAACTATAACACTGCATGTGGATTGGTATGAAGATTGCAGTGGGTTTATTTTTCTGACCCTTCATAGTTCTACGGGTATTTCTGTTCGAAGTGTGCATGCTTTGTTTTATAGTGGCGTTTCACGCTAACACTTTTGACAAGGGCAACCGTTTCGTTGCAGATTAAACACATCGGTTTTGTCCTGCCCACAAGCAGCACAAATGCATAGCCAGTCAGTCCACTCTGTCTTAAATTCGAGATTTTTGGAATCAACTTTTCTTGTGTGAGGTGTGAGAGCCTGGCAGAGGATTATTAGTAAGTGTGCTCCTGTATGTGTTTTTCAACATATTCATGGTTGAAATCGCAGTCCCACAACTGTATGTTGAGGTATGCATGTTCTTGCTGTGTGTCTGATATAACTATAACACTGCATGTTGATTGGTATTATGAATACCGTGGGTTTATTTTTCTGGCCCTGTCCTCAGAATTTGGGGGGTAATTTTGTTCGAAGTGTGCATGCTTTGTTTCATAGTGACACATTCACGTTACCACTTTTTGACAAGGGCAACCGTCTCGTGGCCAATGAGTGCATTGTCATAGTGTTGTAGTTATACAAAGGTTACCCAGCGATCATTGCAAATATGAATGTGACAAAAATACCAAAGAAAATAAGAACGTATTCATTTTATTGGATCGTTTTATAATAGTTTCTGTATTGTATGTAAGATAAGCATATCGTTTTGTTATAAATCGCTACTATGTATTTCACAAAAAAATGACCACCACGATGGAGATACATTTGCCTTCTCAGCTGAATATATAGCATTAGACATGCTAACGTTGACTGAGCTACTTGTCTCCAAGGCCCATGTGACGACACCTGCCCGACAGGTCCTGAAGCCGCGTCAGTGACAGTTGGGAGGAAAAACAATCAATGACTTCCATTAAAGAGGTAATGGGGTAGCTACAGGCTCGACAAACAGTCGTTACCCCACCCAGCGGTCCGGCATTGAATAGGCTTTAGGACGCATAGCCTTCGGAGTAGTATGTAAGCCCGACCAATACGTTCAAATTTTTCTGAATCAACCGCCTGCCCCCGCCCGCCCATTTTTTTTTCGAGGACGGAGAGGGATGCAGAAGTATATCGAGGCCTTTAACCCCTTTATGACCATAGTTCATACTCTAACCCTATGGTCACTCAGGAGGGAGACAAATGGTTGTTCCTAGTTTGTGGGCACCAGGTTACAGAAAATGAAATGAGTATGTTTACCCAGAGGTGCACAAGCAGCACAGGGTTTAAGAAGAGACATACTCGTTTCGGAACAACAACAGCAATAGACTCAACCTCTTTTCCTAACGCCATCATAAGATCAGAATTGTTTCGCCATCATTTTTCAGGTTTATATCATTAGTTTTAGCCTAGCCCTTTTGAAGCTTTATCTTAATATCCATTCCTGCCTTTTTCACTCTTGTTCAGCATCATTGCTGTGAGTTATGAAGCAAGAGCTAACCCTAACCCTTTTTCACTCTTGTTCAGCATCATTGCTGTGAGTTATGAAGCAAGAGCTAACCCTAACCCTTTTTCACTCTTGTTCAGCATCATTGCTGTGAGTTATGAAGCAAGAGCTAACCCTAACCCTAACCCTTTTTCACTCTTGTTCAGCATCATTGCTGTGAGTTATGAAGCAAGAGCTAACCCTAACCCTAACCCTTTGTCACTCTTGTTCAGCATCATTGCTGTGAGTTATGAAGCAAGAGCGCGCGGGGTCACCAAAAACATGTGGGCAGATGAAGCGAAGAAATTATGTCCAGACCTCCAAGTGGCGAGAGTGAGGCAGTCTCACGGGAAGGCAGATCTTACTCCGTGAGTTTTCAGCTTCTTGGCTTCTCCTATTCGTTGTCTGTATGTACATTTAGCCAGGTCTTCTAATTGTTCCTACTATTATTTGAACATGTTTAACTAAACAGCTTATACCTGCTACACATCATGTTTAGCTAACTGCATGCAATGAGCTTATCATGCCATTTGTAGATGTAAAATGATTGCCAGTAACACTCTCTTAGTTCTGTGTGTGTGTTGCAGCATGTGGAGATGGTGTAACGGACTGAATTAATTTGGTAATATCAAGGCATACTTGTGTGGTTCCATGGATGCAGAATGATAGCCTGTGAATGCTATCCCTTACGTGTAGCCTAGATTGAGTTTTTATACCAAGACAGGTGTGACGTGCCTCATGCAATGTCACATGTGATACGTCCTCAGAAAACTTCTTCTGTTTTAATAAAAAAAACGTTTTTGTTGTTTGTTTGATAAACAGTAGTATAGATTTGTGATTTTTGGAAATATTTTCTTTTTTTACTGGGAGGCTGGAAGGTTCTCATATGCGCTTCAGTGCACTTAAATGTCCAAATGGGAAACACTATGCTCAGTGTCACGCTGCATAGGGTTCTGATGCTTGCCTCCAGTAGAAAAGGAACGAAACACAGCACTTTACTTCTCTTGCATGTATGATGCCTGTTATTCAATGTCGATTTCCAGGAAGCTTATTTCTTTGTTACACAATGATCTCCAGCTACAGGGAAGCAAGTGTGGAGGTCATTGAGGTGATGTCCCGCTTTGCTGTGATTGAGAGGGCCAGTATTGATGAAGCCTACATGGACCTTACAGCCAGTGTTAAGCAGCGCCTTAGGAACATGGAAGATCAACAGATTGAGCCACACCTCCTGACCGCCACCTTTATTCAGGGGTATCCCCAGGCCACCACCAGCCAGGAGGAGGCTGAACATGCTGCATTAGATAAAGGTCTGTGTTGAGACTGACTACCACAATATTACAACTTTTCTTGGTGTCATGTCAGTTAAAAAAATCTGTGATCAAATACCCGTAACACAGTCCAACGAATGAGATATTATTTTGTATGCATTCATATGTCTGTATGTAAACCCATAGATAAACATCTAGTTATATATATCTGTAGTTAACGGAACTGAACAGGAGTGCATCAAGTATAGCCACTCACTTATTTGGGCCTAGTTCTTTAGTTGGTGTTTTTGATGGCTCCTGCTTCCTGTGCCCCACAGATGCGCTCCGATCAAAGGGCCTAGGCCAGTGGCTGGCCTCCCTGCCCCCAACAACACAGACGGACAGTGCAGAGCTGCAGCTGGCTGTGGGGGCTATCATTGTAGAAGAGATGAGAGCAGCAGTTGAGCAGTGCACTGGCTTTCGGTGCTCAGCAGGCATATCCCACAACAAGGTTGGTCTCATTGTTAGCACAGTCTGCCAGCTTATTGAACATCAACATGACCTCTTAACAAAATGAGGTCCTTGTATAATTAATATGAAACATGGGTCCTTGTCTTTCTCTCTCAGGTCCTGTCCAAGCTTGTTTGTTGCATGAACAAACCCAACCGCCAAACAGTACTTCCCCTCAGCTCAGTCACCCAACTCTTCAGCAGTCTCCCCATCAGCAAAATGTGAGTTCTGCATCCTTTAGTTCATTTCTCTCACGTTTGTAGTAAACTGTCATTATACAGTACTGCCTGTTGACTGGCTTTGTCCATCCTCATAGTCGTAGTCTTGGAGGCAAACTGGGAGCCTCCATCACAGAGACTCTGGAAGTGGAGAACATGGGAGAGCTGACAAAGTTCACTCAGGGTCACCTGACTCAGCACTTTGGAGTGAAACATGGGTAAGGCCTATGAGAGTTACATCTCAGTTGACGACAAATACTTGAACTTATTATGTTATTTATCAACATTTCGCCCATTCTTATGTATCTGTAATATTTGTGTGTCACCTGTTTCCTCTGTAGTCAGTGGCTTTATGATATGTGTAGAGGGATCGATTTTGAGCCAGTAAAGCCTAGACACCTGCCTAAATCCATCGGCTGCAGCAAAAACTTTCAAGGAAAGACGGCTCTGGCCACCAAAGAGCAGGTTGCATTCTGCTAATAGCTCATTTACAAATTCCATTATAACTAAATGTGCACATCCCATGAATCCGCATTATACAGAAGGACACTTTTACCATATCCACTGGACCCCATCTTTTTTCACTAGGTTCAGTACTGGCTTCAACAGCTAGCTTTGGAATTGGAGGAAAGACTGATCAAAGATAGGGAAATGGTGAGGGAAAATGACCGACTGACTGGCAATTTTTTTTTATTACCTGAACCAATACAAATAGAGTGTTTGACTGAGTCATGCGTTTTCCTTCCCACAGAACGGACGTGTGGCTAAGCTTCTGACTGTGGGAGTGAAGCAGGCCGGAGAAACAACACCTGGCAGTTTCTCTCGTTGCTGTGCTTTGGCACGATATGAAGCCAACAAGTTCTCCACTGATAGTTTTGCAATAATTAAGAGCCTGAATTGTGCTGGAAACCACCAGCAAGCCTGGTAGGTAACATGAAAGTACACTCTTAATGGAACCATGAGTGCTCAGCATCTTGAGAACTTTAAAAACTTTGCAGTAATAAGTAATTGACTTGTAACCAGTTTGGTTCTATTTGGTTTCCTCAGGTCTCCTCCCCTCACCCTGCTCCACCTCTCTGCCAGTAAGTTCAGTGATGCTGCCACAGCTTCATCCGGGGGAATCAGCACCTTTTTTAGCAGTGAGGTCAATTCCTCCCAGAAACTTTCATCCTTCAGTCCATCTTCTGGTTCAGCAAGACAACCAACACCAAAGAGACCTGGAATGATTGAGTCCTTCTTTCAGAATGCCTCAAAGAAGAGAAAGGAAGGTCATGACGAACTTTCAGAGGAGGGTGGAAATGAACTGAAATACAGTGGAGGGGAGGAAAAAAGTTGCTCTGAAAGCAATGCCTCCACCTCATCTTGTGTGCAGGGAGGAATATCTTCTTTTTTTCAGAAGAAACAAGTCCAGACTTCTGCCACCACCACAGCTTGTGGTTCTAGTGTTGTGACTGGCCAGGCAGTAGATTCTTCTCAGAGTCATGAACATGTTATTACTCAACCTGATAAAAAGACGTATGCACATACCAGTGATAGCCTGTATGGTGTTCCAGAACATTCTCATCCTCCTGAGGCTGCTCTGAGCTTCTCCACAGAAGACTATTTAATTTGTGATCGCTGTGGCCAAGCAGTGCTAGCTTGGGAGATGCCAGAGCACACAGACTACCATTTTGCTCAGGATTTACAGAACTCCTTTTCCTCCCCCTTACCTTCTCCTTCCTCATCCAATCAGATCCCAGCCAACCTGTCCAAAATACATGTTGGTCCTAGGTCTAAGACGTCACCGGCCTCCTGTAGTAGAACTCCCAGCAGTGGCCCCTTAAAACCTCAGGCCAAAAAGCCAAAGACAGTGGGCACTGTTGGTACCCTCGATTCCTTCTTCAAAAAGAGTTAGCCTTGACCTTATATTGATGAAGGCCTGGTATTCCATTCCTCATTATCTGCCTATGAGTAAATGATAGTCCAATATAGTTCAACCAACCATCTCCGAAACATTGCCCCAGCCTTGCCCATGCTGCCTTAAGCTCACTAATCACATCTGTCATAATGTTTGCTCAGTTCAGATAAAAGGCTGTTGATCTATACCGTCATAAGATTGGTCTATATGCATGATGGCCTTTCTACTTGGTGACTTTTCTGATTAATAGGATAAACTCCATGACACCACAGAGTACCAGTCTGAAGACATTCCTGTTTACGAACGACAAGCAGCAGTGCTTCTCTTATAGCTAGATTTCTTAATACTGAAAGCTGAAAATTAAAGTACATTATTTTCTACAACAATTGTTGTTATCATTGATTATGACAATTTGCATATCTGTAGTGGCAATAGCCCTGTTCCTTCTCTCTATTGTTGTTATCATTGATTATTATTATATTGATCTGTAGTGGCAATAGCCCTGTTCCTTCTCTCTATTGTTGCTGCCTCTTGGAGAGCGCCGGTGTAGATGTGTCTGACTCGCAGCCAGTGCCTTGGAATAAATCCAAAATTGTATTCCCGTTGTTTTTCTGAACTATTTATTGCAACGGAATTGATCTAGAAACATAAATATAGAGATTCCAGTGTGTTTTTCTCTGTAAGCTTGCGGATCTATTCAGTCAGGACAATGGTTGGGCCAAGGCTCCCAGTTGAGTAGACCTTGGGTGAGCTGGCTAAGTTGACTGAACCGGCTGAGGTCAAAGATGGTATGGCTCGATCACTCGTCGCCCCCTTTTATAGGACTGCACCCTCACCACCTGCAGAGGGTGCCCACTTCCCAACATGAATATATACATGTTTCAAATATGTTTATTGGGAAACACTAGCCTGACGATGTCATACTCATAATTCTAGTCAGAATATGAGTCTGATACTGAACCATTGGGCTGTGATTATGGGGCGTGTTTCAACGAACCAGGAAAGAAAATGCCTCTTTGCTGAATTGGATACCTAGAACCAATGTTCCCTCTAAGCTGCGCGCGTGCGCAGCCGCGCAGGCCAGTCGAAGAGGCCGCGCAATATATTTTTCAGACCGCATAAACGATTTTTTTTTTAGGGTTTAAAAATCTGAGCATCAAAGGGGATGTAGGCTAGTTAATAATCATTTAAAATACTGACATGTTTGACAACCAAGCCGGATGTGCGTTAGAATGTTTACATACAAAATTTCCTTTAGCTCTCTTGCCGGTCTCTGCTCCAGCAGTTCTATTTCGTTTCTACTGACCGCCAGAGGCGGTGCTTTAAGCACTGGATGTCATTCACGTTTACGTGTAGTTCGAGTATTTGTATCAACAAAATCACCTGTGACCTGGGTGACGTATGCCTTCGCCCCTGTACTAAAGGCATGCTCCCCCAGGTCACGACCCTTAATTCTTCTCGCGTCAGGTGAGTTGGTGAGTATGTTCACTCCACAGGTGAGTGTAATCATGCTAATCGTTGGTAGTCTTGCAACCTTCGGGTAGAGCTGCGAATTCTCGCTCTCTTAAGACTACGATTAGCATCAAAAATCAACATTTGCAGTGGGCTACAGTACAGGTGTGTCTCGCCTTAAAACTGGTAGTTAAACCCACTCGCGGATAATCCGGGGAAAACGGATAATCCGGAAAAAAGGTGAGTTGCCTCTATTTGTTTTACCGTGTGTAGTAGTCACGCTCTGGTAATGAGTAAAGAGGCATGGGAATCAGCAGCTTACAGGTGTTTCTCGCCTTACAACTGATGATTAAACCCACTTTTTGCACGAGTGAGTTCCTCGCATAATAGTTCCTACTATTGTCTGTCACGATGAGATACGGCAGTCAGTAAAGGTGTTCTCGCCTCACGACTGATAATTAAGACCACTTGTTAAGCGAGATGGAAACCCTCGGCCCCTTTCGGCTTCGTGTCACACTATCTGCAGGCTACAGGTGTTTCTCGCCTTATACCTGATAATTAAAACTACTTGTTAAGCGAGCTTGAGCCCTCGCATAGTTGGTTTGTACCGTTGTTGTTTTGAAGATGCAAGCGGCGTTAGCCTATTTGCCCCTGTCGGCTTCGTGTCACGCCATCAGAAGGTGTTTCTCGCCTTATAGCTGATAATTAAAACTACTTGTTAAGCGAGATGGAAATCCTCGCAAAGTCTGCTTCGTGTCACGCTATCAGAAGGTGTTTCTCGCCTTATAGCTGATTGTGTCACGCTATCAGAAGGTGTTTCTCGCCTTATAGCTGATAATTAAAACTACTTGTTAAGCGAGATTGAAATCCTCGCATAGTCGGCTTCGTGTCACGCTATCAGAAGGTGTTTCTCGCCTTATAGCTGATTGTGTCACGCTATCAGAAGGTGTTTCTCGCCTTATAGCTGATAATTAAAACTTGTTAAGCGAGATGGAAATCCTCGCATAGTTGGTTTTGTACCGTTGTTATGATGAAGATGCAAGCGGCGTTCTCGCCATAAGCATTCAATTAAGTAGGCTAAACGAACAGGATTTACTCCTGTCGCTACCTACTGTTTGGGTAACTGTTAAAGCTACGTTCTACGCCCCGAAATGTCAGTTCTATGTTGCGGAACTGTTAACTATGGTGTTAAAAGCGTAGGCTACTGATGGATGACTGACGGGCAATGCCCGCAATTTCAGTTTTTTAATCCATCTATCTTGGTAGCTGGGAGCGAGTGTGTCCACTCTTAAACAGGACAGGGTTTTTACTCCTGTTGGCTTGTGTTAAACGCTATAGGCAGGCTGCGTTTACCTACGGACAAGTAACTGACGGGCTATGGCCGCAATTTCAGTTCTAAACCATCTATAGGCCTATTGGTAACTGTAATGGGCATGTCCGCTCTTGAACAGGACAGGTTTTTTACTCCTGTCGGCTTTGTGGTAAATGCTATAAGCAGGCTACGTCTACCTACTGTTGATGACTGACGCCCGCAATTTCAGCTCTAAAAGCAAGTTTAATTCGCGGGGTAAATATTGAGGCTTGGTCCATAATAAACTGCCTAGTTTGAGTGGGTGATTTTTCCGCCCCGCAAACTTCAGTTGTTCAGAATTTATTATTTGGTTCAGATGACTGTAGGGTGGGTCCGCTCTAAAGCAGTAGGCTACATGATTTACGCCAGTCGGCTTTGTGTTAAACACTATAAGCAGGCTACGTTTACCTACTGATTAGGGACTGAATGTGCTATGTCCGCAATTTCAGTTCTAAAGCATCCAATTTTGGTAATGTTAACCGCTGGGTCCACTTTTAAATGGAAGCCTACCTTACGTAAGGTAAGAGGAATCATTGCCGCGATCAGGTGTAATGCGCTTGGTTAATATTGAGGCTTGGTCCATAATAAACTGCAAACCTCAGTTGTTCAGCATTTATTATTTGGTTCAGATGGCTGTAGAGGAGTGGGTTCACACTTAAACAGTAACCTATCTGAACAGGGCCTGGTGTTATTCGCTAAGGCTGCTGGTAAAATATCACTCATATATATATATATATATATATATATATATATATATAGATAAATAAATAAATACATCTAGGTATAGATATTGCAACATGTTCATTACATGCACTGTTGCCAGGCCCCTCTTGGGCCAGAGGACGAGCCAGAACCGCCTCCGGCGCTAGGTCTCCTAAGCAATGCAAACGCCAGAGGCCTGATTCCCGGGAAGCCTCTGGTAGGGGCAAATGCAGGTATAGGTATCCGCTTGCCCAGAAGGTAGACACTTCGACTTAGGAGTTCGCAGAAATAAGACTCTGCTTCTAAAGCTACAACAACCTGCTGCACAGCATGCTAGTGCTTTCACTACAGCGGCTTTACAGTCTCCTTCGGAGGGGCTCCCTCTAATACGGTCACCAGCTTTGAGATCCTCAAGGAGGATATTCTCTCCACTAGGGCTTCAGAGAGGCCCCTATTTCTCTCATCCCAGTTCCCTGGGTACGAGCGACACTACACTGAAGGGCTCCAAAAGAAGAAAAAACATCAGTTAGACCCACATTTAAGATGGCAATGACACGTCTAGGGTTGGATATTATACCCATACAGACCTCTCCTCAGAGCTGCTTAAAAAAATAAATAAATAAATAAATAAAGATAAAAAAAGGCCTCCATCTTCGGCTTTTAATGTTCCGCCCTCGCCCCCATATATCGAGGAGCGGCAGAGATGCTGGGCAGATCCCAGACGGTTCTCTCATCTCCCAGGAGACGAGAGCCCTAGCCAACATGCAAGATGCATCTGCCCAGGGCCTTGCTAGCATGCCCAATATTGAACCAGCCGTTGCTGCCCGGGTGCTGACACCTGGTTAAGCACTCCGGCCAGATGCTCGCTGCCCCGGCCAAAGTGCCGTTTGACAGACGACTACATGGTGAAATCCTACTACGCAGCACCGCGTATTGCACGTCTTGGGTATTCAATGTCACACCTGGTACTAGCCCTGTCCCAGACATTGCAGACTTCTGGGGATGACTCCTCTGCTGAGTCAGAGTGACACCTCCCTGCAGGCGTTTGCCTACATGACCAGGGAGTTGGGTAGGCCGTGGCCTAGTTAACCCAGACCCAACGCCGGATATGGTTGGCCCAGTCTCAACTCTTGGAGCCGAGCAGGAAAGCCCGATTGTCTCTTCCTCCTGTCTTTCCTGGACAGATGTTGTCCTGCTGCGCAGTAAGCTCTGGAGTGCAGCCTACAGGTTACACAGTCCAGACAACACTTGCCAGTCTGAGCCGGGAGGCTCCTGGCAGACAGAGGCCCCCTAGGGTTCGGACCCTGACCACCGAGGTGCCATGGGGTCAAAATGACCATCGTCATAGACCCAAACAGGGCTCTGGCTCTACGTCAGGAGATCTGGGATCTCTTGAAGAAAGGCGCCATCAAGCCATTAGACAGGCTGGCACAAAACAGTGGATTCTACTCCGCTTATGTTATCATGCCAAAGAAGGGCGACGGCCTTCGGCCTATACTAGACTTGAGACGTTTAAACACGCATCTCAAGGTTAAGATTCCACATGCTGCGTACAGCGGATGTGTGGCAAGGTATCATGCAAGGAGATTGGTTTACAACCATCTACCTAAAGGATGCATACTTCCGCGTCCCTATCACACCTCGAAACAGACAGATTCTTCGTTTGCATTCGTGGGCAGAGCTGCCAGTTCTATGGGCTCCCTTTTCGGGATCTCGCTGGCACCACGTCTTCACCAGATGTGCGGCAGCGGCACTGTCCCTACTGCATCATCAGTCATTCAGGAAAGGAGGGCTCTGGCCCTCAAGATCTTTTCTGAGACTGCTGAGTATGCTCACAGCGGCCACGTAGGTGTTCCCTTGGCCTTCTGTCTTTGCAGCCCCTTTAAATTCGGCTGAACGATCTTGGCTTGCACCCCACTTAGCACAGGCACAAGCTGATCAGAGTCACTTCCAGTTGCCTTACAAAGCTATGGCTGTGTAGGGGAGAGACATAATCTCACCCAAGGGGTTCCCTTGGGGCCCATACCTTCTTACAGAGGAGCGGTGGCCACCGATGCCTCTATGGCAGGGGGGAGCTGTATGACAATGCAGGACTTTCAGAGGTCTCTGGAGTCCTTGGCAGTAGGAACACCACATATATGCTTGGAGCTGCAGGTTGTCCTGCTGACGCTCAAATGTTTTCTTCCAGTAGTGGTAGAAAAGCTGTCCTGGTAAGAGCAGACAACACGTCGGTGGTCTACCAGGTAAACCACCAGGGGAGCACAAGGCCAGACAATCCTTGAGGCTGCCCCAACAGCTGTGGCTGTGGGCCTATCTACTCTTTCTGAGCCTGGGGGCAATGCATTTAACAGGCATTCAGAACACGGCTGTGGATGTGCTATCCCGGCAGCCTTGTAGCCTTCACCATGAAAGTATATGCAGCCACCATCTCAGCCATACACAGTAGGGCAGATGGTGTGACAGTTGGGTCCCATATGCTAGCGACCCGCTTCCTTATGGGTTCTCAACAACTAAGGCCGCTTCGGCGAAGCTCAGTTGCCTATAGTCCTAAGGGCACTCTGGCAGTCCCCCTTTGAACCTCTAGAGAGGGTGGGATTGAAATAACGGTCTATGAAGACCGCTTTTCTCTTGGCCATGGCATCGGCTACACGAAAGCCAAGCCAAGAATGTCTATATTGGAACCCCGGAGGCCCAGGGATAACTTTGGGGGTGAATCCGGCCTTTCTTCCAAAGGCGAATTATCATCCTACTGAAACCAGCCGCTCAGGCTGGCTGCCTTGAGCCCCAGATCAGGATGACGAGCAGGGACAGAGCCCTACCTGTTGTGCCCAGTGAGAGCACTTAGGGCTTATATTGATATGACTGGAATCCCACCAGTCTGATTCACTGTTTCTCTGTCATGTTGGACAGAGTAGAGGGCACAGCTTATCCAAATAACGGCTATCACGTTGGATTATGGACGCTATTATTTGTGCCTATAGGAGCAGTAGTCTCCTGGTCCCTCAGGTCCGAGGTCACTCAACTAGGAGTGTATGTACATCGCGGGCGGCCCTAAGAGGTGTTCCCCCTTCAGATATCTGAACAGCTGCGTTATGGGCATCAACCTGCACATTTGTGAGGTTTTATAGGGTTAACGTGGTCCCTCATAACCCAGTGGCAGCTGGTGTTCTTCCTACTTCCTTACAGCGGGAGTAAGGTAAGACTTCCTCGTGACTTGGTTGGTATTAGTCATCCAGTGCTTAAAGCACCGCCTCTGGCGGTCAGTAGAAACGAAATAGAACGCTAGGTTACGTATGTAACCATGGTTCTATGAGTTTCGGATGACCGCCAGAGCTTGGCAGTCACTCGGAATATTCGCGAGAAGATTGTCAAGGGTCGTGACCTGGGGGAGCATGCCTTTAGTACAGGGGCGAAGGCATACGTCACCCAGGTCACAGGTGATTTTGTTGATACAAATACTCGAACTACACGTAAACGTGAATGACATCCAGTGCTTAAAGCACCGCCTCTGGCGGTCATCCGAAACTCATAGAACCATGGTTACATACGTAACCTAGCGTTATAGGCTTAGGCTACCATGGCGAAAAGAAAGGCAGAGCAGGTGCCCCAGAAAAAGGTCTGCCTAACGTTTAAACATGAGCGGCTAGATGAAATAGTCCAAACTGACTCAGGTAGGATAAAACTTTCAGACATACTTACATATGCTCGGAGGCAAACGCGAAAATAGTTCGCTCGTGGGAAAACATGCAGTGAACAAAAGTTACATTATTCTGTTTGTCCTTAAAGTTTGTGAGCACTTGCATGCCCGCTTCCCTGAGCTGAGTGGGCTGCCTTTGAGCCGGACATGTTGGATCGTGCAGTTAGTAAATTTGATCATGGGCTGAATGACGAGACCAATCTGGCGAAAAGGTTCGGAGCGCTTCTGGAGGAAGCATAATATGCGGTCCCGGGACGCATTTGTCGAATTCAAGTTCATGGTTATTGAAAAAAGGTGGTGGCTGAAAAGTGAGCATTTTCCAGATCTGGTACAACTTCGACATTTGTGGCACATTCCAAGCATCTAGCGCCGACTGTGAACGCGGTTTCAGTCTAATGAATGCCACTATGTCAAACTCGTGAAGCGAGAAGATTTGAGGTAGAAATTTCCAATATTTTCAAAGTGATCTTGATAACTACAACAACATTTTGACATATGTATAGTCAGAAAGGTGTTTCCTCCATAGGCCTTCAGACAAGATGAGCCAAACAGCCAGATAGGCCTAGCTCCCTCAATGTAATTCGAATGACATGTTTTGTAGCTTAGTTTGTTGCAAACCACTCCAGTTATAATTTTTTTTAATAAAGGCTACCTTTAGGAAAAAATATATCATAATTACTATATTTATTGTAAAGCACTGCATTAGCATTTTTCTTTCAATTAAGTTCTACTTAAATGTTGTACCTGCTGAGAAATGACTAAACACCTTGGATACTTTTATTTTGTGTATATCATTATCATTCATAACCGGTGAACCAGTCATAACCTCCCTAAACCTTATTTATTTTCAACCAAAGATCCTTTAAGTTCAACTAAACTGACTGGTAAAACACCATCATTAAAATGTTCCAAAGTCCAGCCATTATAAAGGATATTGAATAAATATCAACCTTGTAGACTTATTGATGCATTTGCTGTCATCTCTTTGGAAACCTATGGCTAACGCAGGCTCGTGGTCATTTTTGTAAGGTCGCGGGGTTTACGAATTGCTCACATTGGTGAAATGTGCACTCAGAATAAAAAATATTTGCTCAGTGCTGAAAAAAATTAGAGGGAACATTGCATAGAACCAATCAGAGCAACGTAGTATTACCATCTGATAGATTAAACTTTTACCTGATCCCGTAGGAAGGACGGCAAAAACATCTTTTCAATTGACAAATGCCTTGATCGCGTTTCTCTGTTCCTCTTTCAAAATGAATGTGCTGTCAATATCTGTTGAGATATGCCTGCTCACGTTACTTAATTAGCACTCAAGGCTAGAAGCTACCATTTGTTTCAATGTTTTTTTTTGTCTACGCGTTAGCATAACCTATCAATAATGGTCTAGAGTGCTTCAGTTAAGAGCTACTATCCTCGGCAACATTCGTGTTGCACATACACAACTAACCGAGTCAATGTAGACATAAAAAAAGTCGTGTAGATACAGTGGCGAAACCACCGGGGTGGCAAGGGGTGGCAGCTGCCACCCTAAAAAAAATGCTTGCCACCCCACTTGCCATCCAGGTTGTCAGAAGTGTCTCCTGTAATAAACTCTAAATGTATTGAATGGTATTATAATTTTGCTACTTATATTTTTGCTACTTAAGCGGTTGATCTCTTTGGTAACTTGCTCTTAATTCTTTAAGTTCCCCCTCCCCTGTAAAATGGTTGAGTCCATGAGTCCGCTCGCTCCATACTAGTGAGGAAATTATCGGTTTGAAAGCATTTGAGAAGCCAAAAACAAACTGGAGACAAGCCTACTGTAGGCTTGGAGTGCTGAAAGAATCAATGTACAGTTTTGCTGAATCATGAATAAAGAAAATGTAATGGGATGTCATATGTGATAGACAGTTCCATTGTAATTTCAATCGTTTATTTAATTGCTAACTTGCAAAAGTCGGTAGCATACAGTAGCTAGCTCGCTATACAGCTTGCTTGTGCTAACTAGCCTTAAAGTTACCACTGTTAGCTTAGCTAATCAACGTCTTTAGTACAGTAAGGTGGACTGATTACGTATGTAACCTAACTGTTAAGCTATTCCGAAATCAGATTTTAGATACCACTAACCGTTTTCTCAAAAAGCCTTTTTCTGGCTGTTTTTAAGGTACTCCGTCATGTAGGCTACAGTAAACTCAGTAACAGTAAAAAGTGCGTTCTTTTGTCCACCCTATCTTTCGCTAGCTAGAAGTTAGTCTAGCTTTGATTTGGTATAAATTATTTTGTATGTGATAACCTAATAGAACAACAAGACATTAGAAATTCAATTGCCCATTAACAAAAGTATTTGTCATTATGAAGGGAAATATGTCATATACCGGTATGTCAATATGACATTTAGTGCTGTGGGTTCTGAATGCAGTTTTCTTTTATTTTCTTTTGTTAGAGAAATCAAATTTGGACTTGGAAAAAAAACCTAAATGTAAGTGTTAACACATATCTAATGGGCTCCATTAGACCATAGCCTATTTAACTTACCATCCAAATGCCAGTGAGCACTAAATCAGTTGTAAATCAAACTGATAGCACTGTTCCGATCAGATCCTCTTTAAAACTAAACCAATAGTAATATTGCAGTTTCAGGGCCCAAAAATGAAGAGAAAAGGTCAGGACATCAGGACTTTTTTCAAGAAAAGGCTTTTTGTAACAATATTTAGACTCTTGGCAACACATTGCTGTTGTCTGTTTTCACTATCTAGATTTGTATAAATAAATACATATAAGCACCAGGCATGTGTGTGTGTGTGATATACCATCCTTGAATTTCAACTTGCCACCCCATGTAAAATCTTCTAGAATCGCCACTGTGTAGATAGCTTAAATCATATCAAATATGTCCCACTAAGCTCCCGATACGGCGCTATCTTTGTTCGATGTATATTCTATCTATCATCAGGTCATCTGTCCATCAACGTATACGGCCCGCCCTTACAATTTGATTGGTTTAGATTGCTTTTTCAACTTTTCTGAAACGTTTAATCTCTCCCAACTAGCTCAAGTCCAGACTGAATCTCCCAGACCAAACATTTTGTGGGCGGAGTTCAGGCTGGTATCCAGGCTAGGGAAACACATCATACAGCAGTGAAATTGGCAATTGACAGCAACATGTTTCCTTTTCAAACACAAATATATATAAAATGTATTCAATTTCAATTATGAAAAATGTAATTAGTTTACATTTAACTGTATTGTCATTGCACAGAGTACAAGTACTGAGACAACGAAAGGCAGTTCAGCATCTAACCAGAAGTGCAAACAAGCAGTAAAGTGCAGAGCATGTACATATGTATAGCAGTAATATATGAATAAATAAATACAGTATGAAATAAGATTTATGAAGTATGAACAGTATTGATAATATAACAGTGGTAAGACTATGAACTTGAGCAGCATTAGCAGCAGGCAGTGCAGATATGAGTATATATGAAGTGCAGGGGTACAAGTGATGGTAGTAAATTAAGATAAATGTAAATAAAATTAAATTTAAATATAAAATTAAATGGTAGTAGTAATGTTATATACAGAGTAAGGTAAGATGTATGAAATAAATACGATGAAATCACTATGGAAAAGATGTATATAAATATGAATACACTATAGATGAGATATATACAGTAGGGGAAAACAACTGTCTAGTGCATATGAGGAAGGTGTGTGGCGGTACAGGCCAAGGTGGAGGGAGGAAAGTACAGTCACTGGGAAAGGTTGTAGGGGCGGGGGGTGTGTGTATCACCGTGGCGCAGAGTTCAGCAGGATGACGCCGCGGGGAAGAAGCTGTTTTTGAACCTGCTGGTCCGTTGAGTTATTTGGTCTTCTTGGTGTTGAGAGCCAGGTTGTTGTGGGCACACCACTCCGCCAGGTGCTGGACCTCCTCCCTGCAGGCCAACTCATCGATGTCACTGATGAGGCCATCCACCCTTGTGTCGTCTGCAAACTTGACAATGGTATTAGAACCATCTACAGGTGTGAAGTCGTAGGGGAAGAGGGAGTAGAGGAAAGGACTAAGCACGCAGCCCTGTGGGACGCTGGTGCTCAGGATGAGGGTTGACTGGTTATAATTCTATATGTCTATGGTCCGTGCATTTCACGACTAGGCCTTCAGCAACTTCCGCTTCGTGTCGTGCTTAACAAATCCCCTTACCTGTTGTCGCTGCCCTATGTGAGTCGCGCATGCGTCACTTTGCGATACTTTTGTAGTACAAGGAGCCAGGTAATACTGGTGGTGTACAGCATGAAGTGGAATGACAAGCGCATTTGTTTACGTTTGAAATCCACCAAGGTTTATGATGTTAAGCTTCATGTGTATTGAATTATTAGTTAAGCAGTGCATTCATTACTAGTAATACAACATAGCCCCATATGTTGACGTTGAGCCTTATGCTGTTAACCGTTTACAAAATTATAAAACACTACGTTATGCGTTAAGAGAAGCCAGATACGTTGATATTGAACCATGTATGAGCATGCGCGTCTTGGATAGTTTGAGCCTTCTGCCGTAAACCGTTTGTGTTTGAGCATGCGCGACTCACATAGGGCAGCGACACCTGTTCTAAAATCAGCGCAAACCACGGCCTCTGGGGGCTTATTGCTTAAAAATCCACCTCTTAATACCATCATTATGACGCCATGGCTCTCGAACCATATATTTATACAGAAAGGCAGTATAAGTGAGAATTGCATCACCTTAACATAGTCGAGTACAACAGACTTTATTCATATTTCCGGAGCATTTAAAATCAATACACCCGTATTAACAATACATTAAGAGTAGTAAACTCTCAGTTATATGATCGCTTGGATATTACTGTAATAACTTAAAAAATAAAAGGCAATTTTCAGGGATTAGTCTACAAAGTTTTATTAAGTCCACCGAAAGTAGCCTATGTGAGCTTTAACAAGTTTGTCCACTAAACATCGCATTGTCCCACCTGCAGAGCAGTTTCACTACCCGATCCTCACGATATCCAGTTTTTCTTGAAAGTTCCGTCTTGAAAATGGCGTTGTAATTGTATCAAAAACTGGAATTATCAAGTTGGTGTAAAGTAGTTTATTTGAGTTAGTTAATGTAATTATATTTAGTCTAAACAACGTTTTCGCTATGTGTATGTTTTCGCATTCACCAACTAAACTGTACCGCTAAACTGAGCACTGAGGCAATGCATCAGTCTGCCTCAGTATCCAATCAAAGGAAGTTTACGTGTCACGTTCAACGCAAGGCCTTCTAGCTGGCCCAATGTCGCCAACTCGAAATCTAATTGGTTATCACAACTGTCTGTTTCAGTTAATTCAACTTACAGTGCCTTCCACAATTATTGGCCCCCCTAGTGAATATGAGCTAAACAGGCTATACAAAAATATGTCTTTGTTGTTAATCCTCTTGGTTTTTCACTCAAAATATTCACAAAAATCTTACCTTTTCATTGAAGTAAAATTATTGAAAGAAAAAAAAACTGTTGACATTAAATAAATATTTCCCCCCAAAACATGTGTGCCACAATTATTGGCACCCCTTAATGTAATGTTTTGTGCAGCCTCCATTTGCCAAGATACCACCACTGGTAACACGTGATATCTTTTTCAGTGTCGAATATGTGACTTTGGTGCAGCTGTTAGAGCTCATGGATTGCATGGAACAGATCGCTGGTTCGACCCCCTTCGCCTCCGTAGAAATTGTAGTTTAACATCTCCTTGTAAATCGCTTTGAATAGAAGCGTCTGCTTAAGGACTAAATGTAAATGTATTAATAAGAAATCCAATAAATTAAGGCAATGAAAAGAAATTGTGTGTATTTCTCTCTTCTTATCATGCATCCACCTTTTCTACAAAAATGATATGCTGTGAAGTAGACTGAGGTAGACTTTTTTCACTACTGCACAAAAGTCAAAGTCAAAGTGTGTTTATTATTGCATGTACCAAATTGCTTCAGCAGAGCAAAATTCTTACGACTTGGCAACCATCATCATCTACGCAAAAACTAGACACGTTTGCAAAACTATACGTTTGCAATGATGTAAGTTGCATTTGTTGATGAGGTATGGTTAATAACATTGTGATTGTAGAAGGGACATAAAATCAAGATCTTAAACAACTTTCGCCAATATCTCCGTAAGGGAGATGGGTTACTGTCCATATAACACTGTCATATAATTATGAGTGCTTTGTTCTCTGCATCGGTGACATTACAAAAACGTAGGCTACCACTCACAAAAAAGGGAAAAAGGATCTTGGCGGATCGCAATGAACTCTCTCCCTATGCTAATCAAACTATCTAATATGACTCATTTTAGCCCTTGCAATGGGATCCCTCCTTTTGCCAGGGGTGTGGCAAGTTTAGCCAGCTAAACTTAGTATAGCCTGCCCTGGAGCAGGTTAGTGCTAAGTGATATGTTACTATGGTAATTTATCAGAAGTTGCTTCGCCGAACCCGTTAAAGGGGCGTTCTCTTTTTTTAGCCTGGAATCTAGCTCGCTAAACCGCTTAGCGAGCGTCGCCGAACAGTACCCTGGTATCACAACTAACCTACAGATGGAACAATCAGAGCTGCCAACATACACGATTTTGGCGTAGCAGATATGATTTCCAGACCCCAATTACGCTGCTACGCTTGACTTGAATATCCTACGCATTTCCCAACGAATCAATATCATTCTTTTAACAGGCAGCCACGTGAATGGGTTGACGTCCAACCAGCCCTAAGCTCACATAAACCGCATTATGAATCGTCCCTTGCACCGGATTGGCCGTACTTTATTTTTAAAAATGCCGTTACCAATGTTAACCAGTGACTAGCGATGAGGTTCGTGGCTGCACCGACTCTTTCAGTGTCAGATTTACAAATATATGAACCCAATAGAGTAGCTTAAATCACCATTCAATTAGCAGCTTGCACTGGCTGTTGATTAGGATCCAATCTCCTGGCCCAACCTTGGATTCAGCCTCACAGTGTTCCTGTGTAGGGGAGAGAAGTCTGAGAGCATTTAGTTTCAACATCATGTTCTCTGAAAGTGTATTTTCAATCTCTTTGGCTGTTTTAGCAAATGGTTTAGGCAGTGTAGATTCTTCCATTCATCATTTCAAACAATGATAACAACATGCTTGTTCAATTTCACTAATTTCACTCTAAGATTCTCAAACTGCTTTTAATAGGTCGGTTCATTCTTTTCTACCAGTCCTGCTGACTGGAGGTTGTATGAGCAGTGATTGTCTATGGCTAGACAACATTTCTTTCTTTCGTTGGGATTTTACTCAATAAAATCTATAACTGAATGTTAAAACATCTTTCAAACAAAATAATTTAATAAGAATTAAAACAATATAAAATCAATGATGAATGATTAACCTTCTTTCTCATAAAATAAAAACAAGAAGTAAAAATATATGCTTACTATCCCCTCTTATTGAGGCATGTTTTCACCATGGCTCAATATGGCAGCATATCTTTTAGTATTGTGTGTTTTAATTCTTCAAATGTGTATGTGTCAGATGGTTGTTGCAGTTGAAAGTGTTTTACATCAAATTAATAAAAGCAAGCAGCAATAGCAATATCTGGAGGAAAATAATGGTCAACATCGTATCAGAACCTGATGTTCCAATAGGCTTCTTGGATTACTAAAATCATAATAAAAGAAATAAAAGTGATAAAACTTTCTGCTTGGTTAGTGGCCTTGTCTGCTTTGTGGTTCCCCAATGAAGCCGGGTCTTTTGCACGTGTGTGCACAATCAGGGCAATCAGTTCCGCTGCCTGTGCGGAATAGTGTGGAAGTAGTGGCTATGTGTTCAAGGTTTATTTGCTTGAACTATCAACAAACAATAGTTAAATCTGCTTTTGGCAAAGGCATATCTTGTAGGTCAGCTCTGGCTGCCATAGTTTTTAATCTGTCTTCTGTAAGTAAAAGTGTAGTTGGCTTAAATGTCACGCAGTGCTCAAAAGTGATATGAGGCTGTGAGAGCAAAAAAAATCAAATTAAAAATAAGCATGTGGAACTTTCAGTGTAAGTGTCTGTTTAGTACAATAGGAGCAGAGGCCTGCACCGCCAAGGCTGCAGCCACTACTGCTTGTAAACATTCAGACATTGCTTGGGCAACTGGATCTAGCTGTGTTGAATAATATGCCACTGGTATCAACTTTAAGTCACCCCTCATGCATTAACACAAATATCATATAATCTTTTCTTTTTGTTTTGTTTTTAGTCTACGGCTTGTACGAATGGCTTTGTCGTGTATATGCTAAGACATAATTTATATTCTAAATAACAGTTGTTTTAACTGCTCAAATGCCTGTTTTCCATCTTCAGGCTTTTTAATAATATGTCCAGCTGACACGGGCTAAGAATTTAGTAAACTCTGCAACATTTGTGTTTGTAACGCATGGTTAGGAATCCATTATCTACAGAATTAAGTTATTCCCAGAAAATACATAATTTATTTCTTTGTCTCTGCAAAGGTGCTTTTTAAAAGATAGCTTTACGTTAGTGGACCACAGCTGCTAATTTTGTGGCCTTGTTTCTGCTAAAATCTTCTTATCTGGAGAACAGCACAAGATGTTCAACAACAATTGACTGTCTCTCGAACTCTAGCTAAGTTTGAGCTCATGGCTTGTGAGAATATAGTCTTTTGAGCCAGCACTCAGCCCCCACCCATCCTGTGTTAGTCCAATGCATCAATCTAAGTTAATATAGTTAGTGTGACAGGCTTACATTCTCTTTAAATCTTTTTTAGTGGCTAAACAGTGTATATTCTATACATAATAATATTTTGGGACACCATTGTTTAATTTATTCTAAAACCCATGTATTGTTGGAACAATTCTAATGCTCAACCCACATCACATCTCTTCCTAATAAGTTTGTAGAGCATGTTTTTGAAACATTATCTGCATTTTAAATATCTGTCCCGTTTCAGACTCTTCAAAAGTAATGGGTTATGTGTATTACTGCTTTTAGATGTCTCTTTCTTCTTCTGTTCTGTGCATGCAATTCTCGAATTACTACCCAGCTGGTATCTGAGTCATACAAAACAAAACAAATCAATCATTGGCTTTCTTGCCAAAACTAAACTAAACAAAAGAATCGTTGGCTTTCTGGCCACCATTAACGTAAGCTTTGCACTCTTTCTTTGGCGCAACTAATAATGCAAAAACATTTTTGAAATCTATGTTTACATTTTTCTTTTTGTTGTAGACATTTTAAACCACGTGTTATTGCCATTGTCATGTATATCTTGCACTTTTTTCCATTTCTAAGTTATTTTATGTATTTCTCTTCATACTTTTAACTGATATTGAAACCATATAAATTACATTTAGTTTATTCTTCACATTAGGGTTAGTTATGTTTCTATTTTCAGACTCTCATAGTTTGTTCTTGAGATCGCAATGCTGAGTCAACCCGAGCCCGACCAGCGGTCCTCCGTCTCACTCGTTTTGTGAGGAGGTTGAGGCCAGGGAATTTCCCTGGGGTGATCAGTCCCCTACTGGTTCCGGGTCAAGGCATCTCAGTAATGAGAAATCTTTAATTACATAAATTATTACTATAATTATATGTGTTTAACCCATTGTAAAAAGTTCATCTAAACCCCACAGAAAAATAACACACAAGTATTAGCATATTAGAGTATCTCTGACTCTTTTTCTTTATCTCTTAAGGAGACTCCTTAAAATTCAAAATCTTGTTTCCACATATGTCTGTGCATTACACAGTCAGCATTTCCTTGTATTGCTATATGTTTCATATTCCTTGTATTGCTATATGTTTCATATCCCCTTCTAACTGGGATATGTTTTCATTATCATGTGATCCCTTGTTTCCCATTTTCTCTTATTGTTAAAATCCGGCTAGACAGGTATGTCTCTATACGTTTCAGACTATATCCTTCTTTATAGCCCTTTTTATTCTTTTTTAACAATGCACCAAGAGGCCAGAAGGCCCAACAGGAAAACAGAAAGTAAAAAGTGTGTTCCCTTCATCCAAGGCGAAAACAGGAATGTATACAGAAATATCCGGAGAAAATAGGCCTAGAGAGTTTTCAAATTCAGATACAGCGCTATCCTCTACGGAACCAGGTCTTCTTACTTGACATATAGCCTCAGCGTTCCAAAAATGAACGGTTCCCTTCCAAGGCGAACAGTGCTTATATAACCTTAGCGCGAGCTAGCCTTTTCCATGGCAACAGGTCTTCTTTTTACATATAGCCTTTAGCGTTCCAAAACGAACGGTACCCTTCTTCCAAGAAGGTGAACAGTGCTTATATAACCTTGAGCGCTCCAAACACTGAAAACTATAACAGAAGTCTCTCTAACTCTAGCAATTCGTTCAACACATGAGGCATACAGGAAAAAGTCCCTCCATGAACCTTTTGTTCCCCTTTCCAAGCCGCGGCAAACATGCAAAAAGTTAGTGTCAACCCCACTTGAAGACAAGTGTACGCAAAACCGACACAAACAAGAACCATATACTGTCGTACACTTACATAAAACAACCAATATACTCACAAACAGCTCGGAGTCCACCCCCTATAGTCCAATTCAATTCCTTCATTCTCGGCTCTCCTTGCTGGCAGGCCCTGGCCTCCTTCCAATTCGTGTTGGAGGTCTTTAGAAAAAACGGAGTCTCGTACTCCTCCATACGGTTCAGGTCCTGATGATTAGCCCAGCAAGGAGAGTCGAAGAAGTTGTTGGAATCCCGGACACGAGCCCCCAATTATGAAAAATCACCCTAGTTACCTCAGGACTCCGTAGCTGCATGAAAGTATATTTATTAGACAGACAAACAACAACAATTGCAATTGGGCTCCCCTCCCAACCGAGGCTGACAGTGAAGGCCCTGATAAACTCATCGCACAAAGTTTATATAGTCAGAAGTTTAGCTTTCAGCAGGGTTAACCACGTGGTGGATTTCGCACGTCCGTCTTGCAAGGATGGCAGTTTGCACAAGGTCGGAAGAAGCACAGTTCCTTTCTTATCTCCTCTTGTCTAAACATGCTCTTGTTCATATGCAGACTTAATGGCACCTAATATTCTAGTTACACACACAGAGAGAAAAGCCATGCTCCTGCTTTCATAAGCACATGATTCATACAAGGAATATATTAATACAAGGCACTTGATTATTATATTCTTAAGTCATTAACAGTGTTTGGAAATAATCTCTATCAGCACCCTGGTGTAGCGGAGTACGCCTGCGTGTGTGACGAAAGCGGTGAGGTTACGGCTTTGTGTGTGACGAGAGCGGTGAGGTTACGCCTGCCTGTGTGACGAAAGCGGTGAGGTTACGGCTGTCTGGGTGCAGAGGTACCTGCAAGTAGCTTTGACGGAGGTCAAGCTTAGAAAAAATCTTGGAGTCGTAAAACTGAGAAGTCAGTTCCTCTGCTGTGGGCAGCGGGTTAGGGTTAGGGTTGTCGGGCACCACGGCCTTGTTAACCGCCCTCAGGTCCACACACACACGCAAACCACCTGACTTCTTCTTGGCGATGACCAGGTTAGAGATCCAGGGCGAGGCGTTGACTGACTCAATGATGCTTAAGTCCAACAGCTTTGTCAGCTCTGCTGAGACGTCATCCCGTAGTGCCAAGGGAATGTGGCGGAGAGGCTGTATGACCAGATGTATGTCCTTGCGATGGAGAGGTTGATGGGTGAAAGCTGAGATGCAGCCTAGGCCAGAAAAGAGTGCTGGCCATCGCTGTTCCCATGGTGAGCTGACCTGGTGAATTGTTGCTCCACAGCTGTCCATGAACGTGAAGCCCAAGCTGGTGAAGAGGTCCAGCCCCATGAGGTTAGGTCCATGCCCTGCCACTTGAAAAGTGAAGGTAGCCAAGGATGTGTTGCCATGGCGCACCGGACAGCTGAGGGAGGCCACTAAGTCAATCTTGGAATTGCCATATCCATGGAGAACAGTCGAAGGTGTCTGCAGCGTGATGTGGGGCAGGAAGCGCTTGACTGTGGGCCAGTTGAGGAGGGATAAAGCCGCTCCAGTATCTAGCAGTAAAGGAACACAGACCCCATCTAGTTCCACTGTGCACGTCTTGAAGGACATACATGCAGAGCTGACAGAGTGTATGGGTTTTGGGGCTGATGAGCTAGCCACAGTTTGTCGTGGGCCTGTCCGTGGGCCGAGCACGGACGGCGCAGAGCGACAGACTTTGGCGAAGTGGTTGTCTCTCCCGCAGGATTGCCAGACTTTTCCCCTGGCCGGGCATGTTGGGGCTCTGCTCATGTGGGAAGAGGATCCACAGTTGCCACAACTGTGATGTGGCTGGCTACGTTTGCGGGATGTGTAGTTAATCACTGGGTCTGTGTCTGACGATGCAGGGCTAGGTGAGTGCTCAGAATCTTCGACATGTTGTGTCAATGCAGGCTGAGAGAAAGTGCGGGAAGCTAGTTGTGATGTCAGCTCGGTAGAGTCAAATCATCCGGTGACATAATTAGCTTTTCCCGAATTTTGGGGTGGGCTGCGTGTTCTGCAAGCTGGTCCCTTATCATCTCCTGCTCAATTTCACCGAATTTGAAAACCGCTTAACCGCGGAGGCTGGCTATATAATGCTGTACTGACTCACCCGCTTTTTGCTTGCGCTGCCGGAAGATTATTGGGTGGAGAATTACAGTCTGTGGAGCTGCAAATTGTGCTTCAAGGAGTTTTGTAGCTTCTCTGTATTTTTTTGCCTGTCCCAGGGTTCTGATAATGCGCTGTCCCTCAGTACCGAGGCAATGAACAAGAAGTGCTCTCCGTCGTGGGTTGCTAGCCTCCTCCAGTCCAAGAGCTGCAAGGTATGTTTCAAACGACTCCAGCCAACGAATCCACGGTAGCGGAGGCTCGTCTGGTAGTGTAAGGAAAGGTGTAGGTGGTGGGAGTGAAAACTTCATTCTCGTCGCCAATCTCATGTGTGCAAACACTACGCGAAACACAGGAGCCTCATAAGTTCAACTGTTTACTGAACCTTATTCCAACGGACACACTGACCGGGCACACCTCATCGGTTACATTAAAATACAGGCATGCTATCAAAATACAGTCATGCTATCAAAATACAGGCATGCTATCAAAATACGGGCATGCTATCAAAATACAGTCATGCTATCAAAATACGGGCATGCTGTAAACACTGTCATGGATACATAACATTAAGTTCCCTCCGTCTGGCAGCCATTAAGACCCTCCTGTCACTGCTGGTTCAGTCCGTGGGCAACGGCGTCCCGGTTACACACAAAAAGAGTCCCGAAAAACTGGTTGTTCAAAATGGATTTACTGTTAGTTAAGCAACAGTAAAGAGATGCATGCCGGAAATTACATCTGCCTGTAGAATATTTTAAACCAACATTAAGCACCACCCAGCTTGCTTGGCTGACCAAGCCAGCCAATTACCCATGACTTTCTAATCTGACCCCAAACAAATACCACACCCATTTTCTAGGTAAGGCTACACCCTCTTATTTGACCTCAGCCTCATCTAAAATTGAACCCAAGTATAACCTTTAAACTCATTCAAAATGTATCTGGCATATGGGCCATTCTACCGAATTGATGCAAAGTCATGTCGGATACATTTTGAATTTTTTTATGGTTTATTCCCAAAACTTTGTCCCTATGTATATTGTACCATATCTAAAGTACACATATTTAGTAAAAGAACAGTCAAGTTTTATATGGTATTTTCAGAATGTGTTGGAATGTTTTTCCTCTTCCAAAAATTGTCACTACCGAAACATCACATTTACTATAGTAAAAAAGTATTATTATTGACCTGTTCAGATTGTGTTTCCTTCCCTTCTCTGAAGAGTATTTTTACAAATATTTCTTGAAGGTTTTCACAATGAAATCCATAGAAATTGATTTTTTACCAAATTTTCAAGTTCAATTTATTTGTTTCGGTAGTGACTGCACTGTTTCGGTAGTGACTGCACTGTTGGATGGATGTTCATTTCTCTCCCAAAATCATCCAAAAGGTGCTCTGGGCCGCCCTTTAGTCCACAAAACACATTTATTTAAAAATGATGGGATTGAACTACTTACCATTTCATTTTGTCACTACCGAAATCATCTGGTCACTACCATATGTTTCGGTAGTGATCGTTTCGGTAGTGACAATTCTAGCTAACTTTAAGCATAAATAAAGAATTCTAGCAAGCACACGGCTTGCAAACACATCTTTGAAGAGGTGAACACACATACAAACATAAGATTTTCCATGAAACCCCAAAAGGTTTACTTAATTGAAGAAAACATGCGTTTCGGTAGTGACAATTCTTAAGGTTACACGTCGATTTTCAGACTTTGGAACACATTTATATAAAAACTATGGGATTTAGCTACTTACCATTCAACCATGAGGGACAGGGATGCAGTGTCACTGCATGGTCAAAAATGCAGGGTGGTGGCTAAAACACAGGCTCAGCCAATGGACTAAAACTCTTGTGTTTCGGTAGTGACATGAAAACTAGGGACATGATTTTTTGAGTATAGTAAATTGATTTAAAAATTAAACCCACAATAAATCTAAATATTCCAAGTTCTGTTTCAACCCAATCATAAAGATCTTTGAAATTAAATCATTGAAAAAAATCTAAAAAAATTGAAAAGTGTTATTTAAAGGCATTGAAATTTAGATGTCAGGGTTGGGGACAGCTACTTCCCAATAGAAAGTACCCTATAAATGATGATTTTGTATTTAGCTTATCACTATCTCATGTAATGCATTGGGTTTATATAGACCATAACATTTTCTAATTAAATATCTATGCCTAAATACCTAATTGTTTTGTAAATAGTTTTTATTGTTGAGGGACTGCATATTACACGAATTTGGTAGAATGGCCCATATACATTCCTTATTCATATGAAAATATATTCTACTTATTCCCCCCTTTGTGCCCATATGGACACACTTAACATATTTTCATAACTCTATCATATACACACTATCAATCACCTATGTGATAAAATGAATGCATTTAAATCTCATACTACAAAACCCATTCTTAGCATTATTTTAACAGTCCATTAATTCCCTCTAAACAAAATATAATTAAACCCCCATATAAAATAATCACAGTCTCACTAGGGTGGTCCTAGATGAGATCACAGTAATGTTTACAGTCTCAAGTGGGCAATATACTTTCACATAAAAACATACAATAAAACAAAACAATACACATCCAGTCATGTATGCAGTGTTGTGCCTTTGAAACAGTCCCAATGTGTATGAATGTCCTTTCTGGTATTCTTGACATCCAAGATGGCATTTTCTTGACCTCACAGGCAAGAGCGAAAACCTTTATTTCTTCAATCTTCAAATTAATATCTTAAGGAAATTCTCTTGCTGCCTCGTCTTCGTACGACGACACCCACTTTCCGCGAGCTGTGAGTGAAATCATGCATCTCTTATATTAATTTCTGATACAGTTGTGTATAACATGAAAGTCCCATTCATGTCTTGCTGTCACTGCTGTCCAACTGGTAAGATGAATTTTAACGGCGATGATGATGGCCTGGTCCTTGTATCAGGTCACTGGCTCCCTTGCGTTCCTTGTCCTCTCACTCTGCTACTGATGTTGGCTTCTGAAAACCAAACAGAAAAAAACTACACCAGTATCACGAAGTCTATAGAATATCCTTCATAAAACCAATACAAACAAACTAAAAAATGTACTTGAAACATTTAATACTGCCTTAACTTTAGGGTTCTGACCTCTATCATCAACCCATATCTCATCATCTAAATTCCCATTCATTACTCTAATACATATATGTTCTACTTATCCCTTTCCATATCTATGTAGTGCATGACTACCTATATAAGTATACCTTCCAGCATAAAATATTCCCCAAAAGTTTTATCAATATTCCTTATCTCTTATTACAGATGCTACAAATATAGCATTATACTACATTATTATCCAATACCTCCCATAAATAAGATTACCCAAAACCCTAACATTGAAAATTTCTCACATACCTCCCCCCTTGCGCACTTAAAACTAAAGAGTGCGCACATATCAACAAGACTAATAACTTATATGCCACCAGTTAAACCTTTTTTAAATCTATTTGGTCTTATTCTATAAACTAATCTCATCATATATATACATCCTATATATTATAACCAAGTTTAGCTGCAATGTGATTAACTTGCGCACTTAAAACTAAAGAGTGCGCACATATCAACAAGACTAATAACTTATATGCCACCAGTTAAACCTTTTTAAAATCTATTTGGTCTTATTCTATAAACTAATCTCATCATATATATACATCCTATATATTATAACCAAGTTTAGCTGCAACGTGATTGCTGAACCCTATTCAGCACACAACCATTGCCCATATGGCTTATCACAACATAAAGACTAAACCCCCTTAGTCACATTATAGTAACAAATATCTTACCTTGGTGGTTATAACCCTGGCTTGAATACTTACCTCACCCCACTCACACCAGGATATAATACTTCAAAGGGCATGTCTCTTCTTCCTCATGCCTAAGCAAATACAATTCCAAACGGTACACCATCTCAGCCCAAAACACTTACTTAAGAAAGTTCCACCAAACCTGTAAAACACTTAAAATCCATGTATTTGCATACATACTTGTAAGGTGTTAACACAGTTCCTTACATCAACCTTAGATATCAGCCATTTGAATTCCTCTCAACCTACAAATCCTAGGAACACTGATAAGTGAACCATTCCATATTCTACCCGTCTTTCTTTATCTATTTAACTTTTCCATTTACCTTCTTCAATCCATTTCCTCTTTGTCTATCTATTTTCCCATTCCCTTAATCTGTAACTACATATGTAATAAACTGTCCTTAATGTTATTTTAGGAATTCTCATTTATTACCCCCTTATTTATTATTATAAATTGACATTTATACCTAGTTCATATTCTAACTTTAACTTTTTCATACATCATAACATACCTCCATATACCCCTTGTGCCTAGTGCTTTCGTTTATCAATGAACCCCTTTGTTATACATTATTTCTAACACTCTTTTTAAATCCTCCTCTAAGCTCTATCAATCATACTCACCCATCTGTGGTTGGTAATCTCTCCATTCCCCCACATTCTGTTCTTTATAGCAATGTCTAAAGATATGTCCCTTGGCCACACGCCCAACACCTCTGTGGCCCATCTCTGTTGTTCTGTCCTCTTGCAACCCCTCTTGTGCCTCTGCTTCTGCCTGCTCCGCCGGCGTATCTTACCTGAATATGCTCCCACTGTTGGCCCTGACGCTGCGGGTAAGGCTGAGGTGGCCGTTCCCAATATGGCTGCCTGTGCATTTGTGGTGAAGGATAATATGCTACCTGAGGATAAGGTGTCGGCTGCTGTATTGCCGATGGAGCAGGTCCTGAAACAAACACATTACATTCCCCCAGGTCCTGCTTAGGTGCCTGCAGTGGCGGTTCTACAGGGAGGCCTGGGGTGGCACGTGCCCCCGTAGACATGTCCCTGGCCACCCCTGCGGCCACCCCGTGCTGACCAAATAAAACAAAATATGAATGTATTATGATTTTACACCGAGCGCCAAAAGCGGTACTAATGCGACGCAACGTTCTACATGGGTAAATTAAAACGGCGCACTGTAGTTTGCCATGTGTGGTGCTTGTTGGAGAGAGGAGCTACGATTTAAATGTTTAGCTCGCTCCCTATCATAATGGATCACTGGGTCTTAATAGGAGCTGGTAGTCTGCCTGTGCCTGTAGTGGTAACCATAGTGATGATATACAACTGTCTACCGGCTGAGCTGGTGATTTTTCTGCCACATGAAGGCAGAGAAGATTTTTTTCAAGAACCAAAAGATGGAAATATCCTATGCCTGTTTACTTTCACAGATGTTATGTGTATACACAGACATCCCAATTCTCCCTGAAGTTCCGAGAGTCTCCCACATATTTATAACGACTCCCTGATACCAGCAAACTACTCAAAGCGAGCAAGACCGCGCACACGAGACAGACGTGATCCAAACCGCGTTAGCATCTGTGTAGTGCGCTCACGACAGAGAGGGAGAGGGACCTAGAGACTGTGCGTGTGTGAGGCAGTGTGCATGTGTGCCTCAGGTGCATCCTGATTTACCTGTTTCGGTAAGTCAACCAATCAATTTTCAGTGTGGGCGGGCTTTTATCTCTTCTCCCGACCAAATGAATCAATAATAAAATTAATCAGTTCAGTGTATCTAGGAACAGGGGCACCATGGCACAGGGAGAGTGCCCCCAAAAAAGAAATTTTAAGAAATTTTACAACAAACTATACAAAGGTGTACGTACCCCTGTCTTATAAAAGTGAACCACAATTACAGTCTTGCACGCTGTACTATCTGTAACAGTGATTTCAGCATTGCCCATGGTGGGTTAAATGACTGTAAAAGACATGTTGAGGTGAGTTCAACAAGTTTAATTTCATGTGCATATTATTCATGCCGGCTAGTTGCCAGGGCTACATGAAAACAACCCACACAGCAGGAGACTCAAACGCGGATCCGCATTCGAATCGCCAAACCCGCGTGACTGTCACATTCGTTTTGATGCCGTAGGACGGATCAGCGCCGCCTCCGGCCGGCGCAGTAAATGCTGCTATCAAACAGCAGCTCCTGACATCTGATCCGGGGGCCGGACGCGCCTTTGACGTACATCAAGAGGACAGTTTTGGCTCCGCCAAGAGGATCAGGATCGGATCCACGAACGCGGACGCGCCTTAACGGCTGTAACGGCCGTGGCTACATATCAGAGCCCATATCAGTGGAATTTTTATTTGCCGCCTCTCATTGCTTCCAGATTTTCTTTGAAGTATCCTATACCATTAAACTGAGCCCTCTTAAGTAAGTGTATTGATTTATTGATATATTGCGACATTCACAGTAAACATTTGCCTTTGTGTTTTTTTTTTAATCATCATGTATATTAATGCTGTGTAAATAATATTGTTTGATATTGTATCATACCATTTATGCATCAGACTATTAGCTGATGTGAGGCTGAAGCTATTTGATTTAAAATGGGATAGCAATTTCGGCAGAATATGTTATGGTAGAGTGATTAAAAAAACACATTGTTATTAGGTCTGGTCTGGTCTGTTTTAATGAGTTACTCATATGTAGCCTATGGTAGCGGCATGTAGCTACTAGCTAGCATGCTGCTAGGTGCGATTGCAACATTTTGCAAGTTATTGCTAGTGAATGTGTTAATGTTCACGTTTGCGATGCAAACTATACATCAAGCTGATAATTTCGCTGGTACTGGTATTTCGGTCAATAAAGTAGGGTGAATATTAGTCAATGAGCTTGTATGCTGGTAGTAGTTAGGCTACAACTTTAGCGTATTCACTCGAGGGAATTAGCATTATAATCTATAATCAAGATGCATCTGGCGGCGACTTAATGCGCCCCGCATTGCGTGTCTTCCAAGCGAGATGGACAGCAGATTACTTAGGGGCCGAACACACAGGAGGGTCCAGGGTCTACACTTATACATAATTATTGTGGTGGTGACTTGTTTAATTCTGTGCATATTATATATTAGTTTACTATTGTCACATGGTATAGGATAAGCCTGTGACTAGTTAGCTTGGGGGCTAAGAGGGTGGTAATGACTAGCATTGTAATGTATTGATATTTATGTATGCTATTGTTTTTTATTGTAGGGTAGGATTCCCAGTGCCTTGTCAACTGCTGTCTTCCAGGTGTGTCATTGTTTCGTTTATATTCCGATTTGTTTGTACACTCATTTTGTTTAGTTAGCTTGTCATGCTAGGTTTCGCTAGCATTTATGGTATGGTTTTGGTGTGGGGCTAGGCTACTCCCCTAGCCTTGTGTAACGGAAGTTCGCGAGTTTTCGTGAAGGACTTTTTGAGGGCAGACTGTTAAGTTTGTATTTGCTGTTCGTGGCTTGTGTGGTTGTATGCCCTGTCTATTAATTCTGAGGAAGAGGGTAGGATTCTCAGTGCCTTGTCAACTGCTGTCTTCCAGAACAATAAATATTCAAAACGGAGTCGTGTGTCCGCTTGCCAGCACAACACAACGCAGAGTGAACAAGCCACCGGTTACACTTGGGACAGGACCCGCCTAATATGTTGTAAATGACCATGTGAGTTATTTAGTGTAGTGTTGATTTTGGAATGTTTTATGTGTAAGTCGTCTTTTTTTGTTTTCATAAACATACAATCTGTCTGTTTGATTACAGGTGCAGTCAGAAAAAACGCTCTGACACGGTCCGCTACGGACGCTGAGGTCACGCGACACATAAGGTGGTTCAATCTGGCTGGGGATCGGGCCACGAGAAGACGTGCCATGCCGTCCCCACTTGAGTCCCCACACACGGAATAGCCTATTAAATCGAATCGCCTGACTAAATCAACTGTTGAATAAACTTTTTTATTGCACTTCTCGTCATTCATCAGTTATTCATTTTATGATAGTTAAGCTGTGCTTATGGACAGATATAATGCAAATTGTAGAAACAGGGCAAAGTAGAATAAGGAGACAATTTAGACTGTTTGTGGCGCAGCATTTCATTGAAGTTGAATAGGCAAGCTATTTGATGTCTGCAACGTCCTAGGCCTATTATTATATAGCACTAAATATAGGCTATTTCGATGCTGTTTGAAGATGAGGGTATATTATAAACAAATATTCCTACTTTCATTGTCTACATTAGGCTACAGGGTTCTCTAGGAATAGGTTTTGACATCTCACAATGAATGTAGGCTAGGCCACTAAACAAAAGAATATGTACAATATACATCCACCTCCGCGGAGGTAATAAGGTGTTAAGCGTGGATGCCGATTGGATTCAGTGCGGTGCCACGACGGGTCCGTGAGGTATGCACGGATGAGAACCGGATACAGTGCGGAGCCACGGCGGGTCCTCGAGGTAAGCGCGGATGCGGACCGGATACAGTGCGGAGCCAATGCGGGCTCCACTACCGCCTCCGTACCGGATCTGTTAGACTGTGCAAGTGGACCCCGATACGGGTCTGTTTCGCGGGTCCGTTGCGGAACCCGCGGCGGATCCGCTGCGGTGTCCTTTTGCTGTGTAAACAAGCTCCTTTGACTTGTTTAAAGTTGCAATGGAATACAAATAAAAGCAGTTAACATAAATAGGATAGTATTAGCAGCATATAATAAATAGTATTAATGTTTATATTTATTATATTTTTAATGTTCATTTTTTATGGCCCTACCTCTCTTGCACCTGCACTCATTCTTAATTAAGTAATACATGTTTATATGTTTTTAAAGTAATATAAGTTTATAATATTTAAATATCATTTGTTGCGTTTTTTTTATGTGCCCCCCTGGTTAAACCCTGGCCCCTCCTTGGCCCCCCTAGTAAAAATGGTCTAGAACCGCCACTGGGTGCCTGAGCAATAACGCCTAATTGCAGTGCTTGTACTTGACCCTGTATTGTCCCTTCATCCTTTTACAACTGGTTCTGATCCAACTGCCTCCGTCTATCCCCAGCTTGTTTTTTCAATTCAGCATCAACCTTCCTCTGTAAACTAACAAAATGAGTAACAGCATCTGTGAACTCTATTTTTGCCATTGAACAAATTCGGTGATAATCTTCAAACTTATTTCTTACTGACGATGGAAGAGCATCATATGCCTAACCATATGATTGTTCTCCGGTTCTGTCTCCACCCTCACACGCCAGTCCTGCTCAACCCTCTCCAAAAACACAGCCGGATTCTCATCTGCTCTGATTTCATTCACAGACATGCTTGCCACAGAACACCCATTAGGGTAAGCATTCCTCAAACATCCCCACACAGCATTCCTATAGTTATCGAATGCCACCTCATCAATCATTGAATCATCCATAATCCATACCAATCCCACTTCACTGAGAAGTGTAGTAGTCCTCTCTCTGGTGAGAATCTGACTAAACAATGTCTTTATATCACCTACGGCTAAACGCTTCCCTAACATCTCAGATTCCAGCTTTCCAATCCAAATCCCAGCTCCATTTAGTAAAACAGGAAGTCTGAAAATGAATCCATCTAAATCTGTGTGACCAAATGGCTGGAAATGAGTAACATTATTTTCTGTAATTAAAGGCACTAGTGCAGTGCCCGTAGGAATTATGCATTCTGTAGTGTTAGCAGACGTCGGTGTAGCTGTTGGGTAGTGTAATAGCAAGACATATTTGCACTCCACATAGGTACAGGTTACACTGAAGTAGTATTGTGATGCATGTTTCCTTTTCATTAAGAAATGTTTTAATGTTGTATAGCCTTTTTGGAGAGTTTGAGATTATGTATGGATGCAGTTGAATATAGATGTCAAAGTTGCTGTCTAAACTATAAACTAAATGTCATAAAGAAAGAAATCATTTTAAATGAAGTTATGGTTGAAATAGGATCACCTCTTTATTGTAAGGGTAATAGTGCTTTTACACACGGTCCGAAATACAAATATAGTTGACATTATGTGTGTGATTCAAAGGTATACAGAGACCATAAATGGACATGCAGTTGGACTCAAATGTAGGTTCATTTTATTGAATGTATGTACTGTACTGTACTTTGTGACTTCGATGATGCTAGCTTTGACAGCCCACTCTCAGACAGATCGTAATCTAATTATGTCCTTACAATGGGAACACAGTTTAAATACTCTGACTGGAGATGGCGTTACTATCCCCCACCCGAATTCAGTGCAGGACTGGGAGGATAACATGACGACGTGGGCCCAACATAACTTACAGCGAGATTTGCGCGTATTTCGTGGACTCCATAGCAACAGACGGGAAAGCAATGGACAATCTGAAAGCCTCTGAGGCTTATCAATAAGCTACCATTTGTAGCGGTGTATAATCAAACGATAACCCATAGTGCCTAACGCAAACGATAAAATAGAAATATCTCGCGAACTATGAATTCAGAGAGAGAGTTGTATAGAGTAAAATTCATGCGTTTTGCATATGCCATGAATAAGTGCTGTAATCACAGTTACATCTCAACCATGCTTATGAAATGAGTTTGCCAAGTTGTAAGTCAAATAAGTGCAGAAATGTACTGTAAAAATACGCTATACTAATAAACAATATGAATATTTTGATGGATTACTATTCCCTGTCTGTTAGATGACTGTACAACTCTAGACATTACTTTGAAACTTAATATAAAGAAGCTTAAAAATAAACGAATAGATAAAATCAATCACTGTTTTAAGATTACCTGAGCAAAAGTTTGTTCACCAAGAAGAATTTGAATGCGGACCTCCTTATCGTATCCAACGCTTTTCTGAACTTTGAGTGAAGGCAGGATAGTTTAATACCGCTAAGCGTATATTGTTTGATTGTGACGTCATTTCGGTGCACAATCGGTCAGTGGGACTTGCTACGGGAAACGATAACCCATAGTGCCTACGGGAAACGGTAAAATACAAATATCTCGCAAAAATCTTCAAAATCAAGGATGCACAGGTTCATGACATGCGTAAGCTACATGCAAAATCTCATAACTAACGTAACTACCGTCAGGGAGATACGCCCTAGACGGACAGACTGACACACAGAGATTTCTGGATTTATAGATAGATAATCAAATCCACCGTCCTTACTGGTGGCTGCATCAAGGTGCATCAAGACATTTTCTAACCGTTTAACATTACGTTTAACCTTCCTCATTTCTGTTCTTTGTTTTTCCAACTGTAATCCCATTTTAAGCATCTCCTAATACCCTGCGGTTAAATGGCCATTATTCTCACCTTCCTCCACTGTTTCTGGCACCAAGGGGGGTCTGCCCAACCTTGCCACTACCCCCGAATTTACATTCCCTACACTTTCAAAATAGACTTTGATGCATTGGTCAGATAACAACTGGCCAGGCACAGAGTCCTGCATTTTACAACCATCTGCTTCAGTTGAAACGTTCCTCACATTTTCATCCAGATCAATCAATCCTAGGGACATCTGCCCCTCTCCAGTCTCCATCTCACCTTCTCTTTCAATCATATCTGCCGATTGTGAGAGTGTCCCATGTTCCATATCCTTCTCCTCCTCCAGCAAATTCCATAAACAATGTTAAAGTATGCAACTCCTGCTGTCTCTTAATTACTCTCCTTCCACTTTTATCCTTATTCCTGTAATTAGTGTGCTTGCCCGAAGGGAAGCACAGTATTGTTATCGTCAAGTTTTCTTTCTTTATTTATTTATTCTCCCCGTTTTTCTTGCAGCTAACTACTCCTCGCCCGTTTGAGATAGAGACGCCATTCAAACACCGAAATGTCCGGCTCGATCCGGTGCAAGCCGCTATGACTTTTCGTGGCGGTACTCCTTGCCACTCCTTTTTTATTCCTCTTTTCCATCACCTTTTTCTCTCATTGACTAACATGGTGGAAGGTTGAGCCATTGTGACGTCACCCACTAAGGCGAAGCTCTGTATTCTCCTGTAACGGCCGTTGACGGCCAGCGACGACCAGCATACAATCATGGATATAAACACTAGAAATGCTGTTGCTGAACTTCATCTACACACCTGATTTAATTCTTTAAGCCTTATTGAACATATTTTTATCTTAAAAGCTATATATTTGTATTTAACTATTTTGAGAAATGATAACGTTATTACGTGATGTGCCTTCGCTGCAGAACAGGATGGTATAAGAGAAAGAGAGCGGAGATTCTCCTAACTAGCTGGCTAATGTAGCCATCCCATTTAAGCTATTCATATTACCGCTAAGCTATTTGTGACATTGGTAATTATACAGTATAATTTGTTACATTTCACTCTCAATATTTCCCGCTACAAACTGCTTAGTATTCCACTCTGTAGCCTTCTCTAATCACTCGATTACCTCAGCCAGCCAGATTGGCAAAATGACAGCACCGAGACGTCCACGTATGTTTACCCTGGAGGAAGCAGTAGTGCTTTGCCAAATTGAGCCAGAGATTTTCGAGTCGAATGACAACGAAACTAATGTAAGTTGTAAAATGAATGTTGATGGATAACAACCTAAATCTGAGCCATAGTTGCCAACTCTGGCATCTACAACATTTCTGATTAGCTACGCTAATTTGACTCACAGAGCCTAGTTTGTGTTGATGCGCCGGTCAGTGTCTTTCAATAGATAGTTAGCCTACACATAGCCTCTTTCTCTATAAAACATTAAAGCAAATATGGCGATTATTATTTACCTTATCTGCTGGTAACCATAGAAGATCGTGAAGTAGGCCTACTAGTGATTTGAGTCCAAGCCCATATGTATTGTAGATGAGGTAATCCACTTGGTGCTAGCAAGCACATCAAAACTCCAGTCAAAACGATGGTCTGTCGACAACGCAGATTTCGCTAATATGTTTATCCTACTTGTAACTTGTTGGTTGCTAGAAAGCTCTCTGAACATATGACCGGTCTTACTATACTGTTAGTACACAGAGTATTCCTATTTTATGGACTGCATGGCTTATGAACAAAGCTCATGTAAAGTGACATTTCTAGTAACGTAATCTTGGAATGTAGCCTGGCTCACGTCGCTGTCATTCTTCCACACTGTCAGTGGACGAGCGTTGGCTCACTGTAGATTCACTTTGTTTGCGTTATTTCAGTGTAGTATTTATTTATATATTTAATTTTGCAATTAGGCTATATAGGCTGTCAAAAAGGTGTTGTATCGCTATGGCAGGGTTACATGAAGTAAATATGAATGTAATAGACTACTTTGTGCTACTGAATAATGCAGCTGAGATAATAAAGTCTTTGGAAGATGTTTTGTGTCATGTCTATAGGTTTATGTCTGTAAATGTGAAATGGTTAGTGGTAGGCCTACATCTCATGGCATTTCAATATATTTCTAGTTTAGTGAGCTACACTTTAGATATTTTCTGAAAGTCTTCGAGTTTAGCTGCCCCCTCCTTATATGGATAAAACATATAACAAGCCAGATATCACTGTTGAGAGAGAACTGCATTAAGTCTAACATATAGGCCTATCTTACAATAAACATTAAGTAAAGCTGGCTATGTAACCGCATTCATTCCAATATTGTTGCAGAGATGTTTCCTTTTACCAAGATAACAATTTCAACAATTCACTTAGCTCAGTAAGTCAGTATAACGAAACTCTGGAACTATTAGGCTATGACCAAATGTAACACACTAGACCCTTTCACAATAAACAAGCAAACAAACAAACAAAAACAGAACAACAAAGATACCCTCATATGTCTAAACGTCAGTGGAGCCAAAATATAATGGTTGAGCTTGGTTGCTTGCTAAAATATATTGGAAGAAGGCCCCACTACACTGATTGAGTAGATGTAAATACATGTTAATTCATAGGCACTTGTTCTCTCTGTCACAGAGCAAGCACACTCTCGCAGTTCGTTCACGAAACGCATTCTAGTTTAATATATGTCCTTGCACCATTCCCCGTTTCTTATCTCTCGCTCTCTCCTGCGGCTTGCCTTCTTCACAAAGAAGCGAAATACATCTCACAGCCACTAAGACAACAATGCAATGCAAAACAAATTCACCCCACCTCGAAATAATATAATATTCTCCAAATGCAAAAGTTTATATTACTATGAACTTCCGTTTTTAAAGTATATATAGTTATCACGTCTCCTAATCCAACCACACAATCCACAGTATTCCAAGTAATTCAAACCTTAAGCCACCAATACAAGCCTATAGTCTAAGTTTTAAAACCCACGTGTAAAACAATGCCTTCTTCCACGCCGAACAATAAGCCAACCTTAGCATTCTAAACCAGTAAAAGTTCAGTTCAACTTTCCTTCGTATCCTACCTATTCAATGCTTGTCACCGGAGCTAATATCCCTTTATTATAATTATAGCACAATCAACAAAACACTTCATCTTATGTTAATACAACAACTTCCAGACGCCTTCATGTTAAGATAAGCAGTTCAAAATCAACCTTTCCAAAAACACAAATTAAACTGGTATGAGTAGCCTACTATTTTCCAGATAGATTTAACAACGTATACGATATCACTTCAACTAGTAATTCCAAAATATTCCTACCTGAAATGAACCGAAAAATACGGAGCGTTGATGTGTTCAAATCAACCTAATAACAGCTCAAGTGACTAAGCTCCTAAACTCAATATCTCTACACCAACATATTTAAATCTTCATCAGAATAACATTCTTACAATCTAGCTGCAACTATCCAATCAGCATTTAGACAATTCCACCAACGATTATAACCTAAATGTATCACACATGTATTCCACTAGCGAACAGTTCCCTATCCTTAGAATAGGTAAACAATCCCACGTGTGCTACTCACAACGCACCAGCCATGCGCTTTCGCCTAAATGTATTATATGCTACCCAATAACTATATATTTGTGCTTTATTCAAACTAACAAATATCTTATTTATATAATAACTACTTTACCTTTCTAGTAAAAAGTATGCATCTTACCTTATTCGTGCTTGGAGCGTCTTTTCATCCTCACCTCCGTTAAACACGTGGTTTGAGCCTCAGTTAAATGCCACTCAAAGGAAACTCACTCTCTTGAATGAATTCACGTCTGTTTTAGTCTGTTCAACTGTTAATATTTAAAAAAATCTTCTGTTTGGAGAGTAATGCAACATACCTAGTTTGTTTTATTTAAAATAATAATAATCATCGGGGCAAGAGCGAACGATGGAACTTTCTAACACTGTTATCCTCAAGGGCCCCCTCTGTCAGTTTCAAGAGCGGGGATTTCCCTTGCAGCCGTTTGTGGGAGGCTTGTGTAGGGTCATAGGAGAGACCTCTACCTCTGGTTCGAGCCTCAGTTAAATGCCACTCAAAGGAAACTCACTCTCTTGAATGAATTCAGCATAGCAAAAAATGCACTCCACAAATCACTTGTTAACACTCAAAACTTTCCCTGTGAAACAAAACTTATTCAAACATCCTACACACGAACATTATTAAGTAAAATAAAAATGTAAAGTAAAAATGCTTTTCTTCACCATTCAGCGCGTCCACACAATAACTGCTCAACAAGACCTGTAACACATTAAAAGGTACCAAGCAACACAAACGACAAATACAAATCCCAACATACACAATACACGGTGAATGTAATGATTCACTTCCAAGCAACACATTTTCCTAGTTCGTGAACTGGCCATTAAGTAATTAATCAACCACCCGGTTGTCCTTAAATCCCTGCAAATTAAATTATAAACCGACAGTTTCTTTCCACAGATCTGCAAACTGGAATGAACCCATCCTAACAGTTTTTTCCGCAGTTTCTGCAAACTGGAACTTACCCGATAAACCAAAAACAGTTTTGTTGTTCTGCAAACTGGAATTTCCACAGCTCAGCAAGCTGGAACCCTTACCATGATTTTCATACCTTATTAAAACTAAAAACTGTTTTTTCCGCAGTTTCTGCAAACTGGAATTTCCACAGCTCAGCAAGCTGGAATTTACCTTTGACCATTTTACCCCCTTAAACCTGAACTGGTTGCTATCCAATTCAATTTGACTATTCCATTAGAACAACCACGTCCATAGCCAACTCTGCGGTTCAATATGAAGGATGCTTACCGTACTGCCTTCCACGTGGACCCAAACCAACTAGCATCCATAGTAGGCCTCAGTTTTAGTTAGTGTTAAACTGTAGGTATTGTTTGGCTTCTAAATTCCAAGAGCTCATGTGAGCCCATGTGTTTTACCTCGTGTCAGGGAGATTTGTCTGGACACTGCTAGTTGCCATGAACAATTGGCCTAGGCTTCCTGTAATAAATTTAGTTAAGGTCTGGTGTCTCTAAAAATGCCAGATGTGCAGAATATGGAATCAGACTGACAAGTGGAGGTCTTCCCTCTTATGAATATTACAATTTCATAATTCTGATTGGAGTTGGCCCAGAGCCAGTAAGAAATTAACAGATAATATTCTAGGATAACTAAGGTCTATAAAAAGGGTTTACACACGTATCATCAGAACGATTGCCGGCGGATCCTTCTCTATTGTCTTCATTGTGATAATAAACCAGCTTCCAGCTTTCTTCAATTAAGTCTCTTGAGTCTTCTGATTCCGAATAAAAAAACCAGTACCTGTACTGGCCACTACACCATCAATAACCCTAAACCAGTACCTGTACTGGCCACTACACCATCAATAACCCTAAACCAGTACCTGTACTGGCCACTACACCATCAATAACCCTAAACCAGTACCTGTACTGGCCACTACACCATCAATAACCCTAAACCAGTACCTGTACTGGCCACTGCACCATCAATAACCCTAAACCAGTACCTGTACTGGCCACTACACCATCAATAACCCTAAACCAGTACCTGTACTGGCCACTACACCATCAATAACCCTAAACCAGTACCTGTACTGGCCACTGCACCATCAATAACCCTAAACCAGTACCTGTACTGGCCACTGCACCATCAATAACCCTAAACCAGTACCTGTACTGGCCACTGCACCATCAATAACCCTAAACCAGTACCTGTACTGGCCACTACACCATCAATAACCCTAAACCAGTACCTGTACTGGCCACTGCACCATCAATAACCCTAAACCAGTACCTGTACTGGCCACTGCACCATCAATAACCCTAAACCAGTACCTGTACTGGCCACTGCACCATCAATAACCCTAAACCAGTACCTGTACTGGCCACTACACCATCAATAACCCTAAACCAGTACCTGTACTGGCCACTACACCATCAATAACCCTAAACCAGTACCTGTACTGGCCACTACACCATCAATAACCCTAAACCAGTACCTGTACTGGCCACTGCACCATCAATAACCCTAAACCAGTACCTGTACTGGCCACTGCACCATCAATAACCCTAAACCAGTACCTGTACTGGCCACTGCACCATCAATAACCCTAAACCAGTACCTGTACTGGCCACTGCACCATCAATAACCCTAAACCAGTACCTGTACTGGCCACTGCACCATCAATAACCCTAAACCAGTACCTGTACTGGCCACTGCACCATCAATAACCCTAAACCAGTACCTGTACTGGCCACTACACCATCAATAACCCTAAACCAGTACCTGTACTGGCCACTACACCATCAATAACCCTAAACCAGTACCTGTACTGGCCACTACACCATCAATAACCCTAAACCAGTACCTGTACTGGCCACTACACTATCAATAACCCTAAACCAGTACCTGTACTGGCCACTACACCATCAATAACCCTAAACCAGTACCTGTACTGGCCACTACACCATCAATAACCCTAAACCAGTACCTGTACTGGCCACTACACCATCAATAAGCAGCACAGGACACGAGCTGATTCAGGCCACGTTTCAACAATCCGTCCAAAATCCTATTTCCAATTACGTCTCGGGATCACCAATATGTAGTGGCCATTTCTAAGTATTATAAACTATTTCACAATCAGAAGTCAGACAAAGGACTGGTTGTTCAAAATGGATTTACTGTAAGTTAAGCAACAGTAAAGAGATGCATGCCGGAAATTACATCTGCCTGTAAAACTCGCGACAAGACATTTTAAACCAACATTAAGCACCAGCCAGCCAATTACCCATGACCTTCTAATCTGACCCCAAACAAATACCACACCCATTTTCTAGGTAAGGCTACACCCTCTTATTTGACCTCAGCCTCATCTAAAATTTGACCCAAGTATAACCTTTAAACTCATTCAAAATGTATCTGGCATATACAGGTGCATCTCAATATATTAGAATATCATCAAAAAGTTGATTTATTTCAGTAATTCTATTCAAAAAGTGAAACTCATTTTTTTAAATAGGTTCATTACACACAGACTGATATATTTTAAGTGATTATTTCTTTTAAATTTGATGATTATAACCGACAGCTAATGAAAACCCCAAATTCAGTATCTCAGAAAATTAGAATATTACTGAAGACCAATAGAAAAAGGGATTTTTAACACAGAAATGTTGGACTAGTGAAAAGTATGAACATGTACAGCACTCAATACTTGGTCTGGGCTCCCTTTGCATGAATTACTGAAGCAATGCGGCGTCGCATGAAGGCAATCAGTCTGTGGCACTACTGAGGTGTTATGGAAGACCATGTTGCTCTTATAGTGGCCTTCAGCTCTTCTGCGTTGTTGGGTCTATTGTCTCGCATCTTCCTTTTCACAATACCCTATAGAATCTATGGGTTTTAGGTCAGGCGAGTTTGCTGGCCAATGAAGCACAGGGATACCATGGTCCTTAAACCAGGTACTGGGACCTTTGGAAGTGGGTGCAGGCGCCAAGTCCTGATGGAAAATGAAATCCGCATCTCCATAGGATGGTCAGCAGAGGGAAGCATGAAGTGCTCTAAAACAGACGGCTGTGCTGACCTTGGACCTGAGAAAACACAATGGACTAACACCAGCAAATGACATGGCACCCCAAACCATCATTCACTGTGGAAACTTTACACTGGACCTCAAGCAACTTGGATCCTGTGCCTCTCCTCTCTCCTTCCTCCAGACTCTGGGACCTTGATTTCCAAATGAAATGCAAAATGTACTTTCATCTGAAAAGAGAACTTTGGACCACTGACCAACTGTGCAGTCCTTTTTGTCCATAGCCCAGGTGAGACGCCTCTGACGTCTCCGGTTCAAGAGTGGCTTGACACAGGAATGTGACAGTTGAAGCCCATGTCCTGGATACGTCTGTGTGTGTAGGCTCTCCAGCTGCAGTCCACTCCTTGTGAATCTCCCTTGAATGGGCTTTGTTTCACAATCCTCTCAAGGCTGCGGTTATCCCTGTTGCTTGTGCACCTTTTTCTACCACATTTTTTCCTTCCATTCAACTTCCCATTAATGTGCTTGGATACATCACTCTGTGAACAGCCAGCTTCTTTAGCAATGACCTTTTGTGTCTTACCCTCCTTGTGCAGGGTGTCAATGATCGTCTTCTGGACAACTGTCAAGTCAGCAGTCTTCCCCATGATTGTGTAGCCTACTGAACTAGACTGAGAGACCATTTAAAGGCTCAGGAAGTCTTTGCCGGTGTTTTGAGTTAATTAGATGATTAGAGTGTGACACCATGAGTCTTGAATATTGAACTTTTTCACAATATTCTAATTTTCTGAGATACTGAATTTTGGGTTTTCATTAGCTGTCAGTTATAATAATCAAAATTAAAAGAAACAAACACTTGAAATAGATCAGTCTGTGTGTACACAATCTATATCATATATGAGTTTCACTTTTTGAATAGAATTACTGAAATAAATCAACTGCACCTGTACATTCCTTATTCATATGAAAATATATTCTACAGTTTCTCAGGATGACATGATGGGTGTATGATTGGTAAATGTATTTGTTTTAGTTGCCTGGACACTGCATGAAATGTGGGATTTACGACAGTTTTCGACCCTGTGTATTGCCGTAGAAGCCCACATTGGTGTGAAAGGCCCCCCCCTTCCCCTTGGCCAGGCCTAGGTTTTGTTATGTTAATTGAATTGACCTAGATTGAACCCCCCCCTGCCCTCCCCTGGTAAAGGCAATGCTGTGAGCTATACAAATGCAAATAAGGCCAGCTTTTACCATCTTTTATCAGCTTGGTAATTAGTATGATTACAGTCAGAGAAAAGGAAGGGAACACAAGAAAATTATTTCTCATTTGTATATCTTTTGAAAATATTTACAAATTGTCATTAGCAAAGTTTACAAAACTCTGTGTCATCCTACAGGATTTAGCACTTAATATGCTACATTTCAGCCAGTGTGCAGAGTGGCATGACAACAGTAACCTTTTCCCTTGTCTTGCTTAACTGCACAGTGGATGTATGTACAACACTTCTCCCAGCAATGTGTTCTATAGGGAGGAACGATGCTGGGTGGGTGGTGTCTGCTCCCTGCAAACTCCAAACTTCTACTGGCTTTCCATAAAAATGTCTGTCAGGATGGGGATTAAGCCTAGAAACTTTAGCTAGAACATGTTTGCATGTAGTACTTTTTGTCATGACATTAACAACTAAGAACTGCTTTATAACAGCTGGTCTTGGTTCAGATAGAGGGTCAATGATGGGCACCTCAAAACTGTTAGTGTTGGCACACCACTTATTATACGCTGATCTCTTTGCTCTAGATCCTTCTATGGAGTAATTTACATTGAGATATGATACCCTTTTGCATGTCATGCTAAAACAGTCAACCTCAATTATACAGTTGTTAGGGTACATCTGGTGATACATTGTTCGTAAAGCACATCTGACATGCTCATCCAAGATAATCTTATGGAATGGAGAGATTGGCAGAACGTTACAGTTTTCTAAGACACGTTACAGTTTTCTGAACACAATATTAGTTTGTTTAATCAAAAGCTACATTGAATTGAGTAAATCTTTACATTTTAATCTAGTGCAATTAACTTTTACCCAGCACCACTTTTTACAGTGTAATTGAGTGTTGGCACTTTAGAAAAGGATGACACACAAGTGATTATGTACTGTATAAATACCAATGTCTGTTTTAAAGATAGCTGCACTAATATACTCAAAATCATACATTGTATATTCTTAATGCAGCTTTGTCCACAGCAATTTAGACCTCCATAAAAAGATTATAATTCCATATTTTTCCCAAGCTTATGTGTCAGGTACTTTAGATTTATTTGTTGACTAATAGCCATCGTCAAAAACACACGCGTCGTGGGCGCACGAACGGTCTCGCGAGACAAATGAGATCACTCCCGCCAACAATTTCAACCTGAACCGCGGAATTTAAACTGCTGCCAGAATGCCAATGCGAAGACGTCTCCAGTTCTCCACTCCAGTTCCCTCTCAACGGGAATCTCCTATCGCCGCTTCACAGCTGCAGCTGTCCAGAGCCGCCCAGGAAACGAAGAGCGCATAATCCAAAAATCGCCGTAAGTCTACAAGGCCTCAGACTTTGCCCGCAAGCAATGTAAATTATTCAGGGAAATCATTGTGAAACGTGCCAGACTGTCCATGCCTGTTGCTTAGCCTAACTCTATGTGTATGTGTATAAAATGTGTATTGTAGGCTACTACTACAGGAAACTGAGGCGTTTACACAACAGAGAGGATAACGCCATGCAATATGACCCAATGCAAGGGTGAGATTTAAAGACAAATAGGCCTACTGGATCTGTTCAGCTAAAGTCGGTGTATCATTCAACTAAACTATTGACATTTTGTTTTTCACAGATTGAGCTCACCGCATAACACGGCAGTCACAACGGATTTGGTGGCAGCCTGTCCCAATGTCCGGACATGAGCGGTGTGGACCCTGGAATTATTTTAAGTAAGTGACCTTATATATTACTTTTGTTTTCAGTTTGTTGTTATCTGTGGCATCTGAGGTAGCACAACGATGTTATCTGTTATTTAACTTTTAACTTAGCCTAACTCTGACTTTTAACTTAATTATTTATTTTCCAGCGGCTTGTAAGACGTATTACGAGTCTGTCCGGAGAAATTACCGGTACAGCCAGCCAAGCCTTGCAGCCCAGGCAGCGGCCAGGTTGATAAGGATTAGATCAGCTGTAGGCTACAGTAATTGCAGCGCATGGTCCTATGTAATCGTGTTAATAAAATGTGACGTTTTTGCATCAGAAACGATGTCCTTTAAAAGCAAATGTACATCCCAGCCGTTAAACACATTTGATGGACGAAGTATAGAAATATGCGTTATTGTTGTGTCAGCACAGCGGCACTAATTTGGTTTATCTTTACAGCTGTTGGAGGCGAGGATGACTGTCTTGACGAGGGACGAAATGGACCTATGGGAGGACGTAACTCTGGACTTTTCTGGGGAAACTGGCTGGATCGTCCGGCAGCCAGTTTTCAGAAGCTCCGACCTGTGTGCGGCTCTGCAGGGAAGACTCGACCTAGACCCGAGATATGCGCTGACGCACCATAGAAGGCTTCGTGTCGGCACACCTTCGCTAAGACTACCACCACCGGTGTATGACTCTGAGGCTGCAAAGAGACATTTCCGCCACTATTAAAGCCGTTGCAAAAATATTTGGTCCCAGTGCTGTGTTGCTGTTATTGCTGCTGCTGTTTTTTTTCTTCTTTTCTCTGTTTTTCTGTGTAAATAAAGCTTTGGTTTTCAATTCCTGACTAATGCTCGATTTGTCTAATGCAACTGCCTTTCTATTAGGCCTACTATGATTATTTAAATGATTAATAAGAAATTCATTAATTTCATATATAACCATTATCAGTAGCCTATATTATTATACATAAATTATTAATTTCGTTTTTATGAGGCAATAGCTGTTAATGGGAGGGGCTACGATTTTGTCAGTTGAAAGTTGACCAATAGGGAAGAATCTCTTTCCCCAATCACAAGACGGTTACATTTTAAATCGTGGTAATTTTTAACCGATGGCTGCATTGTGTGTGAGGCTACAGTCAATATGCTAATAAGAGCCTTTCACACCTCTGTCAGCGGGAGGTGAGAATTAACACATCGGCCCCCTCTCCCCTCTTGGTCTGTTTTTCGGGAAATTCCGTGAATTTGCGGCAGACGGAAATTTCGGGGGAATGTCCGATATCAACCAGGAATGCATATCATTCGCGGCAGTATCACAGCGTTTACGGGCCCGATAATCTTGCTTTTCGTGCAGTGGGAGTTGCTGCGATTTAAGTTCTTCAAATAAGCTAAATGGCAAATGTTGTTTGGTTGTTGTTTGTAAGTTGTTTGGTTTAACATAAGACATGGTCAGGCCCAGGGTGGGTAATCGGGAGAATCGGGAGAGTTCCCGGTGGGCCGCTTCACTCCTGGGCCGTTCGAGAATACATTTTTTTGACATTTGTCACGTTAGTCCATCTTCTCTTAAAGTAGGCAACACACTTTGTGCATTATGACACAGCAGCCTCTGCGTGGGTTGTACCATGCAAAGAAGTTCTCCCCTCCCAAATACAGTTGGTTGGGTCCATAGCCCGTCTTTTCCAAAACGTTTTCTCAGATAGGCTACGGATGGGTCGGCCCTACCGCAACGATACCAGGCAGGGAGGATGGATGGGAGGGAAAGGCCAGGAGGGGCTGAAAAAGCCAGGTTGAAAAAAAGAAAGGCTTTGGAGGAGGATGCTGCAAAATGTGCCAAGCTTACCGATTTATTTTCAAGAGGACAAAACACAAGTGGCAACTGGTAAAGAGAGACATAGGCCTAATGATAAGCAACGTAACTATTTGGCTAACGTTGTAGCGTTGGTTAATATCGTTGCAGCGTTGTCAACCTATTGCAAGCAAAATATTAAATTAGCCTTATTATACCCAATATATGGCGATCCATAGACTTCGCAAATATTATGCAAAAACTCAAACTTGATCTGTTTATGCAGTAAAATGATGAGCTCGAAATGTGCAATGAGGAGGCCATGACTACACGTACAGGTAGAGAGGATAACAGAGTAAACAATATGAATTCAAGTTATTTAATGTAAGAAAGACCAGTATATGACAGTACGTGATGAAAGAAAAGAATGCCAGGGGAGATTTTAGATGATAAACCAGTAGCCTGATCTGATGCTGCCTTTGAGGTGAATGTCCATAATGTTGTTCTGGACACTGTGGCAGGTAGCATGGACAGGAGGACTTCATCAAATGCAAAACTTGCCTCATTTCGCTTGTCTTGACCCTAAAAACTTTCCTGAAATAAAGATAAATGGGCTCCCTAACTCAGCACTCCAGGAAATCAGCAAATGTCTTCTTACGTTAGATGACAGAGCTACTGTTAGCACATTACAAACTGAGCTGCCTAGTGTGACATCCACAAAAGTGTTATCTTTGTGTTTCTAAAATTGTGTTTTATTTGGATAATACTGCTTTTATCGAATTTTATGAAGGTATTTTATTTTAACGAGAAATAAAGTGTTCCATGCCAGTAGAGCGGAAGTGAGAATGTGATCTCCAGAACGTGTGATAATCGGTGAACTCAAGTTTAATAAAGAAACTGCGGAAAACGCAAAAGTTGAGAAACTGTTGCCCTGCCTCTTCAATTAATTTGCTGATTTTTCAGAATATTATCTGTCAGTTAGGTGCCGTTGCTGCGGTACCTGTTACACTAGCTTGGCATACCATTGGGAGAGACTGAAAAAGTCCTCTCTTGAAGGTTATACTGTCAGGGCATGTAGTGAGGTGGCACAGGAAGGTCAGGAGGATAGTGGCGGACTACCATAGAAGAATCAGAGATGGAGCTTGAAAGCAGGACCTGTTCCTCCTGCAAAACTGTGCCATTTGTGTCCACTTAATACTCTCACAGTACAACCTCCTCACAGATGCTTCAGATCATGTCATTAGGTTAGCTTTGGACAAAGTTTCTGTTGACTTTGTCCATCACACAGATTGAAAGTGAGAGAAGCTTCTCAACCTTAACATTTGTGAAGAATAGGCTACGAAGCTCATTTAGTCAGGACAACTTGGAGGCTTTCATGTTAATGTGCACAGAGAAGGAAATCCTCATGTCTATAAGCAACGACACATTTAAACAGTAGATAAAGTGGCTGAAACCAGTGCACTGCTTAGGTGGTTACTGATGCTGTAGTGTAGATGCTGTTGGTGCTATTCGCAATGCAACTATACTGTACTGTGAGTTAAACTGTAAACATTAGTTCAATATGCCTCCTTGTTGAAGAGTGGGATATGTTTCAAATGCTCTATTTATTTATTTCTGCTTTTGTTAATTTATCAACCTATCCTTGTGGAATAGTGAAATATTTTTTGTTAACTAAGTTTTGTTTATTAACTAAGTGGATTATTATTTAACCTTTACATTATTTGTTGAACCATGGTATTAATACAAAAAACTACAGGATAGTAAGAGCTGAACTACTGCTTCATTTATCCAATTTCCACTACCATTGAAAAAGTGGGCCGGTCTTGGGCCTGAAATTCCCGGGCTGAAAAGTGACCCCACTCCATCCCTGGACATGTTACTGTTATGACCACTTTAAATAAGCTAATCAAGCTCTGTTCATGAAATAAATATTCTTTTAAAAATGTCATGTGTTGTGTGTGAAATATGAAGGTAAGGCATCAGGTAGGGGTGGGCGATATATATCGTCTGCGATAATATCGTCATTGTTGTTCAAACGATGTGCAAAATTACATTATCGAGTATTTAAATGACTTCGCCAAAAACAATGACACGCACGGGGAAACTGTTCACATCAGTGGCGTTTCTACATTAGGGGCAGGTGGGGCAGTGCCCCACCAGACCCACGAGATGGCGCTGCTGAGCAGAAGGCTCAATCCATTCCTACTTCGTGGCAAACTATATATATATTTTTATATGCAAAGTAGCGTACATATTTGTGTGAATAAACTTGACTCACAAGCATTATATTCTTGTTTTGGAGTAATTTGATTCGTGTGTTCTACTGCCTGTGTGCTTGCCATAGGTATGAATGAACGTTATGTCTATATTTCCGTTTCCTGTTTCCGGAGGGGCAAAGACCCACGCTGCCCCACCGTTACCATAGAAACACCAATGAGCGCGAACCACACCGGCCAAAGTTAACATTGAGGCTAGGGGCAATTTCAAATTTGCCCCTAGACGTTAACTGCGTAATCTACGTATTCTACGTAATGTAGACTGGGATAATGGGAAACCCGCGAGAACTCTACCCCGAGACTAAGCAAAAAAAAAAAACATACAGTGAGAGTGAGATCAGGAGTTACAGGAGACTTACAGAAGAGTTCGCTATCGGTAGATTTTACACAATTTTGAAAGAGTTTTTGAATGAATGGATAAGAATGAATAACGTAGATTGTTTGCTGAGGGTGCATTTCAGCACATTGCCGCAGGAAGAAAAATTGGAAATACAACGTTTGGGACCACACAGTCCATGCTTTCTATTGAAAACACCTTCATTAATGGACTGCTGGATTTTAACGACAACGTAATCGAGAGGTTTGCTCAAGCAAAGAACCGTGGAGCCAACTTCCTTTTAAGTGATCTGGGCCTCGTTTCCCGATAACGACGTATCTTAACGGCCTACGTGGATTTTGGCGACATCATAGACTCATCATTGCCGTAAGTGCGGCGTCGGGAAACCGCTCTGCAATATCCAACTTACGACCGATTTCAAGTCCTCTTTAGCGTTCGGGAAACTGGGCTCTGCATTGGTGAGTCAAAACTGAGCTGAAGGAGATCGTTTAGTTTAATAAATTATGCAAGTTATTGAAGCTATGTGTCTGTCTGATCTTTTTACTTTAATGCTATATTATATTGCGTACCATGTTGGCGCTCTGAGATTATTTGGAACGAAGAGTGCGTTTAAAATATAATGCAATATTATTATTAATATTATTATAGGCAACATCTTTGTGTCGTGCTGAGCGGTAAAGCATGTGACATGTATTTGAAATAGGATGTCTGCTCCCTGCTGGCACTCAAAATGCAGCCCATTGTATACTGGTCTATATATGTAGGCCTACTGTTATAATAATCAGCTACCTCTATTTTTGTAATGTAATATGACGTCATATAAATTTGCCCCACCAGAAATTTCAGGCTAAAATCGCCACTGGTTCACATCATGTTCTTAATATAACCTACGGCGCAGCAGCGCTCCCCACAGCACGGCACTCACACGACTAGTGGGTCTACGTGATCACGTGACATGGCTTCTCGCATCCACTTTGCAACAGGTTAGCAGCGCATGGTGATGTCTGTTGTGCCTCCGTTGGTGTAGCATAAAACGTGAGTTTTATTAAAACATAGCGTGTGTAATGTGTAGCTATTCCATTCCGTTTGTTAACCTTTCCTGCTGTCTGTCTCTAAACGTAGTTGAATATTGTAAGGGAGTAAAATGCTCCACGGCCGAAGTAGATTACATGTTTTTAACTTAAGGGTTAATTCCCTTTCCTTTACGTCTGCTGCTGGTTAGTAACAGACAGCAGGAAAGATTAGCAAACGGAATGAAATAGCTACACATTACACACGCTATGCTTTAATAAAACTCACGTTACTCACATACTGGTTAACGCTTTCACAGCACATAAATGTTTGTTGCTACATCCAAACTATGAGTCACCGTTGTCCCTCCCTGTACGTGCTCCTTAAAGGAGCCGCGACATTTTACTAAACGTTCTTGCAATGTGAATCATTTAATTTAAATATGCTTATTGGCCTTATTGTGTACGCTTGTGCGTTAAACAGCGCTTGTTTGTGAGAGAGAGCATTTAACTGTTGATGCCCCAGTTTAAAAATTCGTCCCGATCCATGCTCTAATGCTCATGTATTTGTATTTTTGTACAATCCTGGACAGAAATTTAAGTTTAATAAGGCCATAAGAACTGCTTTTGATGTGCAATAATTCTCATGGATGCATGGAGCACTTTATTACAAGAGTTCAATATTTATGCATTGCAGTTCAATTAAGTTATTTTAGTTTAAAGACAATAAAGAAGTGTTTTCCTTAAACATTGTGCCCATTATTGTAATCTCCAAGAAGGTATAGCCTAACTCTGAGAATTCCAATCACATTTATTTTTTAAATATCGTCTAATTATCGTTATCGTCAAAATGAAACGATTTTTGCCCATATCGCCCACCCCTAGCATCAGGACTCTTGGTGAACAATGAATGTGAACTGAATCTCATTTCCGAAATATTGAACCTCATTACCGAAACAGCATTCTCATTACCGCAATATGTGTTTTTTTGTACAAACTACATAATTATTAGATAATCATAGTTTGTTGAAAAATATATACACACATTATATAAAACAATTAAGCAATAAGCCCCAAGAGGCCGTGCTTTGAGCTGATTTTAGAACGGGTAAGGGGAGTTGTTAGGCACGACGCGAAGCGGGGCTTATTGCTTTTCTAAAACTGTCACTACAAATATTTGATATGGTTTCATTAAATAAAAACAATTACATTTAAGAAACAATAGTTTAATGATAAACCGTAATTCTTCCGCCACTACAAAGTATAGTTCCTAAATAAATCGTTGCCACCACGCAACCCTTGAAGCAACGCAACAGCCAGATGGAGTTGCGCTACCGACAAAAAAAAGGTGCTTATTTATTCACATTAATTTGTATATCGCCATTAATAGTGCAATTGTTGAAATAGTTTTCAAACGGGCTCCTCTTTGCTGGTGCAGCGCCAGGGGTATCCTGATTTTGACGCTTCAGTGTCCCAGATGATGTTGCTCTACATGTGTATGAAATGCGCTATATGAATAAAATTGCTTTTCCTTGCCTTGCCATTCGCTGGCCAGTAATATGGAATGTTATCATAGAATGTTATGAGGACAACTTGAAAGGTTATGCTGGATTTTACAACGGCATTTAACCAATCACAATCAAGGATTGGAACAATCAGTTTTAGAATAGATGATTTGCAACTTACTTTTTTACTAAAACTGATTGTTCCAATCCTTGATTGTGATTGGCTAAATGCCGTTGTAAAATCCAGCATAGGCACGACGCGAAGCCCACTTACCTGTTCTGATTTTGACGCTTCAGTGTCCCAGATGATGTTTCTCCACATGTGTATGAAATGTAGCCTGACGATGTCATACTAGTCAGTATTTGTCGCAAGTCGGCCAACATGGTTGCGTTGGGCACATACAGCATGCCCAAGCTGATACCACAAGTATTCAATTGAGTTGAGGTCTGGACTCATGGCAGGCCATTCCATCCTCTCCACTCCCAAATTCTGAAGGTACTCTGTGATGATCCTGCCTCTGTGGGGGCTAGCGTTGTCATCCTGGAGGATGGAGTTAGGAGGTATGGGATAACCACTGGCTCCAGACTCTCATTCCGATATCTCACTGAATTCCAACAGAAGAAAATTGCAGGGGATTTTGGCACATTTTTTAGGGCCACTACCCACGCGGTTGGCCGTGTTGCTCATTCCACGAATCCATGAATCCTTACAAGTTGTACCTCGTTGTAAGGGGGACTAATCAGGCTTTCCAACGATGTACAATACAATACCAATTGGTATTGTTTGAGGGGAGGAATAATTGACCGAAAAAAACGTTTCCGAACATTTTTTGAGGGGTTTGTAAAAAAGTATTTTTTCTAAAGTTATACATAGCTCTGAGCATTATTGTCAATCTATTTTAAAAAATGGCCAAAAGTACACATTTTATTTTACAAAACCATAATTTTAAAGTAATGTTGTGTTGTGGTAATGACATTTTTTTATGGACTTCGACTCTCAAATGTAAATTAATATATTCAAAATATTTTTAAAATCTCCTGAAAATAATGTTTTTAGTAAATGTAAACCTAAATCTGATGAGCAAAAGGAAAATTGGCTTCAAATGCATTTTAAAAATTCTGATTTTGGACACCTTTTAAATCTGGATTTTGTGAGAATCACCCACTTAACTGGAGTAAGGCTAGTTAGCTAGTTGTTTCAAATGTTTGGCAAGCTCCTCCTCCATTTCATCTGTGAATATTCTCTTTGCCTCAGCTACTGCACCCCAGGCTACTGATTTTACTTCCCCTTTCTTTTTTTCTTTATGAATCTTTTGAGGGTTGTCTTGTCAATATTTCTACCCCTTCCAGCTTTTCTTAAGGACTTCTTTCCTTGCATGACCTCGGCGGCTGCACTCTCCATCTCTGTGAGGGGTGTTTGGCACCAGGTTGTCTTCCTGTTGTAGTTTCTTGGCATGATGGCTTATGTTTATGACATTCAAAATAAAACATATGTTATGTAATATTACACTAAAATATGATTAAGACTAAATTTAACTTGTACTTCATGAGCAGTGTCTCACTTTACCCTTCAGCATTTGTCTCACCTTACCCCCCCCCCCCCCCCCAACCACTATATTAGAAAAAAACAACATCTCTTTCAATCCAGGCTCATCTTCAGCTAGCATCAATCACATGGTTAGTTGGAACTTCATCAACATTTATGATATTAGTTTTTCTTTGAATTCGCTCGTTAACACTCTTGCTCACTGGAGACAGTTTCTAACAAAATAGCTAGCTAGCTTAGTGTTAACATAGCCCACTACAATATTACCTTTCATTTACCTGAAGTAAACCTAATGTAATCAGGTAACAATCGTTAACAACTACAGATAGCCACATTCTATACCTACCTGTACTTACAATCTCGCTCCTTGCCTCATTTACTTGTTTGGCCTAATGCCAAATCATTTTGGGGGGGCTGAAGAACATTCCTAACGACGCCCCTGCTTGGCACTACAGAAGTTTGGTTGGTTTCCTCTCTTTTAATCTGTGTTGCCCAACCCTTTTCCTAAGGATGTCTCTGTTCTTAATTGACTAATTAAGCACCCAAATGTGTTTCACCAAATCTGTTACCTACTTGACTTTACCAATGCAGCTGGGGGTTCACTAACTTTTGCACATACACTAATGGCATGTTTCATGTAGTGTTTTGGCTACTCACAAAATTCCTTCTAAACAAGTATATGCAATTGATAAAGATAAACCTGACATTTCATATATGGAAAACTGGTGATGATAAAATAGAAAAATCATGGTAAAACAGAAAAACTTTAACTGCTCGAGGGGTTCACATACTTTCAAGCAGCACAGTCTATCATATATAGATACCATAAACTATGGATGTCCAATGAAGGACTAACTGATGAAATTTTGGTCAGAGTTAGTAGATAGCCAAACATCCACATGTAATTTTTTTTTAATTATAAAATACTAAACACTGAGATCATACAGACAAAATGTCACATGGTAATATCACAAGAAAGAAATGGACGATGGTAGTGTATGAATGTCCTTGGAACAACACAAATTGATGTCCTCAGATCTGTTTGTGTATTTTTTGTATATGAACAAAAACAAAAGTGAATTATTAAGCTTTCACCATCGTTACTCATCCTTCCACTGACCTACTGAGAATGTCAAGGAAATAGATGGACAGAGATATGGTGTCGCAATGATGATTTCATAATTACTTGGCAGTCTAGTGATTTAATCCTTTCCATATTATACAATATACTACATTCAATTATCAGTAACAGAAAACTGAATATAGTGTTGGCTATGCTGATATGCCGTTTCTGAGTATTACAAATGTGCACATGGACACTGCAGAATCAACACAGAAGAATTGAAGTATGGATATGACATAATGCAAAGGCACCAAATGTTAAACAGTAATCAATTCAGGTCAATACACAGGTCTTATATACTGATTGTTCTATTTCTATCCAAAGATCAGCTCTAATAAATGACATACCATAGAAGCTCAGATTAAAAAAATATATACATCCACAACAATGATGATACATTTCTTTATAAAATGTACACATTTGTCATATGCAAAAATACTTTGGATGAGTCCAAAGAGTTTGATTACAAAATCTTGATCCTTCATATATTTTGGTACTGTTATATTCTGACGGAAATGTCCTTTTAATAAGTTCTACTTCAATCCACAGACGAGCACCGCGTGATCCTCCAGTGGGTTAGGGTTAACCCTAGATGTTATCCTCAGTAGGCCCTGTGACCTGTTGTCATTGCCATTGGTCAGTGTCCTCTTCTTTTAGGCCAGACTCCTCTGCCGTGGCTTAATTCTGGGATATAACTGTAGAGTGAAAGGTTACAGATGGTGAGATAATGGTCTTTCCAACAGTTATGTCCATTTCCTTCTGAAGAGGTTTACCATTCTATGATGAGCACATTTGCAGGTCCATGTTTAGGAACACGTACATGATTATTATGGCTTGACCACAGAAGGGTTAAATACGTTCATCTGACACCCATTTTGTAGGCATACCATTACTAGTTAGGCATCAGGGATCTGGGACATTGTGAGCAGATTGATCAATTTAAGGTGGTTTAATGGAATAGGTACTGACAAAAGGCAGCTTTCCATGAACCTCCACTATGTGTAATTTGAAAAGGGCGAACTAAAAAACTAAACATGAATTTCAAAAACAAGTCAAATATTACAAACATTTGTACACTCACATGAGTCGGTTTTTCACACGGGTCGACAAAGCACATTACCCAAAAATTAAAATGGAAAAATGTATTTTCTGCATTTAAATTAGTCACATGACAATACACATTCAAAAGCATGGCACTTTTTGTGAGGTCTGGTGAGGAGACATAAAGAAATACAATTTTTGTTTTCGAGATAAAGAAAGATTTGGCCACTGCCAAGTATAAAGGGGTTTGCCATTCCGTTATTCTTTGCAATTGAAATAAAAGCGCCAAGACTCTTTTTCGTGAACCTTATCACAATGTTACTCGCACACATTCACCGTATCTAGTAGGGGTGGGAATCTCTTGGCACCTCACGATTCGATTCGAAATCGATTCAGAGGTCAACGATTCGATTTAAAATCGATTATCGATTATCGATTTAAAATCGATTTTGTAATTTAAAAAAAAAAAATTTTTTTTTTTTTTTTTTTACACATCCATTTTATGTTGAAATGCAAGCTGCATCGACTATTGCATTGCTCATAGAAAGTCAAAATTGTGACCATTAAAAGCTTTTACTCTAATAAAGCAAATAGCGAAGGTAATTCATCTGTTGATTTTCTTCAATTTAGACTCTGAGTTGCAAACTCAAATGATTCAATAGTCAAAATGCATCGATAATCGTTTTATCGGTTTCGAATTGATATTCGATAATCAATCGATAATTGCATTTCAACATGAAATGGATGTGTAAAAAAAACAATCATCAATTTTAAACCGATAAAACTATTATCAATCCATTTCGACTTTTAAAACATTTGAGTTTGCTACTTAGAGTCTTTGCTACACTTCCTACTTTGTGTTTGATAATTAAAGAAAATCAACAGATGAATTACCTTCTCTATTTTTTATGAGAGAAAAAGCTTTTCCTTGTCACAATTTTGACTTTCTATGAACAATCCAATAATCGATGCAGCTTGCATTTCAACATAAAATGGATGTGTAAAAAAAAAAAAAAAAAAAAAAAAAAAAAAATTTTTTTTTTTTTTTTTAATTACAAAATCGATTATGAACTTTTCTGAATCGAGACAGAATCGTTTTAGAGAGAATCGAATAATCGATTTTTTCCCCCGCCCCTAGTATCTAGGAAACAACTTATAAGGTAATACAGTTACTGTGTGCTCTGATCCATCATGATTATGATATTGAAGAAAACTCTCGTTTTTAGCTCCAAAAGATGGCAATTTGACTTGGCACTCACCCCCAAGAGGTTGCGGGGTATGTAACCCTCTGTGTTGCCAATGCGTGCCCACCACCACTCCACCTCATCCTCATCTTCACGCCGCACAATAGTCATGCAGTCACCCTCCAGGAAGCACAGCTCATCCATACCCTCCTTGTCATAGTCCCACAGGCCATAAACTACTCCTCTGTTCATGATGCCCATCTTCTCCTGAACACCTGTGGGATCAACACCACAGAGTTTCTGTGTTAAGACACCAACCCAAACAGCACTCTGACACATAGAAGAACTAGGAAAAGTATTTTTACATGTTACATGTTAAGATAACAGATCCCCAAGATAGCTCAGAGGTTTCCAAACTTGTTGTGGATGTATATATTTTTTTTAATCTAAACCATAGAGAAACTGGGAGCACTGTGTATAGCCCTCTTCCATCTCCTCACACTTACCATAGAGAAACTGGGAGCACTGTGTATAGCCCTCTTCCATCTCCTCACACTTGTCGGCAGCAGTCTGCATGTCACTGTATGTCATGGCGAACACAGCAGCCCCTGACTCCACCAAAAACTTACAAACCTGTACATTATTACAGGAGGCTGCACAGTGCAGGGGTGTCCTGACAAAGAAAAGGTGATACACAGCGTTACATTCTGTCATTAGTTCATATTATGCCATCATTTCCTTTCATACTTTAACAAAGACCCTGTACAACCGAGCCTATTGGGATTTCAAACTCACCAGCCATCACTGTCAGCTGCATTGACATTAACACCAAACTGCACCAAGAACTTGACTATCTCAGTGTGTCCAGCACAGACAGCATTATGGAGGGCAGTGATTCCTTCATCATTAGGCTGACTGGGATCCTCAACCTGATTCAAAAGAGAATGCAATTAACAATGAAACAATGTTATTTCATTCAATTGTGACTAATTCAGCCTAAAAGGGTTGGAGTGGGGAGAGACCACAATACATTCACATTGCATTACATTCAATTAGCCAATAGTGTACAAGTTCGACATGTTCAATTGAGAGGACAATGTTCCTGAACAGAATGGGAGTGATGTCATTTGGACACACCCCAAGGATGACTCATTCACTCGCTTAGCCATGTTATAGCCCATGTCTGACTTACAGTGGTGGAAGAAGTACTGAAGTTTAGTACTTAAGTAAAAGTACAAGTACCCAGGAAAATGAGAGTAAAAGTAAAAGTAAAAGTACTACATCAACAATCCTACTTAAGTAAAAAGTAAAAAGTACTCACTTTTAAATGTACTTTTAAAGTAAAAGTAAAAGTACTCACGCAATGGGTTGTCTCTCAATGTCTAGGCTGTGCCATTTTGATAAAGAAATAGCGACTGGTAATAAATGCCTCTACAGATGTCACTACTAGTAATAATTATAAGCAACAACATTTGTTAATTGGAAAGGTTGGTGTACTTATTGGGCCTATTGTCTGTAAAACTGTTCACACTCTATTTTCTGCAGATGACAAGTTATCTACCAGGGATTATTTGCAAAGTTAATACCATTAAGCCAAACAATAAAGACACAATTTTGTATCTTTTAATCTTTTAATCTTTTATTTAATTGTAAACGTGTACAAAATGGAAATATGAAACATGAAAAACAAATGGAGTTGTTAAACTGGTCAATGCAGAGTTGTATGCTCTATTGATTGCAGAAAAGGGGAAGAAAAACATATTGAGTAACCCAAGACTAGGCATTACGTTTGCATCCCAGGCAATAACCAGTCAATAAAAAAGGGCAAATCTTCACGTTAGCTTGACAATGCTAAACTACCAGCTTTATCTTACCACTACGTTAAATAAATAATCAAGGTACAATAGTGTTATTTTGATGCTATTGCTGTATGTCAACATGTATTTTGCTAGATAAGAGTTTAAAATCATGTCAGTAACCGCATACGATATGCAAAAGTCATAGACATTAACTTAGCATAGCAAGAACTCTGCATAACTCTACCTGTTTCTCCAAATTTGAAGGCGAATTTTTGAAGGCTAACAACTCCTTTTTTGAGGTTGACAGGAAACGCACTGTAACCTCCACGAGTTATTCTTGGGGCCGGTGAAATTGTATTTGGTTTGCCTAATTTTCCCTCATGATTAATAAAGTATCCATCTTTTTATCTATCAGAGCTTGAATGCCACGACCGCTGGTATGTCGAACGCACCACAAATACTGCAAGTCCCACAATGCACTGTCCCCGCGTTGGTAGCATACGTCAACTTAGGGAGCGCTTGCCCCACTGTTCGTCCCTCGACTTACACTCAACTTGCAATAAGTCATATTCTCATAGATGATCTCTGGTCTGAGTCATATTCTCACCTCATAGATGATCCTCTGTTAGTCATATTCTCATAGATGATCCTCTGGACTAAGTCATATTCTCACCTCATAGATGATCCTCTGGACTAAGTCATATTCTCATAGATGATCCTCTGGACTAAGTCATATTCTTACCTCATAGATGATCCTCTGGTCTAAGTCATATTCTCACCTCATAGATGATCCTCTGGACTAAGTCATATTCTCATAGATGATCCTCTGGACTAAGTCATATTCTTACCTCATAGATGATCCTCTGGTCTAAGTCATATTCTCACCTCAAAGATGATCCTCTGGTCTAAGTCATATTCTCATAGATGATCCTCTGGACTAAGTCATATTCTCACCTCATAGATGATCCTCTGCACTAAGTCATATTCTCATAGATGATTCTCTGGACTAAGTCATATTCTCACCTCATAGATGATCCTCTTTTTTTTACTGAGAAGATTAACCGCATCAGAGCACAGTTCACTGCTCCTGTTGTGTCTGACACTTCACCCCATTTCCCCATTGCTACAGCTACTTTTGATAAATTCCAAGCAGTGTCCTGCACTGATCTATGGGACATTGTAAAGCACATGAAACCATCAACAGAGATCCTAGAGCCATTTCAATCTGGTTTCAAAGCCTGTCACAGCACTGAGACAGCCCTGTTAAAGGTGACAAATGACCTGTTGCTCACCCTTGACTCAGGTGATAATGCCATTCTGGTTCTTTTGGATCTTAGTGCTGCATTTGACACTGTAGACCATGGTACACTGCTACAGCGACTTGAACAGCGGGTTGGCATTAAGGGTACAGCTCTGAACTGGTTTCACTCCTACCTCCATCAAAGATCGTTCTCTGTATCCATAGGCCAGTACTCTTCATCCTCTGCCCCTGTGTCTTAAGGTGTCCCCCAGGGATCCATTTTGGGCCCAGTACTTTTCTGCCTGTATATGCTCTCTCTAGGTAACATCATCAGGAAATTCAATATTTCATTCCATTTCTATGCAGATGACTCCCAACTATACATCCCACTTAAATCTGGCAACTCCATGCAGCCTCTTTTAGACTGTTTGGAAGAAATACAAATCTGGATGGCTAACAACTTCCTTCAGATAACAAAACTGAAGTTATTGTCTTTGGGCCTTCAAAATCCAAAACTTCCATCCCTGCCAACCCTGGTCCCCTGGCCCCCTGTGTGAAATCCCATGCACGTAACCTGGGTGTTCATTTTGACTCTCACCTTAACCTGGACAAGCAAATCGCATCTGTTGTAAAGACCAGTTTTTATGAATTAATAATCATCTCCAAACTTAAGTCTGTTTTGTCATACAGTGATCTGGAAAAAGTCATCCATGCTTTCATAACCTCCAGTCTAGATTATTGTAACTCCCTCTATTTTGGTCTCCCTCTGACACTGGTGGCACGGCTTCAGATGGTCCAAAATGCTGCAGCTAGGTTGCTCACCAACACAAAAAAGCGTGAACATATTACACCTGTCCTAGCTTCCTTGCACTGGCTTCCAGTCCAGTCAATAATACAATTTAAAATACTGCTCCTGGTCTTTAAGGCTCTCCATGGTCTGGCCCCCAGCAGCTACATGGCTGATATCATTCAGCCCCTTGTAGCCCCCAGGTCCCTCAGATCCTCCAGCCAAGGATTCCTCCATGTCCCACGGTCCCGTCTTAAGCAAAAAGGTAATCGTGCCTTTTCTGTTGCCGGCCCCCAGCTGTGAAACCAACTGCCACTCGACATTAGAAATGTCCCCTCAATCACACTTTTTAAAACCAGGCTCAAAACGCACCTTTTTACATTGGCCTTTCCTGTGTTCTAATTGTCTCACCCTGTTATGTCTGTAATTAAGTGTTGTCTGTTGGTGTCGCCTTAGCTTAAATCACTGATTGGTATGTGTATTTATTCCATTTCCATTCCATTTTATTTTGTCTTATTTTATTATTCTTATTATTCTTTCTATGCACTATGTACAGCACTTTGGTCAGTGCAAGCTGTTTTAAATGTGCTCTAAAAATAAACTTTACTTACTTACTTACTCTGCACTAAGTCATATTCTCATAGATGATCCTCTGGACTAAGTCATATTCTCACCTCATAGATGATCCTCTGGACTAGGTCATATTCTCCCTCTAGTGAAGAGTCCAGAAGAAGGGCCAGTGGGTTGAACTTCACCCTCATGCTGTGGTCAATGCGCTCTGATCCATTTTTCCGTAAGTTTGTCCTCTTACCCTGGAAACCCAGACACATGCACACACATGAACATTGTTCCTCTCGGTCTGGCCACGTTCATATAAGATAAACAAAGAACAAAATACCTTTGAATGTTCTAGTCTGGTCTGTAAACAGTGGCTTACCCCCATCTGAAGTGCACATTGTAGTGGGCGTACTTACTGGAGGCAGGATGACCTGGCCTGTGACCTCGGGCGGCTCCATGCTGAAGGTGTCCTCCCCTAGGCTCTCCTGTTCCTGTCCGGTTGCAGTACTGGGGTAGGGAGGGGGTGGGTATGGAGGAAACTCCTCCAAGAAACTCTCAGGAGGAGGAGGGGGAAGACTGGATGGCTGTTCCGGGGCGACCTGTGGAGGCTGGTGCAAGAGAGAGTCCCCTGGACGTGGTGCAGGGTGAGGTGGTGGTGGTGGGGGGACAAAATCTTCCCTTTCGCTCTCAGAGATAGCAGAGGACAGAGGAGGTGGCTCAAGAAGGGTCTCCTCAGGAACCACCTCCTCTAAGGGAGAGATCTCAATCACAGCTGCTGGAAACATGTTGGAATTCTCCTTATCCTCTTCAACCACACCTGGCTGGTAAACTGGCTCAGAGGAAGTGGTTTCCATGGCAGCCAGCGTGGTTTTCTGGTAAAGCAGTTTCTGAATGTTGGGTCCCGCAGGCCCCTCAGGCTCAGTGATGGAGCTGCGCTTCTTCAGGGGGCGCGGCGCATTATACAGCTTCTTGCGCAGAGCCTCCAGGTCCACATCACTTTGGTGCCGGTAGGGGTTGGAGATGAAGGGCAGTAGCTTAGTAGGGCTGAGGGGCCGTGGGGTGCGCTCCGTCTCCTGGCCCTCAGGGGCCCCGTGGCCCACAGTCCCCCCATCCACCTCTGGTTCTGAGGCGCTGCTGCTGCTGCTGCCACTGTGTTGATCCATATAAGGGTTTTCTGGGCACTGGTTCAGAGATGTCTGAGACCCCCCAGAGATGACTGGTTTCCCATACACTACAGAGCAAAGGCAGCAATGGCATATTTTGCATCAAATATAGTGGAGAACAGCACAAACCAACATTCTAAATATGCAACGGATATAACTGTTAAGAAAAGGTACATTTTAAATTAAAAGACTAAAGACATTCCTCACATTCAGCTTTATATTGGTTGCATGAAAAGCAGAACATTGCCAGAGGGCTCAGACACTGATGTCAAGTCAGGCCTTTTAATAATCCTGACATTAGCACTTACACACATATATATCATGCACTATGGCAAGCCAACTAGATCAAAGTCTGAAACCACTGCGGCCAAATACACTTTATACCTAAGGTAATGTTCCAAAGATATGCCCAGCGCGAAACAGTATTCAACATGAATGAATACTGCTTGCCCTGACCCACTTACACACAGAACCATATCCAGCTCCATCTGTGGCAGAAGGCTCAAGATATAGCAGCAGGTCCTAATATATAACACATGCTCCTAAACTAAATGATACAGAAAAGCATCCCTAAAATGAATGCTCACTTACCACTAACAAAGTTGTTGCCTCGGATCTGAGACCTTGATAGCGCTCCCTGCACACCCTGTTGGGATGAGGAGTCTCCTATGTACATCTTATAGATGTAGCTCGCAGCCCCCGACTGTGGTTTTTGAAAGGCGTCTTTGGCCCCAGGGAGCTCCGGGGTGAAGGGACGAACTGTGGCCGCTGGTGGGGCTTCTTGTTTAGGCAGAGGGAGAGTGTTGCTCTGGCATGAGGGGAGAGGCAAATGACCCTGAGAGCCAGTAGTTTGCTGATGGATGGGACCTTTGGCTTTCCCTGGGAAAGTACTTGTTTGATAGACCTGCTTGCCATATGGTAGCTGGGCGCCTGGAGGAAAGTTGACCTGTCTGGGTTTGTTTGGAACTGGAGGAGGAACCTTCACCACCTTTCCCACAATCTAGGCACAGAAAAAAATCTAAATTTCAGATTATTTCTGCAGGTCATATCAGGTTGGATTTAAAATGTCATAAAGCATTGTGTATTGTTTCAAAAAGAGGTGGTTTCAATCATCCATAATTTGTATATAGTCTCATATTTTGCACTCCAAGTTAAAAATAGTTCAACTTTGGAGGTCACTTGACCACTTAATGGATTGTTGCTTAGCTACATGTCTTTGTTAAGCCATGAAGCTAACTACCTAGCTAACTATAGCACACCTAAGAAACAACAAATGAGCAATCAATTTCCACCCGCAATTTTTTTAACACGGGGAAATATTACCAACTTGCCAATAATCTAGACAATGTCAGTGGTAAAGGTGCTATTTAAACTAACAGTATGGTTTTAATTTTAGGGTTCATATTTGTATAGGCAAATAGCTTTGGAATCATCTTAAAATTAATTTTTGATGGTGTATGATCAATTAAAGAACAGATAAATGCACATGTTCACACTAGTTATCCAGGATAAGCACTATGTAGTGCTGGGTTCTAGAACCAGCTTTCACAGCACTACAATGCTTGTAATGCTGCCAGACACTAGTTAGCACGTTAGTTTTATCAGTGCCAACTCGACTTGGTGGTGTTTGCAGGGTTTTTGCATGCCTTTTAAATGTTTGCTAGTTTGCTTGCTAGTTTTAGACCACAAATCCTTACTGCTGATTTATATATAATTTGTTTATTGGATCTTAGCTAACCCCTATACCCCTAGATCTATGATAAATGGGAAATCAATTAAATGGTTAAAATTTGTAAAAGTTGTCCACAGGGTCAAACGTTTGAGTGTGGGCTTACCTGGGCATCCCTGACCAGATCCTCACTGCTCTGGTTCTTCCGGAGGGAGGTAGGGGGCAGCACCGTCGCTTGCGTCTCAATGGACTCAAACATTGAGAAAGGGCGCACTTTCCTGTCCTGCCCCCCTCGCTTTAGTACCTCAGTGTCATCTGCTACAGAGGCAAAGAACATATTGGTACTTCAACAGCTGATATAGAGGCTTGTCAAATGATTGATTACTGATGCCTCCTATGTCTGTAAGCCAGTGTAGGGCAGTGCCATGGGTGGGCAGGGACTAAGGGTTACCTTGCTCCTCTGGGGGGTGTGTGTTTGTCCTGGGGAGGGTAGAGGATGGGAAGCTTGGAGTAGAAATGCTCTGGTCCGACAGGTTGGCCACCTTTGGTGACTGGACACCTGTGAACATTAAGCCATTAGAAAACTACTGACCTCAAAAGGTAAAGTTTTAGAGAGTAGAGACACACTGCAGAGCAAACATCACGCTCATGCTTGGGCTGGAGGAGTGGGGGAGGAGTGGGGGTGGGGAGGTTTACACTGCAGAGCAAACATCACACTCATGCTTGGGCTGGAGGAGTGGGGGAGGAGTGGGGGTGGGGAGGTTTACACTGCAGAGTAAACATCACACTCATGCTTGGGCTGGAGGAGTGGGGGTGGGGAGGTTTACACTGCAGAGTAAACATCACACTCATGCTTGGGCTGGAGGAGTGGGGGTGGGGAGGTTTACACTGCAGAGTAAACATCACACTCATGCTTGGGCTGGAGGAGTGGGGGTGGAGTGGGGGTGGGGAGGTTTACACTGCAGAGTAAACATCACACTCATGCTTGGGCTGGAGGAGTGGGGGAGGAGTGGGGGTGGGGTGGTTTACACTGCAGAGTAAACATCACACTCATGCTTGGGCTGGAGGAGTGGGGGTGGGGAGGTTTACACTGCAGAGTAAACATCACACTCATGCTTGGGCTGGAGGAGTGGGGGTGGGGTGGTTTACACTGCAGAGTAAACATCACACTCATGCTTGGGCTGGAGGAGTGGGGGTGGGGAGGTTTACACTGCAGAGTAAACATCACACTCATGCTTGGGCTGGAGGAGTGGGGGTGAGGTGGGGGTGGGGAGGTTTACACTGCAGGCTCACAGCACACAGAGGAGAAGACAGGACATTTAATCATGACCGCAATTATGTTCAGAAAATCCTCTCTCTACCCAGGATAATTAGTCTTCTCCAACTAACCAATTTGAACTGTAAACAAATGCACAAACAGTGCACAAACTGAATATGCAATCAGGAATATCAAACATTAGAACCCGTAATATCTCGCTCAGAGACTGATGCGACAAATGACATTTCTGACAGCATTTCAGAAGTAGTAACACTGCACACACACCACTTGTGGGGTAGGCACAAGACGGGAAGAGAAGACATCCCAGGAGAAAAGAGAAGAGCTCTCAAACATGGATAAAACAGCACAAGGAACCTGTACCTTTCCTTTTCGCCCGCAACTCTTTCAAAGGTTTAAATAAGAACAGAGCTTCTAAAAAAGCAAGTAAGAGACACAAACACAAAACGTGATGAATATCTAATCAATGAACCTAAAACATAACCAACTGGAGATGAGTGGAAAGTGTGAAAGTGTGGTGGGATACACAGAACTAGACTCATCCGTCGGGCAGATCCGCATTTTTCTGCCCCCCCCGTCTCACTCACTCACTCACTCACTCACTCACTCACTCACTCACTCACTCACTCACTCACTCACTCACTCACTCACTCACTCACTCACTCACTCACTCACTCACTCACTCACAGGGGTAAAAAAAAAAGAAAAAAAAAGAGGTAAGCGTAAAAAAATCCACTGTGTACTATAGATAAAAATACAACAGTGTGGCTGTGTGAATGTTTACATATGAGCTCTCGTTTGGAAGGCTTCTTTGGAAAACATCTGTGTGAGTAACAATTGACTCGTCTCTTTTATTGACACAAAACACTAGATGAGATTCCGGTCCACTTGACTGTTGTTCTGTCTCTTCTTACATACTGCCCTGACTCAGGACTACCAGGTCATTCCAACTCAATACACTTCCTGAAGTGTACCCCAACAAATTTGTTTTTATTGCAAGGGGTAGTTAACCTTACTGAACGTATATGCACCATTCTCTTCCCTATATAATGTGTAACACACTGGACCCTTATGACAACTTCCTGTTGTTCTAAATAATGTGTAACACACTGGACCCTCATGACAACTTCCTGTTTTTCTATATACATGGACATAGAGATTAACTCTATCCGTGGTAGGTTTTTTACAGCCCAGCCCATGAAGTGCACTGTGCTGTACAGTATCAGAAATTTACATTTGAGGGAAAATGGACTTTAACAAAGCTGTGGTACTGACAAAGTCTTTGCCTGCTGGATGCATTCACTGTGGGATGCAATCAAATGTATTCCTGAATGTTTACCTGACCTACATATATAGATATACTTTTACCAAGCGTTTCCCTTACTTCCCAGGTCCAGGTCCTTGTCCTCATTCTAGCTCTTTCCCAGAACCTTCAACTTAGTTAGTGTTTTAAAACAGTTAATGGAAATGTTCAGAACTGGGCTGTGATTCTTTCATTCATAAAGAAGATGCAGAAATCGAAAAAACCCTTAGTAGTGATTTTTTTAGTTTAAAACATCAACAAATGCTGGGCCAATTCTTTTCCATGCTTGAATTTATGCAAAACCATCTACATCAACTATTGCATAAAATCATCAAATGATTGAAATAGAAAATAAAACCAAATATGGAACTAGACATCCCAATGATCAGATATGGTGTGGCAGCCTTCTCTGCAGCTCTACCTTCAGAGCTTAGAGTCACATCAGAGTTGATATCTGTTGAAAATGACGGGGAAATCCCACAATCCACTCCTCCTGATGCATGTATGGGCAGTCAGACAACAATCATGAGCCAAAGAACCCACACACATAACTATGGTATCATCGTGTGTCAACCCTTCAAAACACTCTGGACCTGTATGCTCACTGATAACTTAATGGTAGACAAAGACTACAAACATTTCTCACTGTTACTTCACAAATATAAGGTACTGTATGCTGTTAATGTCCATGTCAGTAATTTGCCATTCGTTTCTACTTTTATTTTTGTATGGTATGATGAGGAGGCAACATGGTAAAAACACAATCAGATTGTCAACAGAAGCAGCCAGCAACATTTAGCACAAATTTGTATTAGAAATATCCAATAGGCCAATGATCTGCTGGGGTTAGTCTGTGTTGAGTGTTTCGTTACCTGTGCTGGCCTTGAGTTCTGGGATGGTTCTCTCTGGTGCTGGCAAGGTTAAAGAGCCATCTGGGTAAGTAGGCTTGACCAACAGCTCGTGCCTCAGTTGTCCACGGGGCATAGTGGAGGACTGAATGTAGGGGCCCACTGCTGCCACACGAGACCCACCGCTCTGCTGTTGGGTTTGGCTGTCAGAGGACACCTGCACAGAGCACAGAAATTATATATGTAGCTTTACGAAAAGATTTAAACTGTTAAATTGTTATTGTGAAATGATTAAATATGACATGTTGAACTGATAAAAGCCCAGCAGAGTTCAAAACACCACATTATTAGGCCCATAGACCAATATGTTAAACAGGCACACTTGAAAGCCAGCCACATAAGGCTTAAGGGAGAATTAAGGGAAATGATTAATGTAGAATATAGTGGCAAGGTAAGTGACGAGCTGAGTATGGGTAGCCTAATAAATGATGGGCAACTGGATTATTAGTGTGCTTGCCCGAAGGGAAGCACAGTATTGTTATCGTCAAGTTTTCTTTATTTATTCTCCCCGTTTTTCTTGCAGCTAACTACTCCTCGCCCGATTGAGCTAGAGACGCCATTCAAACACCAAAACGTCCGGCCCGATCCGGTGCAGGTTGCTATGACTTTTCGTGGCGGTACTTCTTGCCACTCCTTTTTTATTCCTCTTTTTCATCACCTTTTTCTCTCATTGACTAACATGGGGAAGGTTGAGCCATTGTGACGTCACCCGCTCTATCAGTCGCTCTCCATTCAACTGTAGGAATATTAAGAGACACCTTCCAGGGCTCTACAGTGCAAGTATTTCACTCGCATAAATAGGTACGTGCAAACTTGAAAAATAATTTACAAGCACAGTGTGCGAGTGACAGACAGTTGTCAATACGGCGCCAAAAAGTGAAGCATTCCATTGATTTCACATGGAAACAAGTGACAGGGTCGCGACTCCAGGGTTTTCGACGGGACCAACAGCAGCAGCAGCATAATCATCATCTGGATTTACTGACATTTTCGGTATATATAAACACATAATATCAATTGGTAACTGGTGTGTTGTATCCTGTTTATGTCTGATACTTTATAAACATTTATGTTTTACGTTAACTTATTACACTAGGCAGCAGTATTGTGAAGTAGAGCTAGAAATGGCTTTGCTAGCTCCCATATTGTAGCTCACACCTGCAACTGCTCAATTTAGGACAGAAAGGAGTTTGGTAAATTAGCTTGTAACTGTCAATGATAACTAGTTATTAGAATATATTAGCCAACGTTAAGTTGACTTCAAAGGGGCAGTCGAGTGTTTAGGTTGTGTCAGCTAGCTTGGAAAGCTAGCTAATAATTTTTGATTGAAGCTTCACGTTAGCCTCGGTAAACGTTTAGCTAGCTAACGTTAGCTAACTATGAGGTAGCATATCCCAAGTTATACTAGCTTTTGATAGCTAGCTAGTAAACTCATTGCAGTATGGGCTAAAGGACAGGGCTAGCTAATCATTTTCGATTGAAGCTTCACGTTAGCCTCGGTAAACGTTAAGCTAGCTAACGTTAGCTAACAATGAGGTAGCATATCCCAAGTTATACTAGCTTTTGATAGCTAGCTAGTAAACTCATTGCAGTATGTTTCCTTTTACCAAGATAACAATTTCGGACAGGCTACACACAACATTAATCAAGCAAAAAATAAATGAATATGTGACTGGTTTGAATAGCCTTGTTTATTTGGGCAATTGTTATTATAATCATTGACACCACTTTCAACTGTCAAAACTATCCGTCTAGCTAAATCTGTTGGTAATGAGATTTCAAAGCATTTCATATGGAGGATATGTGGTTGATTTAATCTAGACGTGATATTCTCATATATTTGAATGACAATTCTGTTAATCAAGTATTGCCTTAAATTATTATTTACATTGATTTAATTGGAATTCAGCTGATCTGTATCTTGGAGACTAATTGCATCCACAATTTAAGTACTGCAAGCTAGACTACTATGCAGTAGACACAACACAGGAGGTCCCTGGGCCTGAGAAGGGAAGGGAAGGAGTTTAATGTGGCTATAATATGGAATTTTAAATGTGCCTGAAACTAGACTAAATTGTAATGAGTTTTCGAAAACTAGACTGAAACTAAGAAGGATAACTATGACTAAATGTGACTAAAACTAATATGCATTTTTGTCTTAAGACTGAATCTAAAAATAGCTTCCAAAATGAACACTGAGATAGGGGACCCCTTAATCTGCAATTCATGGTTGCTAGCTCTAATCAGATGTACTACCTAGGCTTATAAGAGAAGACTAACTTTTTATGCCAACGAACACCAATAACTAGAACTAATTTGACAGACTATAAACCAATGTGATACACGTGCTCTCTATCTATACAGTAAAAGTGTTGCTTACGTTTGATACTAGACCTACAGTCTAACTCTAACTGCATTAAGTCTAACATATAGGCCTATCTTACAATAAACTTTAAGTAAAGCTGGCTATGTAACCGCATTCATTCCAATATTGTTGCAGAGATGTTTCCTTTTACCAAGATAGCAATTTCAACAATTCACTTAGCTCAGTAAGTCAGTATAACGAAACTCTGAGATACCCTCATATGTCTAAACGTCAGTGGAGCCAAAATATAATGGTTGAGCTTGGTTGCTTGCTAAAATATATTGGAAGAACCCCACTACACTGATTGAGTAGATGTAAATACATGTTAATTCATAGGCACTTGATCTCTCTGTCACAGAGCAAGCACACTCTCGCAGTTCGTTCACGAAACGCATTCTAGTTTTATTCACTGTCTGATCGATGTTGAGCTTAGCTGCATAACCTATGGACCAATGTAGTAACTGAGTGTTCAACGTTATGCTGTCAAACTGTGTGGAGATTATTATGTTGCACCTGCCAGACGTTGAAAGAGGCAGGTTACATTTCCAAGAAAGAACTAGCAGAATATCTTCCTGAAAACAATTTCCATGCAAGGCCTGCCTTCTTGATCAGACTCACCCAAATTAGGTCTACCTTGAGGGCGCTTAGGTCTGTGCACATATTAGTAAATTACTAGGTTTGTCAAAATTGTAATTTTCTATGATTAATTAGCACAGAATAATCACACTCTATGAAACAAACTATGAGAAGGGTTAATCAGGAATAAAGAAAATGTGTTATTCATTAAATGAAATGAATTGAAGTATCTGTTGTTTGCCATTAAAGCAGCCAGGAGTTATATTCCAAAACTAGCACTTACTACCTAAAAGGCATACAAAACCTTGCAAACACCACCAACAGCCTAGTTAACACTGAGAGAAGCTTGCCAATGCACTAACTGGTGTCTTTTGGCAGTACAGCTGGTAGCCTTTTAGCTGGTACACAGAACTAGAACTACATAGGGCATATCCTGGGTGGCTAGTGGGAAGGACACAGGTGTTAATCTGTCCTTCACATGACCATATGCGATCAAATTGAATTTGAGAATGATGCCAAAACTAGTTGCCTATAAAACCATACCTCAAAAAGTGTCAAATTGTTGCAAAGTGTTACTACAATGGATCTGTTGTTTACCAATGCATAGCAGTGTGATTTGTATTAACTAGATTTTTTTCTTTTTTTAATTGCTTGGCAGCCCTAGACATTACCGAATCAATGTGCCCTTGTAATCAAAATAGCTTTAAAGATGCCCTTCTTTGTTGCACATTAGAACCTGTGGTGCGCATCTATCAAATTAGGGCCCTATATTCCTAGTGTATAGACACAATGACAGAGTGATACATCCTCTCTAAACCCTTTCAGAGACAAAAGCTTACATTCTTTCCTCCATTGCTATCAGAAATGATACCTCAACACCAACATCTTTGACTTAAATCCTTACACTGGCTGCAGGTCACAGATCTGAGGCACTGCTGCCTGTTTATAAGTCACTAAATGGGACAGGACCAAATCCCTCAGATACCCAGATATGTTAAAGCAGAACACACCTATTAGACCTCTCAGATCACTAGAAAAAAAATCTGTTGGTAATACCGGTCAGAACTAAACATGGTGCAGCAGATTTTACTCGCTATGCTACCCAGCTCTGCAAACAAATTTCAGATGGCATCAAAGTTGCTCCAACTGAAGCCAGTTTCAAATCGAAGACCCGTTTGGGTAGTCTTTATTTTTTTACTTAGGAAGGTTCCTTACAGAGTGAAATGACCCGGAGGTATCTAAGTGACAGCCATGATAAGAACTGGTCAAATTCTCTAAATGCTTAAGAAAGGAGCTTCAATGTATCTTTTTTTGTATCTCCTTAAGCATAAGGTACACTGGAGCATCCACGAGAGAAAAGGAGAGAGTATTGCCTCATAATTCCTTGCAACAGCAACAACCCAATCAACAACCGATCAATGTGACCCATGTCAATAACATCTGCCTTTCGCATAATTAGTATAGTATCATAATTAGTAATTAGTATCCCAGTGCAGGCGGATTCTCGTAGGACAGCGGTTGTCTTTGCCTAAATCCTTACAAATTTTACTTCACATCTATCCTTGATCTCACAACGTTTTCATGGAGCTAAAGGAAAAGTGGTTAGGAAAAGTGGTTAGCAAAAGACGATACGACGGACAGTCGGACCGCAGCCCTAGTTTATCCCTAGCCATAGACAGATGCTTTTTGCTGATCAAACGCACTCTGCTCTTTATTGATTTTGTTCTATAATGCACTTTACCTTTTGTGTTATGGTATCTGCTTATTTGTAAAGCACTTTAAAATGTGTACGAATTGTGCTCTATAAATACACTTGATACACAATCCTCCAGTCATTTATACAATAGTCAATAGGATGCATATAGACAATGAACAAGATAGACTGAGTGGGGGGGAAAGAAACATCAACACATCTGTACACACACACACACACACACACACACACACACACACACACACACACACACACACACACACACACACACACACACACACACACACACACACACACACACACACGTCATTCAGTTAAGGATTTTTACCTTAGGATGAGAGTCTTTTGAAGCCTTCTCTTGAACAGGAAAGCCATTCTTGAGGGGGGAAAAATACAAACTTAAAACAAACCTAGCCCTGTTTAAACCAGCTTGTTCTTTTGGACTAAAACAAACCTAGCCCTGTTTAAACCAGCTTGTTCTTTTTGACTAAAACTGTAATGCATGAGGAGATAAATAGTGTCAGTTTGGGAGGCTAAATCAACTAGAACCACCGACTGTTCCCAGTCTAAGTGGGCAAGGTTGCTGGTCAGCAAACACTAGTATTCCAGGGAGACTGCAAAACAGACCTAATCCCTTTGTGTCCATCTGAAAAAGGCCCCTTCATTTAAATTCTTTTCAGTACAGCACTAAACCATCTCCCCATAGCGGTGCATGGACACAGGGAGCTTTCTGTCATCTGCCCAGCCACCCTACTCCTTGCGATGACATGCATCAGAAAAAGACTGATCTGGAACCAGGTCTAAATCAATAACATGAGCTAATTCAGTTAGACAAAAGCAAACACTAGGACTTCCTCTTGACAGTTTGTTTTGAGGAGTGCTAATTTATTTGACATTCTGCTTAGATGAACCATAATGCAATAGGTTCACAAACTCATCTATTTTTTAATCACCTCCTCCCCCTCAAATGATCTGTGCGTATATTTTTACTAGCCCTCTCTTAATTAAAGTTATATTAATATGCTACTAATGAGTTTCATACCATCAAAACAGAAATTAAGTATAGGAGTCATGTAAGGTGATTGTGGCAAGATTCTGGACTTAGGAAACTGACAAGTTATTGAAGTGACTCACAGGTAGGTTCTCTTTCTGTTGTAGAGCAGCCTTCTTCTTCCAGAGGCGCTCTCGGAGCTCATTCACACGCTTGTCCATGGCTGCCACCTCCTGGTTCCGTTTGTTCAGGTTCTCCCGTTGATGCTGGAGCTTGACATTCTGGTCTTGGTTTAGCTTGTTCCTTAACTGTAAACAAGACATAGACATGCCAATCTAATCAAACCAATACATTCAAAGGAAGAGTTATTCAACATTATTATGCTGCCAGCTGATGTTCAGTGTAATTGTGTGTAATTCAGCGTATTTGTTCATTTAGTTTTTACTTGGATCTGAATTACGTATGACAAGGTGAAATCTTTTTTTGCACTTTAAAAAATAAAAACAGTGAACAGAACTGATCTGGGACAGCTTTGGCAAAAGGCTCTGAGCCTTAAATGTTTCACAAAGTAAGTATTATCTTGAAAGGAGGTATCCCAGATGTTTTGTTGATGTTATCTTTCACTGGCAAGGGCCTTAATATCACATCACATGCCTTTCTAGGGAACTTCCATGGTTCATACAAAAATTGTTGCGGTACATAACAATATATCTTTCAGAGCAATAATTCTTTCTGTTTTTCCTGATCATTGTTTTAGCTCATTTGGAATAGGCACAGTTATGCTTAAGAACAGCCAATACAACAGTACCTCTACATCCAAGTCATCTAGCAGAGGGGCTGGAGAAAAAGAACAAATGCTGTACATTTTCCTTTGCCGAGGTAGTCATAGGTGGTAAGGTGCACCAAAATCAGAGAACAAGATCAGAAATTCCATTTATTTCACCTGTAATTCTTTGTAAAGGCAGTCCAGTTCAGCCACCAAGCTCTGGTTGTTGTTGAGGGGGTCCATTTTGCCAGTCTTTAGTATCTCTAGCTGTCTGCTCAACTCTTCAACCTTGGACACAGCCACCACCAGCTCACGCTGTTTGTGCTGAAACAGACTATTCATCTGCTCGATCTCCTCCACTGGAATACAGACACAAAGAATTGGACACAGTAGAGTACAATCAGGCAGAGCAAGAGTGACTGAGTGTATCAAATCAACACTGACATATGGTGGGGTGACTATGGGGATGCTTGGCCTACACTGGACTCAGACAAATTCAACCAATTGACTACATCCTGACGAAGTAGTCCCACATCAAAAAAGTACCATACAATTTATGTAGACATGCTATACCCTCTGGTTTGCATCTGTGTGGATGTAATGACCCCCAAAACACACATAAAGATTTCCAAAAACTACTTGAAAACCAAAGAAGACATTGGACTTTCCAGTGATCTGACCTCTACCCCAGTGAACATTTATGTGGACACATGAAGATCCTGTCCAAACCGACCTGGTATATTTAAAAACACATCATTATTTCACTGTTTAGCCCTGCCACACTAAAACAGTGTTTTCCAACACCATAGTTTTCAAAAACCCGCTGAGGTGCCGATCGTTTTGATTTATTCAAAACTTGTTTTGTTTTCTGCATAGCCTTATGATATGTGTTTGTAATGTAGAAAGGTGTGTAGGCCCAAAGGATCTCAAACACTTTTCAAAGATTACATTTCATAATTTGATAAATGTGTCAATGAGACATGTCTAACAGTACAGACTTCCTAGGCGGTACTCTGGCGGTACTCACCCAACTTTCCATTGCTGAGGCGTTTCTGCTCCACCTGTCCCTTGAGGGCCCGCACCTTCTTGAGGCGAGTCTCCTGCCTCTCCACATTCTCCCGCAGTCTCTGCAGCTTCTCCTGCTCCACGGCCTGCTGCTGCTGCCTCTGGTCCTGCTGCTTCAGGTAGCGCAGGCGCTGCTCCTGTTTGGGTGGGGAGGAGACTTAATTAGCAGAGTTGACTTTATCAAATAACCATTGTTATACCTCCCTAGTGTTACAACTATGAAAACTGAAAGCTTGAGTTGTGACATGTTGCAGAGGACCACACCAGTCGCTCCATTGTGTTTGAATCTCCCTCTCTTTGAATATCACTTTTCATTGTACCTTGTGATGTGGAAGGAGATAAATGCTGTTTTAGGGTTAGAAGTTTTACTGTTAGGGTAACAGTTCCATATGTGACACCACTAATTTAATCCCCAAAACATTCTGATCAAACACATTTATTTTTATAGTCTGTACAAGGGGCTTGGTTTTTAATGAACTCATCTGTCATAAACACAACACAGACCCATTCCTGCCTCCCCTGTTTGTGCACATTTTAATTTGGGGGTTATGAAGTATCTAAGCAGATTCCGCCAACAGAATTCCCTCCAGAGGCCTGAGCTGGTGGAAGTGGACTGCACAGAGCACATATTTAACCAGTCCTCCTCTGAAATGACCAGGCCAGACTCTTTCTCCCATTTTAATCTAACCTTATCTGTTCAGTGTTTTCTACTGGATTGAATACTTGAGTATAATCTTGAAACAAGTTTCCTGTTGTCCGTAAATTTATACATGTTAATAAATATGTCAATTAAACTGGCATCACCTGTCTCCTTAGATTTAATCTCCTTATTAAAGTAGGTCCTGGTTTGTAAATACCTAAAGAAATCGAGTTTTTCTAAACCATACTTCTCTGAAATTTTCTGAAAACTATCCAGTTCTCCCTTTGATAAAATTGAACACTAAGAAGTGATGCCAATTCTATGCCAATATTTAAACCTCCCATCGATCCTCGCCGGCATAAAGTCCGGGTCAAAAGAGACCAATCTCAACAGTCTAGACCGTCTTTCAAGTAGTGTTGATTTACATTCCTTAAACCAGATTCTAAGAGGAACGGCAGTCCATTGATTTAAACTTTTAACATGCTGCCCAAACAAAATGTTGCTTCCTAATATGGATTGCAGCGGTATATCTAGCTGTGAAGTTTCCAAGTCTTTCCATTTTGCTATATACATTGGGTTACAGCAACATGCTAGTGGTCTTAATTGTGCCGCCTTGTAGTAGTCTGTCAAACATGGTAATTGTAAGAGCCAAAATGCTGGTCTGTATGTACGTCGTAATGTCTTGTATGTAACACCGGGTGGCGCATGTCCATGACTTGCGTCAGGTATATAGGTAGCACATACAATGTTGCTGGTAGGTGTTTGACCCGGAAGGGCAAAGGGTTTTTGACCGCTTGTGCGCGGCACTCTGTATTGCAATGTGGGAACTGCGATGGAATAATGCTTTACTGGAATAAATTGACCTCCTTTGGATTACAACGACAACATTTGTCCATAGGCGTTTGTTTACCACAGGGCAAAGCAAGTAAGTTTAGCACGCATAACATCCAGCGCGTCGGACAGGCCTTCCCCGGGCTCAGGCACCTCAGTAGTTCAGTATCAGACTGAACTCCTTTAACAGTAACGATCTACCCCCTTTTTCTTTAGGAAGTTGCAGTGTTTTAAATTTAATTCGTGGTCTTCTACCCCCCCCCCCATATGAATCTTGATATCCACTTATCCCATTCATTAAATTGTTGCAGTGGTACTATAACTGGTAGGGATTGAAAAAAAATACAAAAGTCGGGGGAGTACATTCATTTTTATCGTTTCTATTCTATTATGCATATCTAAAGGCAGTTGGGACCACCTGTCATCTGCCTTGATGTTTTTACTTATGGGGCCATAATTGCTATCATATATTTTGAAAATGTCTTTTGGTATTTTAATTCCCAGATACTTAATGACTGATGAGGTCCATTTGAAATTAAATCTATTTAGCATGTCTTTTTGAGGGGAGTAGTTATAACTTAGAGTTTGTGTTTTTTGCACGTTTAATTTGTAATCAGAGTAAGTTCCAAAATCTTTTAGCAGGGACATGAGTCTAGGAATGCGGACCTCTGGTGTTGTAATAAAGAGCAAAACATCATCTGCATATAGACAAATCTTCTGCTCTACGCCTCTAACCATGACTCCTTTTATCACTTCGTCAGCCCTGATTAACTGTGCCAGGGGCTCTATAAATAAAGCAAAGAGGGCGGGACTTAGGGGGCAGCCTTGGCGACAGCCTCTCTCCAAGTTGACAACCTGAGAGAGGTGTCCATTAATCTTTATTCTGGCGTTTGGTGAGGTGTATAGAGTTCTTATGCAGTTAATAAAATCATCCTTGAAGCCAAATCTTCTCAACGCCAAGTACAGATATTTCCAGCGAACCGAATCGAACGCCTTTTCTGCGTCTAAACTAATCACTGTGGTTCCAATATTCCTCTTATTCACATGATCGATAACGTGTAGCACCCTCCTAATGTTATCTTGTGTCTGTCTTTCACGCACAAAGCCAGTTTGGTCTGGGTCCACTAGTTCTTCTATTATATGCTCTAACCTTTTCACTAAAATTGACGTATACAATTTGTAGTCTATATTGAGTACAGAAATTGGCCTATATGCGCTACATTCTTTTCTGTCCTTCCCCTCTTTAGGAATAACCGAAATGATTGCCTCTCTCCATGAACTTGGTGGATCACATTTTTAAAGTGTATAGTTGAAGCAATCAAAAAGCAAAGGCACTATTTCCTTCTTAAAGGCCTTGTACCACGAGGCTGGGAGCCCATCAGTTCCGGGCACTTTCTGAGCTTTTAATCTAGAAATTGCTTTCCCTATTTCCTCCATTGTAATCTCTGCCATCAGGGCTTTATTCTGTTCACCTATAGAGGGTAGATCTAATGACTCCAGAAATGAATGAATTTGCTGAGGGCTGGTTGTATTTGGTTCCTTATATAAGTCTCTATAGTAATTTTCAAAAATATGTTCAATATCCTCTAATTTATGGCATAATTTTTTAGTTACAGGGTCCTTAATTTCATATAGAGCTGTCTGCTTGTTGTTTCCTTAACCTCCATCCCAGAAGCTTCAGGGCCCTTGGTCCATTATCATAATATCTCTGCTTTGCAAATTTGGCTTTTTTCTCTAATTCTTCCTCACATAGTTTGTTTATTTCTTTTCTGACATTTCTTATTTGGTTTAGAATACAAGGTTCCTTACTTTCGATGTGTTCCCTCTCTAAAACTTTAAGATTCTCTTCTAAATCAGACAGCTTTTTATATTTCCTTCTTTCTGTGCGAGGTCAATGCTATACATTTTCCTCTGATCACTGCTTTTGCAGCGTCCCACAGAACACTTGGCGATACTTCTCCATTATTGTTATTGTCCATATAATCTTTAAATTCCTTCTGTACTTGTTCCTTGCAAGTCATGTCATTCAAGATGCTTGTATTAAGTCACCAAAGCATGTTTTTCTTTGTATTATCCAGGTGTACAGTTAAATAAACAGCTGAGTGGTCAAATATGTGTCTGACTCCTATCCTACAATCTTTAAGTCTGTGTCTGTCTGAGTTGTAAGTAAAAAAAATTGTCAATTCTTGAGTATACACCTTGTTGTAGCCGTTTTGGACATTTTTTGTCCGAACTTAAAGTTTGCATTTCCCCTGAGTTAGTTAGGTTGTGTTATGTAATTATACTGTTTCTATGTTTGCCTATTCTATGTTTGCCTATTGTTTCTTAACCTGCATATTAGACTACCATTGTTGAAATTTAGGTTAATTGTTTAATTGTCACCTGGACCGCTGATTAGATGCCACCTGGACGGCTTATGAGTAGCGTCACCTGAATGGCTAGGAGAGAAGAGGACTGGTAGCAAATGTTGGGTCTAGGTGGGTTAAAGATACGTTTTTTTGACCACTTTTCGATAATAGTTTAGCCCTTTTTAGTTTACTGTATTCACAGTTGATTGTTTTATACTACTCGTTTATGTTCACCCTTTTGAAGCCACAATAAATGGATTATTCTTTTAACTGGAAACTACCGAGAGTGCGTAATCCACTACCTGCTGACGACCCACGGCCTTGACAGGATATCGGAATATGGAAAATTAGAAACCATAGAAAGGCCGCCACACACCTTTACTTGCTGAATAGAATGTGAATTGTTTTTCTTTTGGGTGGAAATCCCTCCATACATGGATCAGTCCTAGCTCCATTAGCATTTTTTTTGTTATCCTGGCACTAGGAGTTAGTCTCTTAAATGTATTAGAGGAGTCATGTTTAGGTTGTAGCTGAATGTTCCAATCTCCTCCACATATTAAAACACCAGAGGCCTCAGAAGCTATCAAATCAAAGATTTCCCTGATAAAAGAATGGTCCTGCCCTGATGGATTATACACATTGACTAGTGTTACTTCTTTCTGGTCAAGATATCCTTTAACAAAGACATATCGACCCTCATTGTCACAGAATTTAGAGACCAGTTGGAAATTCACTCTGTTAGAAATTAGTATCGCCACTCCTCTCCTTTTCCCTTTCTAATAAGACGAGTGAAAAGTATTTTAAAAACCTAGTTTTTTTAACTTTTCATGTTCCATGTCGTTAAGATGGGCCTCCTGCCAAAACATTACATGCAGCTTTTCCTTTTTCATCTTTGCAATTACCTTACCCCTCTTAATTGGATTGTATAAACCATTTACATTTAGGGTAATCACCCTATATTCCTGACATTGCATTTAAACCCGCAGTTAAAAAAAAAGAGTTATGAACCTTTGGTGACCAACCATGAACATTTCGTGAACCATAACATGAACTCCACAAGTGAACACAAGACAAAACAAACAAACATAAACTCAGGTTGACCTCCACTTTGAAGTAGAGAACCACTTCTTTTTTTGGGGGGGGGAGTAGTCTAGTTAGTCCCCAGGGCCCCCCTACAGTGCAACCTATAGTACCCCTAACTAGTGGGTGTATTTTGTGCACTTTGTGTCTTGAACCAGAACCCTTACCCAGAATCAGTCTACTATATTCACTCTATGGGCTAAGGGCAAGCCAATGTAATTAAAAGGAAAATAATAAAATTATCTTACGTTCAGTATGAAAAAAAATATATAATAATTAATAATAATAATAATAATAATAATTCCTCTTAGTAGGGTGGACGAACTTGAAGTCGAAGCAACAGAATTTCACGCTAACATAACAAGGGAATACAGTTTCAATCTTAAAAGCAAATTACGTTAATAAGTGTCCTTGACTGGGCAATAATTTCGCTTACTCTAATCCTTGTCGTTTAATCAAAGTAATCGTGTGCCAGTCCGTTACCTCCCGAACCCCCTGACTCTCTATCATGGCCGTCGAAAACCTTGCAGCTTCTCCTTAATCCGCTCAACGGGTCTGTCGGCTGGGTGCAGCTCGCTGCCATGTCCTCCCCATCCTCTCCGGCAGCGCAACCCCACCAGCCAGAAGAAGTCGAAGAAGACTCGTAGCTTGGCTGGCGGTGGTGTTTGAAATCGTATTCCTTTTTCACGCAGAATTCTCCTTATTTGAGCGTACTCCTTCCTCTTTGCCAAAGTTTCAGAGGGATAGTCGTGGTCGAAGTAGATCCTCCTGTCGTTGTGGTAGATCTCCTTCTTCTTCCATGCAGAGTGTAGTACCAGTTCTTTAGTTTTAAACTCCTGGAAGTATGCAATCACTGACCTGGGCTGCGCATCATTAGGTGGCCGGGGGCCGAGCGCTCTATGGCATCGCTGTATATCAAGTTCAGTTTCGGCAAGGGGCTCCAACTCTTTTAAATAAAAAATTATCAATAAACTGTTGAATATTGTTTCCCTCAGCCCCCTCTGGGATGCCATAAATGCAAAGATTGTTCCGCCTCGAGCGTGCTTCCATGTCCGTAAGCTTCATCTGTAAACGTTCCTGAGTTTGTAGGGAGCTACTCAGCGCCTCCTTGAAGTCAGCATTCCACTCTTCCAGGTCGGATATGCGCGTCTCTGCTTCACTCACCCTGTCAGTTGTAGCTTTGAGGTCGGTTACCACTTCGCCCAGCTTCTGTTTAATTTCCTCTCGTACAACAGTTAGCTCCTTTTTCAAATCTTCTCTTATTCTGGTTTGAAAGTTGCCCAATTCGGACTTCATCTCCCTGGCCATATTTCGTATGTCTTCCCGTATAGCGGAGATGTTACCATCCATGTCCACCGTAACAGTATTTTGGGCGCGTCCGCCAGGGCCTTCTTGACGTTCGTCCATGCTGGCTCCTTCAGTCGCTGTTTTATCATTTTTGTCCACTTTCCCTTGCGGCTTGCCCTTGGTTTTCTTGTGTTTTTCCCCTTCATTCATTATTGAGCACAAATTTTAAGTCAAACGTATTTAAATTGGGGAATAAACTAAAAAGTTTTGTTTATGCGACCGTTCGCTTCAGTGTCATCGCTGGAACTCCCCAAAGAAATGCTGCTTGTGAACAAAACTACTATTGCCCCGGTCATGAATGAGGAAGAATTATGACTTCATGGCATGGTTATATCTACAATTTGAATATGAAATATTTTTTGTCATTGCTGTCCTTTTAGCTATAGCTAAATAGAGTTTTGTTTTCCCTTTTTATGGCATTGCTGTCAGTGGATGTAAGCTTTAAGTTAAGTGTATTGGATGATGATGCTAAACTAAATGCCGCTGTCAGGAGCTATTCCTTTTACTTACCAATGGCCATTGTAAAAACTACATTTTGTGATTCAGCTTGTTTGGCAATCGTCTGGAAATAAATCAATTCAATAACTTTTCGGCCACCTTTTTAATCATCCCTCCAAAATCCTAATATTTTTCCCCCCAATCGTTCTCTTTTTATTTTCCTTTCATCGGTGTCTTTTTCTTCTGGGTTGTCTCCATTCTCTCTTTTACCAAAGTACCTTGGAGGCCAGGAGTTGCTGTTGGGCATCAATCTGCTGCTGTTGTCTGGCTGCCATCTCTTGCAGCTCCGCAAGGGTCATGTCCATGCGTGGAGCAGATACCTGTACATGGGGGTAAATAAATAATCAAGAAATCAATGGCTCCTACCAAGTCCATAATGCATTTCTGTATTTTAGAGAAGGAACAGATATTTAGATTTGTTTGAAGAATGTCATTAGTGATATCAATTACAAACGACAGACTGAATTGTGTTCAGAGCCTGGCTGATACGGATTCATCAAAAGCATAGTGTACAGGCTTAATGCGAGTAGGCCAAAGTTCAAGCAGGCCTGTGAGGAAGTACAGTACCTTGCATAAGTATTCACCCCCTTGGATGTTTTACCCTTTTATGGCTTTTATAAATCAGTCATGGTCAATATAAGTTGGCTTTTTGGACAAAAAAAATCACAAAATAGCTCTCTTTAATGTCAAAGTGAAAACATATTTCTACACAGTTCCGAAATTAAATAAAAATATGTAATGAAAATAAGTGATTGCATAAGTATTCACCCCCTTTATATAAACTGACCTAATTCAACAGAGGTCCAGCCAATTGGTGCTAGAAGTCTCACAATTAGTGAAATGGGGATCAGTGTGCAGTGAATGAGTCTCATGTGATTGTAGTATAACGACACCTGTGTCTGGAAGGTCCATTCACTTGTCAGTATTCAGTAATCAGTATTCCTGGCTACTGTTACACCATGAAGACCACAGATCACCCTAAGAAACTCAGAGAAAAGGTTATTGAAAAGTACAGGTCAGGGGAAGGATACAAAAAAATGTCCAAGGCACTAAACATCCCCTGAAATTCTGTTCAATCCATCATCAAGAAATGGAAGGAATATGGCACATGTGTAAATCTGCCTAGATCAGGCCGTCTTTACAAACTGAGTGACCATGCAAGAAGGAGACTAGTAAGAGAGGCCACCAAGACACCTATGACTACTCTGAAGAAGTTTTAAGCTTCAGCAGCTGGTATGGGAGAGACTCTGCATACCACCACTGTTGCCTTGGTTCTTCACCAATCAAAGCTTCATGGAAGAGAGCCACTGTTGAAAAAATGCTCCACTTTGGTCTCATCAAACCACAGAACTTTCTTCCACTTGACCATGGAGACTCCCGCATGCCTTTTGGCGAACTGTAGTCGATCCTTTTTTTCAACAGTGGCTCTATTCCATAAAGCTTTGATTGGTGAAGAACCAAGGCAACAGTGGTGGTATGCAGAGTTTCTCCAATCTCAACTGCTGAAGCTTGAAACTTCTTCAGAGTAGACATAGGTCTATTGGTGGCCTCTCTTACTAGTCTCCTTCTTGCACGGCCCCTCAGTTTGTGAGGACGGCCTGATCTAGGCAGATTTACACATGTGCCACAATCCATCCATTTCTTGATGATAGATTTAACATAATTCCAGGGGATGTTTAGTGCCTTAGACATTTTTTTGTATCCTTCCCCTGACTTATACTTTTCAACAACCTTTTCTCTGAGTTGCTTAGAGTGATTTTGGGTCTTAATGGTTTAACATTAGCCAGTAATACTGATTACTGAATACTGACCAGTGAATGGACCTTCCAGACACAGGTGTCGTTATACTACAATCACTTGAGACACATTCACTGCACACTGATCCCCATTTCACTAATTGTGAGACTTCTAGCACCAATTGGCTGGACCTCTGTTGAATTAGGTCAGTCTATATAAAGGGGGTGAATACTTATACAATCACTTATTTTCATTACATATTTGTATTTAATTTACATAACTGTGTAGAAATATGTTTTCACTTTGAAGTTAAAGAGGGCTTTTTTGAGATTTTTTTTGTCCAAAAAGCCAACTTATATTGACTATGACTGATATATAAAAGCAATAAAAGGGTAAAACATCCAAGGGGGTGAGTACTTATGCAAGGCACTATAAAACAATAGAACCCAAAAATACTACTCTACAACACAGCACACTGCAATGGGGAGTTCCGTTTAACCGTGTTGAAATTTCATTAATTACATGTTAAAGAGTTCTATAAATGCATCAACAAAAGTGGACATGCGATTCCTTGACGTCCTTAGGGACCTTTAATCTAAAGCACCATTACACCACCAAACAAGCAGATAAGTATGATCATCTTGAAAGTGAGTAGAGGAAGAGAAAAGCTTCACAAGTTTAGAGAGTTCCCTCCTTTCAACAGAATTTTTTTCAAAGAACCAGAAAAGAATGTGATGCAGCCGCTGGCACTAAGTTATAGTGAAGCAATAGCAGAAGTCTGAAAGTGAGGGACAGTTTCTGAGCGACTGTAACTGTTGTGCTGCAGGTTGCCTATATCGTCTGCCCAGAGAAGGCATCTCTATTAAGAAATGTCATTCTCACAGAAAATACAGTGAAGGAATTACATTTTTCTGATTTGATGAAAGCACTGTCATAGGCCAAATGCACAGCTAGCTAACTTAATATTATCAGGGGTAGTGATGACCATTTAGAGATGACAGAAGAAATGCAGAAAATAATATTTCCTCATCCCCTATTGCACTGGCCCCCTTCTAAGAAGACCACCTGGCAAGTGGCCTGAAAGTAATTTGAGTTTGAGACCCCTAGGAGAGAAGAACTAACTTATACTTATAAATTAGCTGATAATCAGTTTACAATCAAATGCTTACATGGCTTAAATACTACTAAATCAAGGCAACTTTGACATAAAAAACTAAAATGTTCTGGTTGATAACTCACCCCATTCTCCATCCTTCTCTCCGATGGACCCTTCACTCCATTCTTCTTGTTTTCTGAGCCTCTGGAACCACCTACAAGAGAAGAGTTAGAGTTCTAACTAGATACCCAACAGCACCAAACACCCTCAACAATTGGATCGAGAACCATGAAACAGGCACCCTTGCTGGAATAGGCAAAAATGAAACACGGAAATGTAATATATGCATGATAGAGAGAAGACGAGCTCTATATCCAATTATGAAGGAATACAAAGCGCAAAATGCCAAAGTGCGGTTAGTCGTGGATCGATTGTATATCAACAACGCATTATACAGAGACTCGAAAGTCATGACATGGTTGTGAGTACATCCCCACCTTTTGTTGTTACTCTAGAAAGGTAAGTCAATCATGTTTCAAATGTATTTCTTATATGGACAGACTGCGTAAGACTTTGTTATCGGGCCGACTTTGTGTTGAAGTATGTTACGTCTGTCTATCCACTGTGCATTGTAACGCGTTTTTTCTTCCTCTTAGATAGACATTAGAACATGGTGCAGCGTTAAAAGCGCTGATTTTCTCGCTTTGTTAGACTTTTTGTTTGTTTGTTTGAGCGTTTGTTGCTGCTGTTGTTGTGTGTTTTGTGGAACTTTCTTTTTTCTTTGGCCTGAATGGGTGGAGCTATTTGCATTTGGGTCTGTCGCTCCTATGGTTTGGTGTACATTGGCTCAAGTGCCACTAGTAAAGTGACAATGCCTACTGTTAGGGGAAGGGAGGAATTATCAGGGAGGAAGAGGGGAGAAGATGCCAAATTAAAAAGGTGTAAATTTTGGTTGTTGTATTATACTTCCCATCTCAAATAATGTCAGCCATGATGGAAAAAATAACACGTCCTAAACAACCCTTTAACAACAGATATGGGATCTGAAGATATACAGATTGCAAGCTATAATTGTAATGGTTTAGCTGAAAAGAAAAAGAGAAATCAAATATTTACATGGCTAAAAGAGAAGCAATACTCTATTGTCTGCTTGCAAGAGACACACTCTGTGCTTGCAGATGAAACACTCTGGAGAGAAGAGTGGGGCGGGTCCATTTACTTTTCACATGGATTGAAGAACAGCAGAGGTGTAATGATTCTGCTAAAAAGGCAGTTGGATATATCAATACAAAACGTGGAGACACATGTAGATGGAAGATGGATCATTTTACAGATAACTTGTGAAGATACAAATATTTGTTTGATTAACCTTTATGGGCCAAATACTGATGATCCAATCTTTTTTGAGGAGATTAATAAAATCATTAGCAGATCTAATCTCAAAGGTGATTGCTACATAGTGTGTGGAGATTTTAAATGTTGTTCAGAATAGTGACATAGACCGAAAAAACAGTAGCATAAATTATCACACACAAGCACATAAAGCAATAAGGCTGATAATGGATGAGAAAGAATTGACTGATATTTGGAGATTGAAACATCCTAAGTTGAAGCGGTATACATGGCGTAGGCAAAATCAAGCCAGTAGAATTGATTATTTTCTTATTGATCTCTAAAGTTAAACGTGTTGCAATAGAAGATAAAATGAGATCAGACCACCAGCTTATCTCTTTGCATCTACAATTGACAGAATACCCTAGAGGTCCTGGATATTGGAAATTTAACCAAAAACTCTTGGAGGACAAGATCTTTTTGGAAAAAACTAAAACATTCATTGGTGATTTTTTTTCTAACAACACTGGTTCGGCAAATCCACTTGTAGTTTGGGATGCATTTAAATGCTCTTTTAGGGGCCATGCAATAAAGCTTGCCTCACTAAAACAAAAAAAAACAAAGATGATGGAACAGAATATTAAAAAGGAAATTGACTCGTTGACCCTACAGGTGGACGGGACAGAATCCTCTCTGGAGGTGTTAAGTAAACTTGAACAAAAACAAAAAGAATATGAGAACATTATAAATGAAAGGTCAGATATCTCATATTACAGGAAAAAAGCTAAATGGATGGAAAAAGGAGAAAAATGCAACAAATTGTTTTTAGATCTTCAACAAAGAAATGTTTCAAAGAAAAATATACAGAAGCTTATCAACAGTGACTCAACTACACTTACTACACCGATTGACATTCTAAATGAAATGGAAAAATATTTTGTAGAGCTGTTTTCAATTAATCCGGAGGTACAGCATGACCAAATAGCTGAAAAATCCTTTTTCCCACCAAAAAATATTAAATTATCACCTGAACAAAAACAGTCATGTGAAGGTCTTCTCACAAAGAATGAGCTCCATCAAGCCATCATGTCCTTTAAAAAAGGCAAAACACCTGGGCTTGATGGGATACCAATTGAGATATATCAGACATTTTATGATCAGATCGAAGAACCACTTCTGGAATGCTTTAATTTTTCCTACGAAAGAGGCATGCTCTCAGGTACCCAACGAGAGAGTGTGATTAATTTGCTCTTAAAGCAAGAAGCAAATGGCCACTATAAAGATCCAGTCCACCTTAAGAATTGGAGGCCTCTTACACTGCAAAATTATGATGCCAAAATATTAGCTAAATGTATTGCCACTCGTATAAAAAATGTAGTTTCATATCTAATACACCAAGATCAAACAGGTTTCATACAGGGACGCAATGTTTCAAATAACATTAGACAGATCTTAGAGATAATAGAACACTATGATAACGCAAATAAACCAGGATTACTGTTTATAGCAGACTTCGAAAAAGCCTTCGACAAGATTTATTGGGAATTTATCTACAAATGCTTGAATTACTTTAATTTTGGTCATTCATTAATAACATGGATCAAAGTAATGTACAATGATTCTGCCACTAAAGTAATAAACAATGGACATTTATCAAAACCCTTTTCCCTCTCTAGAGGGGTGAAACAGGGCTGCCCCCTATCACCTTATTTGTTTATTATTGCAATAGAGATATTAGGAAATAAAATAAGATCAAATGGAAGTATAAAAGGCCTGAAACTGGGAGGATTAAATACCAAAATCTCCATGTATGCAGACGATACAACTTTTATGATAAATCCTGATAATGGGTCATTACAAAACCTCATTGAAGATTTAAATACATTTTCTAAATTATCTGGTTTAAAACCTAACTTTGACAAATGTAATATAATGCGATTAGGCTCCTTAAAAAAAAACACCTTTGCCCTACCGTGTGAAATGCCAATTACCTGGACAGATGGCCCAGTTCATATACTTGGTATCCATCTACCAGAAGAGTCGAGTGATATTTCAACGTTGAACTTTAATATTAAACTTAATAGGTTCTCAAAAATAGTGCAGCCTTGGCAAGGAAATAAATTGACTATATATGGAAAAACAATATTGATAAATACTTTGATTGTGTCTCAGTTCACATACTTAATGCTAGCATTGCCAACCCCAGAAGAAGCTTTCTTTAAGGAATATGAGCAGAAAATATTTAAATTTATATGGAATGGGAAAAAAGATAAAATTAAACGTGCGTATTTATATAATGACTATGAAATGGGGGGAACTAAGTTAATAAATATACGGGCGCTAAATGTATCATTGAAGGCCTCACTCATACCCAAATTATATTTTAACAAGGATTGGTTTTCAACCAAATTGCTGGAGAACGTACATCCTATGTTTAAGAAAGGTTTTTTTCCGTTTCTTCAAATACACCACGACAAATATTTTTTAATTAAAGAGATAATCATCAAATTGTCTACTTTTCTGTCAGAAGCACTGATGAGCTGGTTACAATTCCAGTACCACCCACCAGATAACACAGATCAGTTCCTACAACAAACATTATGGCTAAATTCTAGCATAGTATGTGGAAGGAAAACCTTTTTCTTTAAAGCAATGTTTGATAAAGGACTCATATTTGTTAAAGACATTGTAAAGGAAGGGAAATATATGGCATACACTCAAATAAAACAAACATTTGGTGAAGTCTGCACAGTACATCAATATAATCAACTAATTGGATCCCTGCCCCAGACATGGAAAAAAGGCATGCAGACGGCAGCCGGATCATATTTAGTGTGTAGACCTCACATGAGAATGCCTAAATGGCTCACAAGAGTGAAACTTAACAAAGACATGTATAATTTTTATTTGAAAACAAAAAAGTTGGTGGAAATACCATACAAAATTCTCACGAGCTGGGAAAACATTATTGATGTTCCCATACCATGGAAACAAGTATTTCTAAACATTTATAAAACAACAATCGATGTTAAACTGAGATATTTTCAATACAAAATGATATTTAAATTTATAGAAACAAATAGAATGTTATATATATGGGGAAAAGAAGCTACACCAAAATGTCGCCTCTGTCAAGAGGAAGAGGAGACAACAGAACATCTATTCTGGTACTGCGTCAAAACTGCTCATCTGTGGTTAAAAGTTGGGAAATGGCTAAGGGCTGGCGGAATCACCTGGAAATGTGATTTGTTTTCTGTATTGTTTGGCAGTCTGTCAGAAACAGCTGATTCACTGCAAAACATAATAACTCTCCTTGGAAAATCCTTCATTATTAAGTAAAATATCAATAACATAAACTGTTTAGTGAGATTTAAAAACCAGGTCAAACTATACTGTAAAATTGAATGTTTAATGGCACATGAAACCAATGAGTTAAAGTATGCAGACAGATGGGGTAGGTTAAAAGAATTAGAAGGATGGAATGAATAAATATTTAACCAAAACAAACGTTAGAAGTAAATAGGTACTTTTCCTTCTCTTGGGGTGGTTGAGGGAGGGTTTTGGGAGGGGATCTATGGAGGCCTTTATTTATTTTATTTATTTGTATATATTTTCTTCTTTATTTATATATATAATTTAATGTATTATTATATTATTTTATGTTTAATAATGTGATATACAGTATTACCCTTTTCTTTTCTTATCTGTTTTGCCCTTCTTAAGTTGTATTCATTCTGGTGTACTGTCCTTAAGAGTGAAAGGAAAAGAAAAGACTACATAAAGAAGTAAATAAAGAAGTCCTCCTTAGAGGGGGGGGGGGTGGTGGTGGGAGAAAAAAAAATATATATATATATGCATGATATAATAAATATTCTAAAGTTTGTCCAGCTATGGTGATTATGCAACAACCTACAGTTCCACTTGAAAGTATGTGAACCCCTTGAGCACTTAAGAGTTTTCTGTTGTTTTACCATGATTTTTCATTTTTTTCATCACCAATTTTCCATAGATGAAATGTCAGGTTTATGTTTATCATTTGCATGTACTTGTTTAGAGGGAATTGTTTGAGTAGCCAAAAAACTACATGAAACATGGAATTAGTGTATTTTCAAAAGTAAGTGAACCCCCAGCTGCATTGGTAAAGTCAAGTAGGTAACAGATTCGGTGAAACACATTTGGGTGCTTAATTAGTCAATTAAGCAAACCAATCAAATGAGACATCCTTAGGAAAAGGTTTGGGCAACACAGATTAATAGAGAGGAAACCAACCAAACTACTGTAGTGCCAAGGTGTACCTACACAGATCAACAATACCAAGAGGAAAGGAGATATCCGAGGACATCAGGAAGAAGGTACTGACAGCCCATCAGTCTCGGGAAAGCTATAAGACCATCTCCAGAAGGTTCCAGGTCCATCCATCCACTGTAAGACAAATAATGTACAAATGGAGGGCATTCAACATGACCACAACTCTGCCTAGAAGTGGACGCCCATCAAGACTATCACCAAAAAGCACCAGAGGATTAATAAATCAGGTGAAAGCAAACCCACAGATCACCTCTAAAGAGTTGCGGACCTCTATGGCAGCATGGGGTAAATGTACATGGGTCTACAATCCGACGAAAATTGAATAGACATGACATTCATGACCGGGTTGCTAGAAGGAAGCCTCTGCTCTCAAGAAAGAACAAAACTGCCCGTTTCAACTTTGCCAGAGAGCACTTGGATAAACCAAAGGCCGTCTGGAAGTCCCTTCTTTGGACAGATGAGTCTGAGATAGAATTATTTGATCACGATCAAAACCAACAATTTTCGTCTGATTGTAGACCCATGTAAATTTACCCCAGATGCTGCCAGGGAGGTCTGAAACTCTTTAGAGGTGATGTGTGGGTTGACTTTTACCTGATTTATTCTTCTTCTGGTACTTCTTGGTGATGGTCTTGATGGGCGTCCACTTCTAGGCAGAGATGCGGTCATGTTGAATGCCCTCCATTTCTAAATTATTTGTCTTGGATGGATGGATGGAGCTGGAATCTTTTGGAGATGGTCTTTCTAGCTTTCCCAAGACTGATGGGCTGTCAGTACCTTCTTCCTGATGTTCTCGGATATCTCCTTTTCTCTCGGCAATGTTGATCTGTGTGGGTACACCTTGGCACTACAGTAGTTTGGTTGGTTTCCTCTCTCTTTTAATCTGTGTTGCCCAACCCTTTTCCTAAGGATACCTCAGTTGATTGGTTTGCTTAATTGACTAATTGAGCACCCAAATATGTTTCACCGAATCAGTTACCTGCTTGACTTTACCAAAGCAGCTGGGGGTTCACTTACTTTTGAAAATACACTAATTCCATGTTTCATGTAGTTTTTTTGGCTACTCAAACAATTCCCTCTAAACAAGTACATGCAAATGATAAACATAAACCTGACATTTCATCTATGGAAAATTGGTTCTGAAAAAAATGAAAAATCATGGTAAAACAACAGAAAACTCTTAAGTGCTCAAAGGGTTCACATACTTTCAAGTGGCACTGTATATGCTACAGGTTGCTAATGCTTTGTTATTGGTCATCCGCATACTGACGAGGAGTCAAAATACACACGCAACTAACATTTCTTTGAGACTGGGGGCAGGGAGCAGTCTAAATCAGAACTTAACAGTTAGGCAACAGGAGGATGGTGTCTGGATAACAGTGACACAGTTTTGTGCTTTTGAACACCATCCCATTTAAGGCACTAACTACCTTCCTAAATACCCAACCTCACCGTCACCTTGTGGGAAAGGCCTAGAAAATAAGGAGTGTCCGTCCCACAGAAACCCATGCAGCACTGACCTGACTCGTGACTCGGTGCTCGGTCATGGCGCAGGAGGAAGCGCACCTCCGCTCTCTGGTGCCCCCAACGCTGCAGAAGCTCCAGCATCCTCTCCCCATCACCCACTGGACGCTCTAGTCATCACAGTCACAGTGGAATCATTCAACATGTCAGTCTTATCCTCTCCCCATCACCCACTGGACGCTCTAGTCATCACAGTCACAGTGGAATCATTCAACATGTCAGTCTTATCCTCTCCCCATCACCCACTGGACGCTCTAGTCATCACAGTCACAGAGGAATCATTCAACATGTCAGTCTTATCCTCTCCCCATCACCCACTGGACGCTCTAGTCATCACAGTCACAGTGGAATCATTCAACATGTCAGTCTTATCCTCTCCCCATCACCCACTGGACGCTCTAGTCATCACAGTCACAGTGGAATCATTCAACATGTCAGTCTTATCCTCTCCCCATCACCCACTGGACGCTCTAGTCATCACAGTCACAGTGGAATCATTCAACATGTCAGTCTTATCCTCTCTCCATCACCCACTGGACGCTCTAGTCATCACAGTCACAGTGGAATCATTCAACATGTCAGTCTTATCCTCTCCCCATCACCCACTGGACGCTCTAGTCATCACAGTCACAGTGGAATCATTCAACATGTCAGTCTTATCCTCTCCCCATCACCCATTGGACGCTCTAGTCATCACAGTCACAGTGGAATCATTCAACATGTCAGTCTTATCCTCTCCCCATCACCCACTGGACGCTCTAGTCATCACAGTCACAGTGGAATCATTCAACATGTCAGTCTTATCCTCTCCCCATCACCCACTGGACGCTCTAGTCATCACAGTCTAGGGCCAATGGTTTTCCGCAATAACGGAAAACGGACAGAATTCGCGGAATGGACCATTTGAAACGGAATGGACCATTTGAAACGGAATTGCAACATTTCAAAAGGAAACATAATTTTGTGCATGAAAATCACCCAAAACCCCCTGTATTTTACCCTGTAACAACGATCGCAACGATGATCGAACATAAATTGAAGAACAAAAGCAGTCAGGAAATTTCACGTCTGCGCTGAACTCTGCTCCGGCCACGCACCCCTTTTCAACGGTTGTAGGGCCAATAGTTTTCCGCGAAAACGGAAAACGGACGGAATACGCGGAATCGACCATCTGAAACGGAATGGACCATTGAAAACGGAATTGCAACTTTTCAAACGGAATCATAATTTTGTGCATCAAAATCGCCCAAAACCCCCTGTATTTTACCCTGTCGGACTGAATTTCTTTCATATAAACACAACAACGATTGCAACAATGAACAAGCATTAATTGAAGAACAAAAGCAGACAGAAAATGTCACGTCTGCGCTGAACTCTGCTCCGGCCACACCCCCCTTTTCAACGGTTGTCACGTTCATTTGCTCATCTTCCCAATCGCATTCAAAACAAAAAATGTTAAGTCTTCTGTTCTGTTGATGGCTGGCAAACAACAATCTAAGAAGGGCACGTATTATTCACTGAGTTACCAAAGCAGTCTTCTTTATGGGGACTAATTAGCACTGCACTGAATTACATTAACATGAGTTATTGCCACACAATAACAATTACACAACTAATATGACTAGATACATATAATAGTGGACATTACACTAGGCAACATGGATCTCATTCATATCTCATCCAGTCGAAATCTTAATAGGATTGAACCCATCTTTATTAAAGCGTATCAACATAAGAACAGAACATAGCCTAGCTAAATCTCCGCTTAGCATGCTAACCACTACTAATAGCACTAGCAGGTAGCCCAAAATGTGGTATTTAATACACGATTTATCACAGTAGCAACTTCATGAAAACCCTTACTTTCATTAGGTATGCACATAATGCCTCACATACAGGTCGAACAATGATGATTTAAGCATTGGAAATGTATAAGGCACAGTACGGTCAACTACTTGGCCACTAAATTAGCGACAAACTGAACCAGTCACTGAGAGCTGCACCCACATAGACAGCGTTGCTAGGCAACATTACTATCAACAGAGAGTATTTCATACAGTTAACGTGCAGAAAGGCATTTTACGGCTGTTTTTTTTTTTTTTGACGCGGAAAACACGGAATCACCCAAACTGACAAGGAATTTGCTTTTTTTGACGCGGAAAACTAAAAATGTTAAGTCTTCTGTTCAGTCGATGGCTGGCAAACAACAATCTAAGAAGGGCACGTATTATTCACTCATTTTAAGCCATCAATCTTACCTCAGGGTGAACAAAAAAAAAAATTTAAACGGAAAACTATTGGCCCTAACAGTCACAGTAGAATCATTCAACACTTCAGTCAGTCTTATCCTCTCCCAATCACCCACTGGCAGTCTAGTCATCACAGTCACAGTGCAACACTTCAGTCAGTCTTATCCTCCTTTAAATTCACACAACCACCATCAAACTTCACTACAAACACACAAACCCTTCAAATTGAATACAACCACACAATCAAGTTTACAACAGAAACAACAACAGACCCAAAGTTAAAACCACATCAACATTAGTATCTGAAACCATGCTCAACAGCGATGACCTATTCCCTAACATTAATTCATAGGTAAAATGCGATATCCTTTTGCCCAGCTTAAAACTTTAAACAAATGTGTTTCAATGTTGGTGGACACTTTCAAATGCAAAGAAAAAAAACAACTTCTGAGGGACAGAATACAGTACCATCCTGTCAAACGACTTCAACAACCCCACACGGTCAAATATGCATCAAACATTCTTTTGATATGTAGTCATCAGGGCAAGAACAAAGACTCTTTTAAACTCAGTTTCCGGTGGCAAACATAACAAGACACGTGTAAAACCAAGACAAGACACATGTTCAAATATAGAGCAATACAGATCTTAAAACGGACTGTCTGGAAATCCTGAGTGTCATGCAATTCCCAATGACCCAAATGTACCTGATCCACGCCACATCTCTGCAAGGTGACAGTCCATCTCTCCAGGCTCTTTGCAGAGCTCCACCACATCACGGCACACAGTGTCAGGAGTGATGGGTACTTCTGTGAAATGTTGGTCATTGTTGCTGAGGTACACAGTCAAAAACATCTGTGGGGAGAGGTAAAACACATCTCAATTGGCTATACCATCAGTGTATCTACACTAAAAATCGAATGATTCCAAATAATTATCTAGGTGCAAGTGCTGCCACTCAGTGAGGGTGACTGAGATGTTGACAGCTCAACCATGTGCAGCCCTGTGTAATGACATAACTGAGATAACACACATATGCCTAGGCAACCAGAATGACCTCTTCAAGGGTTAGCCCAAAATTGATGATGTGTTTATGATAACATGACTGCTGCCACTTTTGTATATTGGGCAAGCCAAAGTTGACACACTGCCTCTTCATGCATCTCATGCATTTAAAAACATTTGAAACCTTGTTCAGTCAAAGTCTCTGATAGGATCACCACCTTATTGTCAACAAATAGATTCAATGATGCCCTTATTGAAGTCAGGGTTTTTGTTGAAGCTCAAACTTCAAGTAATGTTCCAGTGCAATTTTCTGTGTGGCTAAACGACACACCTCTGCTTTACCAGAATGTGTAGGGCCTAACGTTACTCTAATAAGCACTACATTCAAATAATAACTCCATACATTAACTGTGCATTTTTATCGGGTGATGTATAATAGTACGTTTTAATCTCACAAATTTGAGTTGATGCTTACCAGTAACGTTTAGAGGACCAATAACACTATCAATACAATTAAAACATGAGAACATTTCAGATGTGTACGAAATGAACCAGGCAAAGATAAGTTAGCCCCATGTTTTGTATTGGCCTCATATTCAAAACAAAACAACCAACAATTCATCATTCAGACCCACAAATAGATTTGAAAGGGTGTGACTGTGAAATAACCAATCTGATGCAAGAATAAACGGTCTATTATGACTGCACTCATTGGGAAACCTGGCAAAGAAAATAACCTAACTATTACGACTGCACTTATTGGGAAACCTGGCAAAGAGAATAACCTAACTATTAAAACTGCACTTATTGGCAAACCTGGCAAAGAGAATTACCTAACTATTATGACTGCTCTTATTGGGGGAAACCTGGCAAAGAGAATAACCTAACTATTAGGCCTAACTGCTCTTATTGGCAAACCTGGCAAAGAGAATAAATTACCTAACTATTACAACTGCTCTTATTGGCAAACCTGGCAAAGAGAATAACCTAACTATTATGACTGCTCTTTGGGCAAACCTGGCAAAGAGAATAACCTAACTATTATGACTGCTCTTTGGGGAAACCTGGCAAAGAGAATAACCTAACTAATATGACTGCTCTTACTGGGAAACCTGGAGGAATGTATTCATTTCACAGAAAGCCTTTATAGACGGAATACAGCTACCACAAACTACTTGAACTTAAACATGTTCCAGGACTACACATTTATCACCAATTTTCACCAACCAGAAAAAAATGCGCTCTTTCCGGTCCTCATTCCAAACCACTTGCTCATCATTATTTCAAGTTTTGAAGTACTGCAACTGTTTGTTGCTGATTCTGTCTTAGTTTAATATTATAAATGAATTGAAACTTACATACAATCATTCTGAAAGCAATGAGGTATCCTTATAGTTAGCCTACAGTACGTAGCAGACGCTTTTGTCTAAAGCACCTTACAAAACAATGAAGCAAAAACATTTTGTATTGTTACCAGAATCAGAACTATTATTATTATTATTATGATCTGATATTTAATATTGCATTTTGTTGCATAATGCTTCATTTCTGAACCATTACTCATTCAGCACGTGGGACTCTTAAGTGATGTCCATGGTCACCACAATCAGTAAAGCTAGCTATAGTTAGCTTCTATTAACAATTAACACAATTGGTGACACATTTGGTTAGTGTATAGCAACAGATATTTTAGAGATATAGTGTGTCATTGTGGATATTACATACACATCAGTGGCGGCTGGTGGTTTTTAAAGTGAGGGAGGAAGGACTGTGCGCCTGGTTGCCATTGGCCTGCTTATTCCGTTGGTAGCATAAGTATGTGAGATACAAGTTGTTTCAGGGTGTTTTTGTGGACTACAGTACTACAAAATAGCAGGCAGGGATACAATTGATACAAAGCCACCAGTGCGGCACCATTGTACTTAAAAAGCTGGTGGCAGCATGTCTTTGGACAAGACAAGGCCAGAAGGAAAGGATGCAAAGCCAATTAGTCAAATCAGGCCTACTCTTGATTTGAAAAACTACATTCTAAATGTTGGGCCTACCATTTGGCCTATTTTCCCCCTCAATAACTAAAGCTATTGGTTATTATTTGACTTATTTATTTTCAGCTGCAATTGTTTTAAGAAAAAATAAGACACAAGACCAAAAGTGATGCCATTTAAAATACTCTGAATCATTCACTAACATCCTTTCCACAATATTAAACAACAAGTTACAAAGGCAACAAGCAAGAGAACATTATTTCTGAACTATTAACATGGGCTGTTAGCCTAACATTGTTTCAAATGTGGATGTTAATGGATGTTTCAGAATGTTGGTCAATGTGTTGGCTAATTAGATACGAAACATATCGCATTCTGAAACATTCATTAACAATTTCCATTCAGAATGTCAGCTGAAAGTGAACAGTCAGACTAACAATAGGCGTATGAACGATTTAAAAACAAAACAGTAGCCTATTCGATTGTTTTTTTATGGTACCAGTGAGCTATAAGTATTTTGCATACCAGTTAGCATTAACGGCAGCGGTTTTACCATTGGGTTTAGTGACTTGAATTTTTGGAACAGGTTTCCCTGTTGTTTTGATACTAACCTTCTCTCTGTAGCTCAATGAATGAAACGGTTTGTTCAATAAAACATGAACAATATCTTCGTTTTCCATTGCACATCCTCTTTAATTTGCCATCTTTCTACAACAATCTTTAAGGGTGACGTGTTATCTATATCCTTCTGCAGAGAATTGTATTAATGTCTAATCCCCTCCCTCCAACGCCAAATCCGTTGTTTATTGGTTAAGCGATGTTGGCGCAGACTCAGACGCTAGGGAGGTCTTTCCTCCCCTGGCCAATGTAAGTGAATGAGCCCCAAGAACCGCCAGTATCAGAGACAGATTACATTGATCTCAATGGGAGCCAAAGGGAGGACGTCCTCCGTGCAGTAATTTCTTGTTACGATAGGGGGTGCTCATGTTATTTTAACTCAGGGAAACAAATTTGAATATGCATAGTATTAAATACTGTTATCAAACTGCATTTTTAAAGGAGTTTAGTCAGTTCAATTACAAAAATACTTTTCTCAAAAAGTTTGGGGAGGTTCTTCCTCCGTTTCCTCAATGGAAGAACCTCCTCTGATACACATGCATTCTATTGAGCAGAATTTAATGTGGGGTATTTTCTACTAGTATTTACCAACTACGGGCGTTATTTTGTCAATTTTCTGAAACCCCTTTTAATTTTACAAAGGGAATATTGTCCAAATATGGGGAGTCTGAATCACTCAATTAAATAATCATTTAACTGAATAGAAAGTCATCACATGGGTATAATATGCAATTAGTGCCAACTAGCTCTAAGCCACACAGACATTGAATCAAATAATTCAGTATCATTCATTGGAGCCTTTCCTTTGGTAATGCACAACAAAATGTGACTCAAAATTAGTATTAAGTTTCTATTTATATATCTGCGAGTCAGCGCAGTACATCAAACAATGCTATAGCCTATGGACTGTGTTGCTATTATAGGAGTTTTAGCCTTTTTTGTATATTATAGTAGCCTACATATTGCACATATTTGAGTATTTTCAAAAAAGCTAAAGACTGTAGCCTACCTGTAAGTGTTTCTAACCATTTTTGTATTGATTTGTGTTGCCTAAATGATATGTTGTCCAACCCAATGTCAATAAGAGTAACACTGATTTGCATTATGATGAATTTTACACTTAAGCAATAAGGTTTGAGAGGCAGTACGGTAAGGCAAACCCTCGAACTAGGGATGCAAATTATCGATTAATTAATTAATCATTAGTTGATAATCTTATCGATCGACTTTCGATTAATTGATAAGCGGCGTTTTCACCTGAGTTTCAGTGCTTCAATAGGGCCTTTAAAAATAGGCCCTATTATTATTATATTACATTACATTACGATAATTCTATTCTATTCTATTATACATTCCTCAAGTAATTATGCATTAGGAAAAGAAAGCAGAAAAGTTTTTTTTATGGTATAACAAAATCCATTCATTAATTTAAAAAAAAAGAAATAAATTATGGACTGGCTCAGTTCTTGCATTTGAAACAGACATAAAACAAAAAAAGAATAGAAGAAATTAAATAGAGCCAAACAGAATATTATTGAGCCTATAGATTATGAAGAAACTGCATCTAGGCTATTACAAGCTAAATAGCCAACACAACTCTCTGAAGTTTAACTCGCGCTCACGGTAGTGAGGGATAGAGTAGTTACATTCTTAATGACAAGCCTATCAAGCTAAATAGCCAACTCAACTCTTACTTACTTACTTACTAACTCTCATGAGCCAAACTCGCTGGCACACGTTAGCGCGGAAGTAGACAGAGATATTCACATTCATAGCAAGGTGAGCTAGCCCGCTAACGAGCTAGGTAGCTAACTCTATGACGTCTCAGTGAGCTAGCCCGCTAACGAGCTATTAGCTAACCTGAGTTTTAAGACTATAAGCCATAACTCGCGGCAGTAAGCGAGAGAAGGTATAATACAGTGTAGCTGTGATTTTAGGTTGACCAGGTGAACTGGTGGTGTCATGCAGGACAGCAGCATGCACAATGTTCAAATGATAACTGAGTGAGCTAGTGGAACTATTGTATTTCAATACCGCATTACACAGAGAACATTTGTTTTCAACCGGTCTCTCGCGCTAGCGCCCTCTAACGATTAATAGTGATTAATACATTTTGATCGAGCAACCTCTTAATCGACAATTAATCTAAATCTTGCATCCCTACCTCGAACAAGTACATTATTGACGATACCGTACTGACTCGAGTACCTTATTGCTTTTATAACACGGTTGCCAGCGACTTTATAAATATTAAGTAAAATTAAATTATAAACAGTAAGCTGCCTTTCAGCACAAAAAAGTTCTAGTCACCAAACATTGTGTATCGCATTTCAGTAGCCAAGAGAAAATAGTCCCCCTTTGTGTGGCTGTTGCTATGCAACAGACAAATAGCATTGGGAACTTCACGTCTGTAAGCCTAGCACAAAAGCTACGTGTGTTTCAATGGGTTTTTGGTCTAAGCGTTTGCAGTCACCTACAAATTATATTCGAGACTTTCAGTAAAGACTTACAATACTCTGCAACATTTCATGTAGCACAGAAACAACTAACCAAGTCAATTTAGACATATAAAAAGTCGTGTAGATAGCTTAATTCACATGAAACATTCCCCACTACATTAGCCACAACACGCCGCCATCTTGGTTAGATATTTTCTTTTGAGTGCGCACTGATTTGGAATGTTCAGGTAGATGAAAACAGGTCGTACAGTTACTATACCGTTGAATATAGCACACCCCGGAACTCACTCTCAGAATGGTTGATTCCATCTACCCGTGTTATAATTCCATCTACCCGTGTTATAATGGCAAATAATGTGTAATTCATTTACAATTCATATGCGATTCACTCTGGACACTTGTGATTAATCGTGGTTCAAAATGTTTGCCCTACAATGCATTCATGATCAATTCTTACTGTATTTGCTACAATCTACCTACAGTCTAGATTTGAGAAATATTATCCAACTAGGACAGGGATCTCAAACTCTGGCCCTTAAAGTTCCATTGATTAGAAGAAAATGTAAACGTTCCATTGATTTAAATGAGCCACCCCAACATTTACCGTAAAAATCTGGCCCCCCAATGACCAGACTGGCCGCTCATCGGCCCCCGGGTAATTTGAGTTTGAGACCCCTGATCTAGGACAACCGAAATGTGCATGTGTGTGAAATGCGCTCCTCTTGCCTACTGCACCCAGCTCAGTTCACACTGGCATTAGTGTCTGGAAACCCTCTTCGGAAAAGGAATAGCGTAGCCATTCTGAAGGGCGGACCAATCAGCGACCAGTCGGGCTGGCTAAGTCCAATGACTTGAAATGAATAAATGAATGTTGAAAATTAAGTTGGCAGCATTGGCAGCAGTGCTACAGACAAAGCGATACAAACACTAGTAGCAGCAACGCTAACAAACATCAAAGAATTGAAGCCGAAGCAAGAAGAATGTAATATTATTCAGAGGGCAAAGACATTGTTGCCTTACCGCAGACAGGATTTGAGGAAAGACAATTTTATCAGCTTTCATTGTTGGTGTAAAGTAGGAAGTATAGCAATACCATAGCGGATAGGTAAAAGGCTGGTCCAATGTTTCACAATCAACCCCAAGTTACGCCCATTAGGATACATCAACTGTACACAATCCCCAGGGGACACTATTCCCAAAGTGAATTTGGGTCTAGATATACCAGGCTACAGAAACATGAATTGCATAACTGCTAACAAATATCTACTGTACTTTGACTCTAATGTATGGAAATGATTCCATTACTATGTCATATAGCTAAAGTCTCGAGTACACATTGTTGTGAAATGAGAGGATAGGTACCGTATGATTGTATGGCATAACTCTATTTCCAGGAAACCAGGGCAAAATCCATCAGCTTGAGTTTTTAGAATGTCTACTAATGAACTACTAAAAAGGCATTTGAGGCACGGAGTTCCAGGAAAGGCATGCAGAGCACCGTGCAGCAGTACAAGGAATGTCAGTCTCATCAGATCCTGGCCCCTATCCAGTGTTTATACCCACAGTACTGTGGGGGTATGTGCCGTTTCCCTCCATCTCAGGGACATCAGAACACAGAACTTGGTGGTTACTGAGCATGGAAACATGAACCAGGCAATTTCTGACAAGCTTGCCATTGCAAATGTGTGCTGGGAGAGACATTTAGGCAAATATGAAGGCACTGCATGAAGTTGTCAAAAAGTGAAAAAAGCACTCATACCAACATAAGGCCTACTACATGAATATAATTCATAAGAAATACAGAACAGATAGGCCTACTGTTTCTCAACATCGCTTGCAATCTGCGATTTGTTTTTCTAAATTAGGTAGGCTACCTTCCATGGTTATGCTGAAGATGCTTCAAATGAAAACACAACGACCGATATATAAAAAAAATGTATGGAGAATGCAAACTAACATTGGTATGCAGTCATGTTTTCAAAAGCCATCACCCTGCAAATAAACTCGACACAACGCAGCAAACACAAATTCTGAATCACCAGTGGACAGAAAAAAAAACATCAGTTCAAAACTCTAATCGGAAAACCATTTGGATCAATCTGCCAAGGCAGTAAGAGAAGTGGGACGCCTAGGAGGTTACACTGGTGTTTTATTATTACTGGGTATAGAACTGCGCAGAACAGAAATTACTACCATTAGGCAACATAAAGGATAGATGGTTTCATTAGTTGGCTTAGAGTAGAAAATCAAAAGAAAAGTGTATCATCTAATTTCGATCGAGCGTGATTTTCATTGCACTCGAATCCGTCCCGGTCTTCTAGCTAAAATAGTTTGGTAGAGACGTTGGACTTCTCTAGTTAAATATGCAACGACGTTGAGATAGGCTACATGCTGCAAAGATAATGTTACATTAAGCTACCTATTGGTTTAATCAACGTTACCTAAGGTTTCTTCTCTCTGTAACAATGTCCTATTACTGTCAGCAGGCTGACGCCGTGTAGCTAGTTTACGCTAGCTTTCTAATTTGTAAATCCTGCCTTTATTTTATTAACTGAGTGACATGTCATATTCAAATGTATGCTAAGCTAGTTAATTTAGTCGAGGAAACAGTATCATGGTATTAAACTCACCGGCATCATCTTGGCGTGGAGCAGTAAATTATTTAACCTTTGACAAATAATTATTTGATCCTGGCCCCCAGGAAATCTTCTTGTAACGTTAATCCCTGTAATCCGACAGTAAACTGAATTCGTTCATTGCGTTAAGCAAAACGAGGAAGACTTTTAAAGGAAATTAACAGTGTGTAAAGTGACGTGATCCCATTTAACAATTTACATTTCAGTTAACATAATCGAAACATCTATAGCTTAGATCAAAAATGAAGCAATTTGCCCGTTTGTTTATTGGACACTCCGATTATTTTCAAAGAAGATTGACCTGTTGCGGAGAAATACGAGACTACGTTGCCAGAAAAGTTTTCCAAGGCAGTCCTCTTGCTAGCGTCATTTATCTTAGCTAGCTATCAGCTAAGCATCTCAATGACGTTCCAAGTTTTGTCAGCTTTCAACAACTTTCGCCTCTTTCTAGATCCAAAACTACGTACTCGTATTTTTAAATCGTGGGTAATAATCCAAAAACAAATAAGAACAAATCGTTATAAAACAATGATTCAGTCATAAAAAGATAAACTAAACCCAACAATAGCGACGCATGAGAGATTTCGATGTGTTTCAAGAACCTGCAGTCCAACCCAGAGTGACGTACTAGAAAATTCATCCCTTTGGAATTTGAGCTCCGCCTCTCACACCTTAGGGCCTGCCCATGGAAGAACTCTCCTTTCTGCTTGTCCTGTATCAGCGAGACAGCAAACCTCAGGAATTTGGACAGCCTCACGTTGATATTACTGTATGCTGTTTTGTTGAAGCTGAAATAAGTTATATGATCAAAGTTATTATTTATATCAAAGGTTGCATAAGACCACCAAGCTTGTGAAGACCATTTGGTAAATTTGTATTAAGACTTTAAAGGGTCCAATTGCAGTGCGATTTTTTTTTTTGCACTACTTGGCGTTTTGAAATAGCCTGGCTCTAGTGCAGCTGTACACCCTGGCTGAAATAGCCTGGCCCTAGTGCAGCTGCACACCCTGCACTCCCTATAGTTACGCCACTGCCGCTGGGGCCCCACCAGCAGATGTGCTAATTAGATAATTCAATTCCCAGTGTAACAAGTAATATGTATATCTTTTCTTTTGTAACTGATATTGTTGCATGTTTATTACATATGCCAACGGAAGCGCTGTCTGATACATTCCAAATATCTTCCTGTACCTGTTGAGTAAAGGTCAGTAGCCTAATGCAATCTGCTTTTGTTGCGCATGGGACCAGCCCCTCAGTGCCTGTTTAACCAATTTGGTTGAGAACAAGTTAAGAAGACATTTCTTCTGAACTCCACTTACTCCGTTCCCGGGAAAATTCTGGCATCCATGAAAGTTTTCTCATCTGGGATGCGTTCTTAATTTAGACCAGAATTTAAGAACGCTAAATAGCTTCTTAAGAGCTGAATTTGTGAGGAATCGTTGGTGATTGGTTCACATCAATTCTACAGACATCCTCGGATTTAAATAATTATATTAATAATACATACAAGAATATTCGTATCATTAACAATTATTTTCACATTTATTGTCATGATTCTACAAGCATTGTGATGTTCTAACATAAATACAAGCATTGAACGAACACTGCACATGTAAGTGAATAAAGAAAACAAGCACTTAACTCAATCGAGTGGATATAGCTATAGTGGAATAGACTGGACACATCTACATTCTGCGACAGTACCTCCACCTCTGCACCGGTGAAGTTAGGTCTGCTACTGACCTGTGCATCGGTGTTTGTATAACCCTGTTGAATTTCATTAATAGTATAAATATAATAGGTTTATAAATAGTATAAGGTAGAATAAATAAATTCATGATATAATAAATAGCATTAAGGTTAAAAGGTAATTCATTTAAAATGTTTATTATTTGAGGTGTAATGCATTTGTGAATATGAATGTATTTTATTGCTGTACTGTTTGATTATGAGCGAATTGACAGATTGCGAAATTCCTCCCTAGAACGGCCCTTGTCCAATCATACCTTAGCAACCGCTACTAAGAGAAGAGGGTCCGACAACTTTGAGGTCTGAGCAGCATGGTTAAACAGTGTGCCTACGGGACTTGTAGGTATGACATGAGGTACCCTGAGAGATTAGAGGGATACGTCGTTTTTTTTTCGCTTCCCCAAAGCCCAAAACACAGGCGCAAAGGTGCCAGCTGTGGATTAAACAGTGTGGTCACCCCACACCCAACTCAATATATCGCAAAATACACATATGTCTGCTCCAAAGTTTTTTTTAAATTAAGCTGCTTGCTGCCAGCTGGCTATCGCTAGGTATGATGGCAAACTATCTAGTTAAGAGAAAATCCCCAAACAGTTATGGTTCATGAATACTTGTATTATTACCACTTAAATAACATAACTAGTCTCTCCAACTAAAGTGTTCATGTTAAAAAATGTATATGTTAATGTATGTGACCGTCTAAATGTCAATGTTACTGCCTGTATGGTTGCACGCAGAGCTGTCGAAGCTATCGATAGCAAACGCCAGCATTGAACAAACTTTTAACGAACACTTTTGTAGTTTGTATTTATGCCTGATACAACATTGAACAGAAATTTTAACAAACACTTTGTATGTATGCGGCTGGCGTTCGCAATCGCCAGCTTTGAAATTTACAAAAGGTTTTACTGACGGTAACATCAACATTGCTAGCTAGGATAGTCACCATCCTAGCTAGCTACATACCTCCAGAGTCTCTCGCCAGAGACGGAATAAATAATAAGAATAATCTTTGGAGGTTATTAGCTAGCTTGAAATATTATATACAGATATTACCCAGTGGTGAAATAACATGACTAGTCTACAAGGTTGTGCTGGTTGCATTTCAATGAAGAGGTCGTAGGGTTTCTATTTTTTTTTTATTGAGACCTGTATGCCTTTGCTTCAATTATTGTTGTGTCGACTTCGTTGTTGATCTTAATATTTTGGATATATCCTTCCACTGCATATTGCAGTCCCTTTTGGCTTGATATGGAGGATACCACGGAGGTATTACTCCAAAAATCATCACTCATACTGACAGTTATAGCGCTTGTACTTGCCATGGCTTTTAGGTTGACAGTTCCGTGAATTGTGTCGGACGTAGCAACAATAACTAGGGGGCGGAGCCCTGGCGATCGGTCAATTACATCTGAGGTCAAAGGACAGGGAAGTGGGTGGAGTAGAGGGAGACGTTAAGAAAACGGGAGAGTGATGGGATAGCGTGGAGTGAACAGGTGGATAGAGAAGAAGGTTGTAACGGTATTGTGGAGAAAGAAGTGTTTATTTAAAGTGTTCACCAGTAAAGTTAAGTGAGTTTGACTAGGACTCTTATTACTCCAAAGGATTAAAAAGAGGAAACGGACCTGGGTGACTGCAATCAACCAGCGCAGGCGACAGCAAGGGATATTTTACAACCTGGCGGAGGAGTTGCGTTTTAACGCTGCAACCCATCGATCGTATTTTCGTATGACACCAACGCAGATGGACCACATCCTGTCAGTGATTGGTGCAGATCTCCAGCGACAGGACACCAATTACAGACTGGCAGTCGAACCCAAGCAAAGACTTGTGGTTACACTGAGGTAGGCCAACACACAAGCTTTTGCCATGATTATTATGGTTTTGGGGAGAGAGCAGGGTGGTCCTCAATGGGCCTCTATTTGGAGGCTCAAGGCCCAGGGGGGCATTGCACCACCTTAACTTACTCCATCAATTTCAGACAAACTGCATGGGCTTAGGTGTTGACAAGTTACAGAGAAACACAAAGGAAATATTGATTAAAATAGACAATTTATTGCACTATTAATACTATAAGTCTGTGTAGTGAGGAATGGGTGAGGGCACAGTACTCTCACCACATTCCCCCCAAGTCTCCTCACTTCGTCTGTACCTCTGTGCCTGTGCATGTGAGGGTGGTGCATATAAGAGTTGGGGTTGGCGGCTCTGGTGGGATGGCTGGTGGCTCTGGTGGGATGGCTGGCGGCTCTGGTGGGATGGCTGTGATGTCTGATCCCATGGCCTAATTAGACCAGGGCCCTGCATCTGTGCATTACTGGTGCCCTTGGTCCAGATCATGGACACCCTGGAGCCCTTCTAAAAGAGCAATCTTTGCCCTCAGCTTACCCCAGCCACTTAATTTGTTCAGCAAGGGCACCAGACTGAGGGCAAAATGTAACATCTCATCTTCAACTTGGTCTAGGTTGCTTCTAGAGCTAAAGCATAAATGACATGCACAATGATTTATAGTCTAAGTAAATGTATGCTGATTCTTAAAATGAGAAAATCATTTTAGTTCTTTTAGAACTTGTGCTATATGTAAAATCGACGGGAAGCACATTCAAATTCAAGCACCCAAAAAATCATGCAGCCAGTTTTTTAATTATAAAAAAACATTTTCAATAATCTTGTTGGCCCTGGTGGATGCGGACTCAAAATTTATAATCATACAAGTTGGCGATTTTGGCCGTGCAAGTGATGGTGGGGTGTTCGCTCATTCAGCACTGGGGAGGGGAATGAGTGAAAAGACTTTGAATGTGCCAGAAGACAACCCCCTGCCTGGTTATGGTCAGCAAGGTGACGTGCCATACATGATGGTAGGGGATGCTGCGTTTCCCTTGAAGCGGTACCTGATGCGACCCTACCCTGGCAGCAACCTGTCAAGGCATAATAGTCACTTTAACTACAGGCTGTCAAGAGCTCGCATGACAGTGGAGTGTGCCTTTGGCATTCTTGCGGCCAGATGGAGGGTTTTTTTGTCAAGAATATCCATGCTGCCGTGTCATATAGACATGGTAGTCATGGCAGCATGTGTGCTACATAATTATCTGATCAAGCCTAAGAACAGAGATATGGTAGAGGGTCAAAGGGATGGAGAACATGGTCTGCAAAGTGTCAGACACATGGGGATTAACAGAGGACCCAGGGAAGCTCTTCAGACTCGGGAGTTCCTCTGTAATTTCTTTGACTCCCCAGAAGGAGCTTTAAATAATTTTGTAAATAATGTAGTTTAATAGGTTTGGATAACATGATGATCATTGTATATATATCTTTTTGTAAATACAGCCGCGGAAAAAATTAAGAGACCACTTCAAAATTATCAGTTTCTCTGGTTTTACTATTTATTGGTATGTGTTAAAGTAAAATGTACATTTTTGTTTTATTCTATAACCTACTGGCAACATTCCTACCAAATTTCAAATAAAAATATTGTCATTTAGATCATTTATTTGCAGAAAAATGACAATTGGTCAAAATAGCAAAAAAGATGCCGTGTCTTCAGATCTCGAATAATGCAAAGAAAACAAGCTCATATTCATTTTTAAACTACACAATACTAATGCTTACACTTAGGAAGAGTTCAGAAATCAATATTTGGTGGAAAAACCTTGATTTAAAATCACAACTTTCATGTGTCTTGGCATGCTCTCCACCAGTCTTTCACATTGCCGTTGGGTGACTTTATGCTACTCCTGGCGCAAGAATTCAAGCAGCTCGGCTTCTTTTCATGGCTTGTGACCATCCATCTTCCTCTTGATCACATTTCAGAGGTTTTTGATGGGATTCAGGTCTCGAAATTGGGCTGGCCATGACAGGGTCCTGATCTGGTGGTACTCCATCCACACCTTTACTGGCCTGGCTGTGTGGCATGGAGCATTGCCCTGCTGGAAAAAACATTTCTCAGAGTTGGGGAACATTGTCAGAGCTAAAGGAAGCAAGTTTTTCTTCCGGGACAACGTTGTACTTTGCCTGGCTGAGGTTTGTAAAAGACCATAAGGATTGAAAAAAGCGGACTGGAGGGTCTTCTAGTTCGTCTTCTCTGATGAGTCCAATTTTCAGCTTTGCCCAACACATGGTCGTCTGATGGTTAGACGGAGACCTGGAGAGGCCTACAAGCCAGAGAGTCTTGCACCTACTGTGAAATCGGACTCATCAGAGAAGACGAACTTAGAAGAACCTCCAGTCCGCTTTTTCAATCCTTATGGTCTTTTACAAACCTCAGCCAGGCAAAGTACAACGTTGTCCCGGAAGAAAAACTTGCTTCCTTTTGCTCTGACAATGTTCCCCAACTCTGAGAAGTGTTTTTTCCAGCAGGGCAATGCTCCATGCCACACAGCCAGGCCAGTAAAGGTGTGGGTTGGAGTACCACCAGATCAGGACCCTGTCATGGCCAGCCCAATTTCGAGACCTGAATCCCATAAAAAACCTCTGAAATGTGATCAAGAGGAAGATGGATGGTCACAAGCCATGAAAAGAAGCCGAGCTGCTTGAATTCTTGCGCCAGGAGTAGCATAAAGTCACCCAACGGCAATGTGAAAGACTGGTGGAGAGCATGCCAAGACACATGAAAGTTGTGATTTTAAATCAAGGTTATTCCACCAAATATTGATTTCTGAACTCTTCCTAAGTGTAAGCATTAGTATTGTGTAGTTTAAAAATGAATATGAGTTTGTTTTCTTTGCATTATTCGAGATCTGAAGACACTGCAACAATTTTGCTATTTTGACCAATTGTCATTTTTCTGCAAATAAATTATCTAAATGACAATATTTTTATTTTAAATTTGGTAGGAATTGTTGCCAGTAGGTTATAGAATAAAACTAAAATGTACATTTTACTTTTACACATACCAATAAATAGTAAAACCAGAGAAACTGATAATTTTGAAGTGGTCTCTTAATTTTTTCCGCGGCTGTATATATTGATATTTTGTAAATAGATATTGATTCACTGCAAAAAATGCCCCTCTAGATTTAAGACAAATAATTACATATTTAAGCAGGATTTTGCTTAAAACAAGCACATTTGGCTGCCAGTGCGTGAAGCAAATTTGGCTTGTTAAGATTTCTTAAAATAAGTAATATTTGCTTGAAATAGGTAAAAATAACCTTACCAAGAAAGCACTAGGTAAGTACAATTTAGCTAGAAACAAGACCAACTAGATTTTTCATCTCAATATAAGAGTAGCATTTTTTGCAGTGTTATCAATCTCTCTCTCGCTCTGTCTGTCCCCCCCCCCGCTCTCTTTCTCTGTCTGTTTCCCTGTCTCTCTCTCGCTCTGTCTGTTTCCCTGTCTCTCATTAGACATTCTTGGTTCCAAATGTATGTTGATTAAAACGTTTTTGTTGACACCATGATTCATTTTACATTTTTAATCTGTTTCCACTTAAAAATACACTCTCAGGATAAGCACTATAGACTAAGTAACACAATTTTTAAGTAATTGTAGGAGCAGAATTGCCCCATGAATTTTGAGGAACTCTTAGTTTGTTTTTGTTTTTGCTTTTGTTGGAGCTTTATTTTGACATGGTCTCAGGTCACCTGATCACCTTCAAAATGTCGTCTTCCATGTGCTTGAGGCTGAGTTAGACAATGGAAGTTAGCTATGGAAGATGCTGGAAATTAATAGTTTTTACCGCTTCACTGCTTTACGCTTAACTGTTTTACCGCTATACTACATTAAGTCCGAATCTCGATTCTTCCCCTTGCCCCTTTTGCTTTGTCTTGTCTTTGTCTTAACCCTAGCACTTGCAAGTGTAAGGGCCAAGGGCTGAAAACTTTCCCCTATGAAATGAGACGCCACTCGGTTTCGGGTACGTCACTTGGCGTCGCTGGATAATACAGGATGGTACATGTAAAGCACAGGTCGATGTCTTCAAACAAGTGCTGTCATTCACAGATATCAAACGGAGTTCGCGGATAAGTTATCTGTAGACATGCGTGACTGTATGAGCTATGAAACTAGCGATTTAAAAAAAGTTTCAATTATGGTTGCAAACAGTTGCGGCTCGTCCATAAGGGCGATTGGGGCGACGCACTGCCTATGGGAAAAGGAAGTGCATAAAAAAATAAAAAATGATAATTCCTGATGAATAAATTCAATTGCATGACTACATGTAAATGTAAATTTCATATTTTTTTTCTGTCGGATTCTACCACTAGACCGTCTGATATGCCTCTGTATGTCTTTGTCGAATCAGATAACAGTCATTCAGTCAGCCTAGAGTCGTGATTCAAATGGCCCCGCCCCTTCAGGGCGATCTTGGACGAAATGAAAATCGCCCCAGACCTCTCCCATTGACTCCCATGTTAAATGTGTTTTTTTCACAAAACAGAGCTCTCAATGCATTCTCTATGGCTTCCGGGAGGGCGAGCCCCTCCAAGTCTAGTCATAAGTAAGCGACGCAAAAGCCTATGGTAAAATGCAATGGGGACGTCACACAGCTTCGACAAAGGCATGTCAAGATGGCACCTGTTCAGCACAACAACTCATCCGCTCTTTGACAGAAACTTCTTTTTAGTCAGCGTAATATTGAAGATAAATTGACCAAAATACCCTAGACCAAAAGTATCCATTCAACAGTTTTCTACAAAGGGAGGGAAATTGGAACAAAAGAAAATCGCGGTCATGAAGTTACTAACGCGGTCTGTATCTATATACCACTGTATAGGTATAGGTAATAGGTTTCACAGTGTGAACTAACTTTAAATAATGTTTTATGTGATGACTTATTTTGCTTTTGTAAGCCAATACTTTCAAGATCAGTCAATAAATATCGTTGGTTTTGACGTAAGTTGCCCCCTTCTTTATGTTGTTAGTGGACATATCATGTGTCCTGTTCAGCTAGGTTACATCATACAACATTTGAGACATGTGGATAATGAAAAAGTGGGATCATTTAATGTGGAGCCACATCATGTTTGCTTATGAAGGCTCCTGAATGTAACTTTCTTCCATAGCGTACCACTTGTATCTTGCTACTCTAGCTATGTAGAAAGAGGGGAGATATTACTGTTGGTTGCTGCCAATAGTGGACAAAAAGGTTTTGCTGTATGAGTAAATCGGATAACTTAATGTACCTACTGAATAGGTATAGAGCACAAAACTAGACTGTCGTAATTGTTTTGTGGACGGTACATGTAAAGCACGGATCGATGTCTCCAAAGCAAGTGCTGTCATTCACAGATATCAAACATAATTCGTGGATAATAAAGTTATCTGTACACATGCATGGAGTCAGGCTAGTCCTAGCAGGCTACCATATAATCCAATGAAGTGGTGGCATACGCGCTAATGGTAACCTAAAACTACCGTTTGAAAGCTTCAGTTAAGACCTACAATACTATGCATAGTTCGTGTAGCACATTTCAGATCAAACCGAGTCATTATAAACATATAAAAAGTTGTGTAGATAGCTTTATTCATGTAAAATATTCCTCGCTTCAAGCAGCCATTTTGGCGAGCTGGTTTCGCTGTGTGCTCTGGGATAGCTCTTGGAGGAGCAAGGTAGCTCTCCGATCAGCTTAAAAACGAGGGCCATACGAGGGCCATACACCACTTAATCTTACCCCTTAATCTTAATCAAATTGGGTATTGAGACACCACTAGCTCTCACATGAACGCGCAACTTCAAGGGTAAGGGGAAAGATAAGGGGTAAGGGGAAGTATTGAGATTGGGCCTAACACTTCATTACTTTATTGCTTGAACGCTTTAGCTTAATTTTGGACATTTGGAATTACCCTTTGTTTTCACTGGACTACCCTTGGCTGTTTATCCCCTGCTTGCCTGCCCTGCATACCTCCCTTTCCCTGTCCTTCTGCCTGCTGGTCTCCCTGCCTGCCTACCATCCTGCCTACCCCTGGATCGACCTGCATGCCCTTTCCCTGCCATCACAAAGCAAGTAAGCGCGTTACACTCCCCAGTATCTAACAGGAACTTTGAAAAAATTTTGACCGTACATTTAGTAAAAACTTATTTTTGGAGTGCTTATAACTGGATTGGACTTGGAATTGTTTGAACTGGAATTGTTTGATGGAAGTTTGGATTACGTTGTATGGACTGTGTTTAACCTCTGCTGCAACTCCCTTTGTCTCAGCATTTTGGATGTGTTTGAATTGCAATTGTTTGGACTGTGTGCTTCATCTGTGCTGCAACTTACTGCTCTGAATTGTTGAACTTTGATGTCGTATTTGAACTCCCTTTGGGTGTATATTGTGTGTTACTGTGTGCTTGTTCAATTGTGCTGGAAATGTCTTATACGTCTCAATCGGTGTCAGTTGTGATAGAGCCTGATTCCCAGGCTGAGGCTACTGACATAGCCATCACCATGGAAAAAATATTGAGTCAGTTCATTGCAACCCGAAGGGGGAAACTGGGTGTTTGTACACGCAAACAAAATGAATTGAAAGAACATATGATAAAGGGCAATGTTGCCGATGTGGAAAGGGGTATTCAAGATGTTGTTCTTGCTCTGAGTGAATTTGAGAAAGCTCATGTGTCTGTGCAGGAGCTGCTAAGTGAGGAAGAAAAGGAAAATGACAATGCTAACTGGTATGAGCCAAAAAAGAGTATCTTCATGTCATTTTTAAAAGATGTTGAAACATGGAAAAGTAACTCAGCTGAAACCCAGCCAAGTGTTACATCCTTGGATAGTGTTTCAAATGTGTCAAGGAAATCAAAGAGATCTGGGGCCGAATTCACAAAGCCTTTTATCTTACCACTAGGAGTGCTCCTAACTTGCGCTAAAACATTTTATGTAGGAGTTATATCTTAAAAGTGATTCACAACGCCTCTGAGACCTACTCATACTAAGGATAATACCAACTCCTAAGCTTAAGATAAAACTCTGTTGCTATGGATGACGTCAATTCTCATGCACGAGTTTAGAAGCGGTGCGCACGGTGATTGGTTGCTGACAGGCGCTCTCATTCAAAACTCAGTCCTAACATCCCCCTAACGATCCCACTAAATCAACAGAAAATAAGAGAATAACCTAGGCTTCAAATTAAGTCATATTAAATAGTAATGGACAGTGCACTTAGCAGAATGCACACGCATGATGACAAGTTTGTGCATCCAACGAGAATGACGCTTTGCAAGTTAAGAGAAAGAGAAATTGCCGAAAAAAACACGGAAATTGCATGGAATCAAGGAAGTAATAATTAAAGCACCCTGCAAACTATTAGGTAATCAGCATATTTCCAGCCCTTAAACACTACAAATATCAGTCCATACGGCTCTTTAAGTCCTCCTGTCATAATGGACGAAACGAGGGCGAGACGTAAGAGAAAGCCGAACTGGTCCCAGGACCAACTGCTCCTGTTGGCCCAGTGTGTGCTGGAGAGGAGGGGGGTAATAAAAGCTAAATTTGGCTGTGGGGTGACCACAAAAAAGAAGCGTGAGGCATGGGAGGACATACGTGTTAACATAAATGCTTCATTCCCCAGAATTGCGCACGAAGTGATTACGGCACTGGCCCTGTCTGGGCTAAGCCTCATTTCCCCACACAGGACATGAAAGCGGCGTTTCAGCTGCCCGATTCCTCTTTCCACAACATTGCGTGTATTCTTGTGCGCTCTACAATTCATGGAAATAAACGGTACACAATAATTAACAGAATTAACAAAGAAAAGGCGACAAAGAGCAAATACGATTTTGTTCCAAGTTTGTCCACATGAGCGTATTTCAATTGTGTCACCAAAATAGGCCTCATGCGTATAATTACATGTTGTAGTTCAACTGTGCTCCCGGTTGTGGATTGCGGAAGGGTGTCAAAAGCCATGTCTTGCATGGATAGCCACTGTCACCCAACAAGTGGCATCCAGCAGGTACATGGTGCCGCTCAAAAAGCTGGCGCAGACCGCTCTCCATTAAAATGCGCGAATCGTGAGTAGATCCAGGCCACTTCGCAACAATATCCATGATTATGAAATTTGGATCAAACACTATCTGTGTATTAATTGAATGTACCTTTTTGCGGTTTAAAAAGACGTCCTAATATCTGGATGGAGCAATTATTTTAATGTGTGTTCTGGCACCCACGACACCGGGCATTCCTGCAATCGCCATGAAATTGACCTTGATCCTTTGAAGTAGGCGATTGTCCAAAGGGAACCGGATAAACTGTTGTACAATGTGTGGTCTACAGAGTGCGGTGATTGTTTGATGAATGAATCGGCTTACTGATGATTGCGACATTCTGAAGTCGTCTGCGTTGCAAAGTTGCATTTTCCCCGTAGCCAAAAATCTTAATGTTATCAAACATTTAACTTCCGGACTGATTGGGTTGTTTCGGTTAGTTGGAGACGTGATTGCATCCCGCACTAATTCTAGTAAAATGTTGATTCCTTCACGGTTTAAGCGATATCTTCTCAACAATCTGTCTCCAACACGTTGCGTCTGGCTTCAGCCATTTTAAGACTTTTTGTGAATAGGTCTTAGTGACTTAGGAGTCCTCATGAGGAGTTTTAAGCTGTCCTAGACTTAGGTGCTACTTTTAGGGATAAAATATTTTGTGAATTGCTCTTAGTAAAAACAATTAGGAGTCCTACATTTAAGACTGACACGCCCATTATTTTTAGGAGTTTCTCCTAAATTCGCCACTTATGAGCTACTTTTAGCCCTAAGATTCTTTGTGAATACGGCCCCTGGACACTCTTCAAACTCTGGTGCTTCTTCAATTTCATCAGCACGCATAAAAGCTGAAGCTGAAAAAGCAGCTCTTATGGAACGTGCTGCTGGACTTGAAAGGAAATACTCTCTGGAAATGCAAAAGGTGCAACTGGAAAATGCAATAGAACAAAATGCTTTACAAACTGACTTAGTTGCTGCAAAAGCTAAAGTCCCAAGTTCTTTAGAGTTATGAGAAGCAGCTTGAGAGTTCTTATATTGGATGTGTCTCAGTCAACGCAACCTGAAGATGGCATGCATTCCTACTTAAAGGCACAAGGCAAACAACTAAGGGGTACTTTCTTGGATGCAGAGCCATCGATTGAATATGCAAGCATACATGTGGTTCCAAAAACTTCACTTCTGCTCCTGCTCACCCTAACCCTAGATCAGTAACCAGGGCCGCTTGTATTACTTGGAGCAATACACCTCTGGCCAACCAAGGGATCTGGGGCCGTATTCACAAAGCCTTTTATCTTACCACTAGGAGTGCTCCTAACTCTCGCTAAAACCTTTTACGTAGGAGTAATTTCTTAAAAGTGATTCACAACGGCTCTGAGACCTACTCATACTAAGGATAATACCAACTCCTAAGCTTAAGATAAAAACTCCGTTGCTATGGATGACGTCGCTTCTCATGCACGAGTTTAGAAGGGGTGAGGACGGTGATTGGTTGTTGACAGGCTCTCTCATTAAAAACTCATTCGTGACGTCTCTCTAACAATCCCACTATATCGACTGAAAATAAGAGAATAACCTAGGCTTCAAATTAAGTCATATTAAATAGTTATGGACAGTGCAGTTAGCAGAATGCACAGGCATGATGACAAGTTTGTGCATCCAACGGGAATGACACTTTGCACGTTAAGAGAAATATAAAGCGATCAATATAAAATATGGCAATTGCATGTAATCAAGGCAGTAATAATTAAAGCACCCAGCAAACTGTAAGGCTATTATATTTCCAGCCCTTGACCACTTCAAATATCAGCACATGCGGCCCTTTAAGCCCTCCAATCTTAATTGATCAAAGCAAACGAACGTGAAACGTAGCCTAAGCGAAAGCCTACTGGTCCCAGGACCAATAGCCACTCTCACCCCAGCGGCATCCAGCTGGTAAGTTCTCAAAAACCTGCCGCTCTCCGTTGAAATGCACAAGTCATCGGTACATCCAACTGTTGGATGATGTGGGGTCTACAGTGCGTTGATAGTTTGATGAATTAAACGGCTGAATGATGATCCCCAGTGTCGTCATTTGCGTTTTCCGCGAAGCCAAATAGCCTATCTTTATGTTTCCAAACATTTCACTTCGGGACACATCGTTGTTTAAAGGCGTCATTGCATCCCGCGCTAATTCTACGACAATATTAATACCTTCACGGTTTAAGCAATGTCTTTTATCAATTCCAAGTCGGCTGCAGCCATCTTACGATTTTTTGTGAATAGGTCTTAGTGACTTAGGAGTCCTCATGAGGAGTTTTAAGCTGTCCTAGACTTAGGTGCTACTTTTAGGGATAAAATATTTTGTGAATTGCTCTTAGTAAAAAAAATTAGGAGTCCTACATTTAAGACTGACACGCCCATTATTTTTAGGAGTTTCTCCTAATTTCGCCACTTATGAGCTACTTTTAGCCCTAAGATTCTTTGTGAATACGGCCCCTGGTCAGGAGTTGTCTACATATGGATGCTCATGAGGGATACGAAGAGGCAAAAAAACTGTTGTAATATCACTTTGGTGATGAAATAAAACTCACTAGTGCATACTTGGATAAAGCCTTAAATTGGACCAACATTAAACCTGAGAATGGAAAGGCATTATCCAGTTTTGCACTATTTCTGAGAGGATGCTGTAATCTGTCACAGAAACTGACTGGCATGGAAGAGCTCAACCTAGCCTCTAACCTACGGCTTCTTGTTTCAAAGCTCCCCCACAAGTTAAAGGAGAAGTGAAGGTCCATAGCCTTTGATATCATGGAACACAAGAAAGGAAGAGCAACTTTCCTTGATCTGGTTAACTTCATTGAGAAGCAGGCCAGAATCATGCAAGATCCTCTTTTTGGTGATTTACAACTCTCAGTTCCAAGTAAGAAGATTTATCAGAGCAAGTCTGTTCCAGATTCCAAACTTTCCTTTCAAATGAATAGCAAAGGCAGTAGCTTTGTAACAACTGTTGCGGACGCACCAGTCAGAACTGAGATTCTCAAGGCACAAACTGTAAATGACAAACCAGTCACTTCAAATCTCTGTCCCATTTGTTATGGTAGACATGTCATTGATTCTTGTGAAGAGTTGCTGCGTAAGTCTCATAATGACCGAGTTGGATTGCTGAAGGCAAAGGGTATTTGCTTTGGCTGTTTGGTAAAAGGTCTAGTGATGATCACTGCACACTGGCAATTGTACCCGTTCAAGTGAAACTAAGTAACTCGAATCATATTGTTCAAACGTATGCATTCCTTGATCCAGGCAGTTCTGCTTCCTTTTGCACTGAAAATCTCAGAAAACGGTTGAATGCAAAGGGTAAACGACACAGGATCCGTACTATGGGCCAGGAGAAAGCCGTTGATAGCCTGGTCATCAAAAGTTTAGAAGTAAGCAGTCTGGAAGGGAAAGACTTCTATGAGTTGCCTGATGTTTACACTCAGGAAGAAATCCCAGTCAGCAAAGATCATATCCCCCGCCAAAAGGATGTGGAGAAATGGCCACATTTGAAAGATGTCTGCTTGCCGAGTATTGATGCAGACATTCACCTGTTGATTGGAATGAACGTGCCCAAGCTTATGGAACCATGGAGGATAGTAAATAGCACAGGCACTGGGCCTTTTGCAATTAGAACCCTGCTGGGCTGGGTAGTGAATGGTCTCCTCCATGGTGAGCACACATGTCTCACTACACAAAGTCAGCCATATGTTCATGTCAACCGGATTTCTATTGAAGATGTGAATGAGCTCCTGGTCCGACAATTCAACCATGACTTCCCTGAGAACAGCTACGAGAAGGTAGAGATGTCTCAAGAGGACCTGCGGTTTCTGCAAATGGATGGACACCTCTGCCAAGCATAAGGATGGACACTATCAGTTGCCACTGCCATTGAAAGGAGATCCTGGCATGCCCAACAACCGGCAGATGGCGGAGCTGAGAGCAGTATCACTAAAGAGGAAGTTGAACAAGGACAAAACCTTTCAGGATGAGTACAGGCTGTTTATGGATACCATTCTCCAGAGTAGACATGCTGAGCTTGTACCCAAAGATGAACTTCAATTGAAAAATGGCTAAATGAACCCAGCAGATTATGCATCACGCGGCTTGAATGTTGCTCAGTTCCTGAAGAATAACATCTGGATCAGTGGACCCAAATTCTTGAAAGACTTATCACAGCATTGGCCCAATTCACCATCTTAGCTTGCAATCCCTCCAGATGACCCTGAGTTGAGGAGAGAAGTGATTGAAGTACATGCCACCTTTGCAAGTGACTGCAATGCCACCAGCACACTAGGGCTGTCAACGAATATTCAAAGTTCGAATTCGAGTTCGAATATAATCCAAAAACGTGAATTTGAACGTGAAAATTAATATTCGAATGTGAAAAAACACTCCCGCGGTACAAGCGCCTCTATCTGCTTTGTGAATGAGCCTCTGTTATGTCTGTTCACGATGTCCCTCATGTAATGTTTAGTATTGATCTTATCAGGACTCTTATTGTGAAATGATGCGTGAACCGGAAACTAGTGTAACCTACCTGAGAGTGGAAGACGGTTGATTTAATAAAGACTCCTGAACTTGCAGTATATGTGGATAACGGGTAATACTTTCTATGATAAAGTACAAGTCAATACATGGTGTCAGAAGTGGGATAATATTCGAATGTGAAAAAACACTCCCGCGGTACAAGCGCCTATCTGCTTTGTGAATGAGCCTCTGTCTGTTCGTGATGTCCCTCGTTTTAAAGTAAGGAAGCAGTGCTGCTTGCGATGATCGTTCTTATAGCCTAATGTTTTTTTTTCATTGAGAATAACCCAGCAGTTTAGCCACGGTTGCACTACATTACAAAATCATATAGCCTACGTTCATCATTTTAGTTTTTTGGCGATTTCAATTTGGTTGTCTGTGCAAGACAACAGACATGGACATTTATTCTTTCTCATTAACTGTTCTGAGCTGGACTTACACAGGCTATGCCATTCAATAAGCATCCGAAGTAGAGCTCAGGGGAGCTAGTAGTCTGGTTGGTGAAAGCTGCTGTAACGCAATGTTCTCGGCAAAGTCTGAGACAGCTTTTTTTCGCATTATTGACGTATTGATGGCAACTGCGTAAAATAGGCAACCAGATATTCGAATAGTTCGAATTCGTGATTTTTTTCCAAACGAACATTCGAATGTCATTTTTGAGCAATTTTGACAGCCCTACAGCACACTGCTTAACTACTTTTCAACATGGAGCAAACTCAGAAATGCTGTTGCATGGATGCTCAAATTGAAGAACTTACTTGTCCAGCATGTCCTGAAAAGGAAAGACACCATTAAAACATTGAAGCCTTGTCGTATGATGTTGTCCATCCAGGACATAGAAGATACTGAAGAAGCCATTGTGAAGTTCTGCCAAAATCAAGGATGTCCACGGGAAATGGAGAGACTGCGATGGAAAGAATGTAGACAAGAAAAGTTCCATCCTCAGGCTGGATCCGATAATTGACGATGGCATCTTAAGAGTTGGTGGTCGCCTCAAGAAGATGGCAATGCCAGAAGAGCAGAAACATCCTGCCATCTTGCCCAAGCAACATCATGTGTCAAAGCTCTTGCTTCGTCATATCCACCATCACATTGGGCACAGTGGAAGAAATCGCATGTTATCGACTCTACGAAAAAAATATTGGATCCCCTGTGCCAATTCCCTGGCAAGAAAAATCATAGATGAATGCGTGCCCTGCAGGCGGCAACATGCATGTGCAGGTGAACAAAAGATGGCTGACCTGCCAATTGACCGTTTGACACCTGACCTTCCTGCTTTCTCACATGGCGGAGTGGATTACTTTGGACCGATCGAAGTGAGAAGAGGGCGCAGCATGGTAAAGCGATATGGTGTGATATTTACTTGTCTCACCAGTAGGGCAGTTCATCTGGAAGTGGCACACTCTTTGGATACAGACTCTTGTGTGAATGCCTTCAGGTGCTTCATTTCCAGAAGAGGTCAAGTAAAGGAACTAAGGTCAGATAATGGAACCAATTTCATTTCTGCTGAAAAGGAGATAAGGTAATCGCTGAAGTCTTAGAATGTGGAACAAATTGAGCGTTGTCTCTTGCAAAAAGGTGTGAAGTGGACATTCAATCCCCCTGCTGGTGCCCATCATGGAGGCGTTTGGGAACGACTAATCCGAATGGTCAAAAGGATTTTGTTGTCTGTCACCAATCAACAACATTTGGATGACGAGGGTCTTGTCACAGTGATGTGTGAAGCAGAATTTATCTTGAACAGCCGTCCTTTGACAACTCTTTCAGATGACCCTAATGACTTGGAACCATTGACACCCAATCACTTGCTTCAGCTGAAAGTCCAACCCATACTACCACCAGGGCTATTTAGAAAGGAAGATCTGTACGTCAGGAGGCGCTGGCGACAAATACAATACCTTGCAGGTCTCTTTTGGACACACTGTATACGGGAGTATCTTCCACTCATGCAAGAACGACAGAAGTGGTCCCGTGTCAAGCTGAATTTCAGTGTGGAAGACATTGTTGTGGTGGCTGATGCTACAGCACCACGAGGCTCATGGATGATGGCAAGAGTCGTTGAAGCTTTGAAGGACTCTAAGGGCCTGGTTCATAGTGTATGACTCCAGACTAAAACAAATCAGCTCCAAAGACCCATCAACAAGATATGCTTCTTTGTCGAGGCTGGAAACAAAAATGAAAAATTAGATGACTCTTTGAATGTGCACGTGCATCTTTCTGCATCACATACACATCTACTGATATTGGCATTCACCTTCTTTAGAATTAAAATTAGAATTTCTTTTTCTTTGATTATGAATAATTAGCTCCTTTCTTGGATATTTGTTATAGCATGCTCTATGCAGTTGCTATAAGGGGCCGGAGATGTAGGAGCAGAATTGCCCCATGAATTTTGAGGAACTCTTAGTTTGTTTTTGTTTTTGCTTTTGTTGGAGCTTTATTTTGACATGGTCTCAGGTCACCTGATCACCTTCAAAGTGGCGTCTTCCATGTGCTTGAGGCTCAGTTAGACAATGGAAGTTAGCTATGGAAGATGCTGAAAATTAATAGTTTTTACCGCTTCACTGCTTTACGCTTAACTGCTTTACCGCTATACTACATTAACACTTCATTACTTTATTGCTTGAACGCTTTAGCTTAATTTTGGACATTTGGAATTACCCTTTGTTTTCACTGGACTACCCTTGGCTGTTTATCCCCTGCTTGCCTGCCCTGCATACCTCCCTTTCCCTGTCCTTCTGCCTGCTGGTCTCCCTGCCTGCCTACCATCCTGCCTACCCCTGGATCGACCTGCATGCCCTTTCCCTGCCATCACAAAGGAAGTAAGCGCGTTACACTCCCCAGTATCTAACAGGAACTTTGAACATTTTTTGACCGTACAGTAATGCTATACACATAATGATTTTGAGGAACGTCCACTATTATGAATAATAATAATTATTATTATTACTATTGGCCAGTTCAATAGCTGCTTATAGTATAGTAGTATAGTATAGTAGTATAGTATAGAAGTTACTCACCAGTTATGCCAACTGCCTCCGAAACAGCTCTCCATCCGGCATCTCTTTGACGTTTATCCTTATGTTTCGGGTCACTGTGGTCGTAAAGCTGTACTCGTTTTTCAACTTCATGAATTAATAAATAATCATCCATTCTTGAACTATCAACTATCTAGGCCTACTTGCTATCTATATTCTTACACTGTCTACATATACTATCTATCTTACACACTGTCGTCTTCAAACAGAAAAGTAATGTTTTAATCGTTAAAAACGTTAAATCTCCATAGTAACAGCTCTGGAGGGTTTGGGAAATAATCAGATTTATTGATTCCCTGATTATTCACAGCAAAATATATAATGGTTTTCATTACATTTCATTGATTTATTACCATACTCTATGTTAAAAGGCCCAAGCAAACCTCGCGGAAAATAATAAAAATAGAAACCAGTCTATTTCTTAATTTTCCGCGCGGAAATGTCGGCGCGGTACATTCAGTTTCAGCGTCTGGTGTAGCCACTCTCATTGCTTTCGAATTCTGCTGCGTTCACACCCCGTCCGCAAAGCAAAATGTCCGCGTCTGGTGTAGCCATGGCCTTAAGTGGATAACTCAACCGTTAAATAAGTAGTTTAGCTGCTGGACATCATCTGCCTGCATCGTCTGTCATCCATCGTCTGACTCTGCATCGGGTGACGATACCAGTTGACTCTTATCATCATCTGGATCCTGGGATGGTCTCCACCTGCTGCCGCCTTTCCTCCGCTGTGTGTGTGGCTACACACACAGGCTCATTGAAGCAAGGTACCATAACGTTTTTATTTTGCCCTCAAGGTGAAGCAGCCATTTTGTTTTTGGCTTCAACGAACCCAAGCGACGTTCAGGCTTGCACCGTTGAACTGGGGTAACTGTAGTGTTTCATGTTGCCGGCTGTTTTATTTTCTTTGGGCCCATGTGTTGTACAGTATTGAATTGATATGTGCTGTGTATTTGAATTGCTAACTGAATTACTGCATTTGTTTATTAAGTAAATAGTTCGTTTTTTTAAACAGTTGTGTGTGTTAATTTTGCATAGCTTAAGTTAACTAAGAAGCCACACCTAGAGTATTTTAAGAAATCAGGTTAGCCACCTCTCATAAAAGCTCCACTAAGCTAGAGAGGCGCTACATAAAATGGAGGCATCGCTGGGATTATAGTGTGGGTTTCTTGTTTATTGTATATATATTTCCAGGGAAAATTAGCATTTTTGAAGCTATAAATAATAGTTTTTGAAGCATTGAAAATTAGTAGCATTAACAACTACTGGTAGAGACTGAAGCGTTAACATGGCAACTTAAGCATTTGCATTAGAGTTAAAGGGATGGTGCTGTGGCGAGGCATTAGATGAGGCTCATGCAGTCCTGGTTATCACTCAAGAAGATGTAAATATAACTGAAACACATTGTTCTCAACAGAAGACGCTGCTGCTAGGTCAACAGAGGCCATTTTGAGAGCTGCTAGTGATTTGCTCGACAAAACAAAGTCATCTGGTGAACATGGAAGCTATCGCCGCCTACGAAGTTTCTCTGGGCTGCTGCCTATCCCAGCAGGAGAAGAACAGTTTGAACACTGGCTGGGTCTGTTGTGATATGTTAATAGAACTATAGTACAGCTATGCGGAGTGATACGTCACCGCATGAGCAGTTGAGTTCAATCATATATCTAAGTCCTCATCCTTGTCTCCTAATAACACTTCATGGTGGCAGCGGTAATGGATTGCCTCTGAAATCTACTCCAAGATCGCTCTACGCCGACGTGAGTCTCAAACGAATTGTCCGAGGATAATTTGGTAACACTTTCTATGAAGCCCAGCGTTATAAGGCCCTATAAGGACATTATAAGGGCCTTAATAATGACTTATAGCGATTGCTACAATGACTTATAGCTACTTTATAACTACGTATAATGTCTTCATGATGACTCATAATCACCTTTATGATACATTATATCAGTTCATTATGAATGGTTATAATTAAAGACGGAATAATGCATTATAAATATGTGACTGTCGGGTAACACTTGCTATGAAGCCTGCCTTTATAAGGTCCTATAAGGACATTAATGATGACGTTTAAAAGTAGCTATAAGTCATTGTAGCACTCTTTATTACTATGTTTAGCATCTCCACAATGACTCATATCCACTGCTCTGACACGTTATGTCAGTTAATTATTAATGGTTATAATCTAAGATAAAATGATGCATTATAAATATGTGATCATAGGTTTGTGTGGGTAATCATGAATCCTATGAAGCCTGCATATATGAAGCACTATAAGAACATTCATAATACCTTTAAAAGCTAGTTAAGTCATTGTGGCACTCATTATAACTATGTTAATAGGTCTTCATATATCTTTGTGATATATTATGCATATTCATTAATGGTTATTAGTATGATGACTAGGCTGCTATACAGACATAGAATATTATAAACTTTTAGAAGATCCTATAAGTGGACTTTGTCAGCTTTAAGTAAAGTGACAAAAGGGTGGTGTTGTCATGAACAGATATAAGATTCTATTAGTGTACTTTGTCAGCTTTAAGTAAAGTGACAAAAGGGTAATGTTGTTTTAAACAGATATAAGATTATTATAAGATAAGAGAAGAGAAGATAAGGCATTATGAACTTGTTAATAGTGCTGACAGTAAATACAACAGGATACAGATGAAAACCCTTTTATTTAAAACTTTCTAGAGGTGCTTAGACTTTATACAAAAACACATTGTAAAAATTTCGGGCTAAGTCTTTTGAACTTCAGAGTTGCTATTATTACTCCAAACCCAATGTCCCTACACAATAAATACTGATAGTTGCAGAAACAAGGAAATATTAAAGTTGTCTACATAAAAGCATAACTTTGACACCGCACGCTTTTGGACCAATGAAATCTGTTCATCAACCAGTCAAGCAAACGTCGATGGTAATACAGCTTTCAGACCTGAGATAACGCTCAAGACGGTAGAAGACGTAGGACTGAGAAGGTAAGAATGAGTGCCACAATGCCTTAACTAGTTTTTAAAGGTATTAGGAATGTCCTTATAGTGCTTCATATATGCAGGCTTCATAGGATTCATGATTACCCACACAAACCTATGATCACATATTTATAATGCATCATTTTATCTTAGATTATAACCATTTATAATTAACTGACATAACGTTTCAGAGCAGTGGATATGAGTCATTGTGGAGATGCTAAACATAGTTATAAAGAGCGCTACAATGACTTATAGCTACTTTTAAACGTCATCATTAATGTCCTTATAGGACCTTATAAAGGCAGGCTTCATAGCAAGTGTTACCCGACAGTCACATATTTATAATGCATTATTCCGTCTTTAATTATAACCATTCATAATGAACTGATATAATGTATCATTAAGGTGATTATGAGTCATCATGAAGACATTATACGTAGTTATAAAGTAGCTATAAGTCATTGTAGCAATCGCTATAAGTCATTATTAAGGCCCTTATAATGTCCTTATAGGGCCTTATAACGCTGGGCTTCATAGAAAGTGTTACCGATAATTTTTCTATCGCCAGATGTGGTGAGTGAGAGAGCTACAGGCAAGCTAGCTAAGCAAGTAGCGGGAGCGAGCTAAGCGGCTAGCGTGAGCAAGCTAAGTGAGTACAGACGTCTATTAACTACCAAAACTAAAGACGAAATGGCATCGCATCTACCAACGATGAACTGGTCCGACCCAGATCTAAGTGAGGCTTTATCACTGTTCAGACAGAAAATGTGTCTCTACCTAGATGACGAGGAAATAGGAGATGAAGCTAAACAGGCTAGGAAAATCTGCCGTGGCATAGGAGATGAAGGGCTAAAAAGATTGAATGCTAGTGGATTGAGCGATGATGATAAGAAAAAACTTGACAGTTTATGGACTTTTTTCGAAGACCAGCTTAAACTTAATGTGAACTTTAGGATACACAGACTCCATCTTATGCAATACAGACAAAGACCGGATGAAAGTATCGATGACTTTGTGACTAGAGCTAGAACTTTAGCACTGAAATGCCAGTTCACTGAGGGGGAGCTAAACGAACGTCTCCTCGAGCTCATCATTGCTAGCACGCCACACGATGCACTGAGGAATGACCTATACGGGAAACCTCAAGGTTACTCCCTGTAAGAAATGATAGAGGTTTCTTTGTTTCTGATGCAGCAATCTTTATTCCAATAATGTGCAGTGACGAAGCAGCCTTACTCCGGATTCAGCGGTGTAGGACTGAATCACAAGCATCCACAATTCAAGCCATATATACTGTTTTTAAGACCACTCCTAGTCTTAGGCTTCTAATGTAAATGACCTAGGCTTGTAATGCAAACAGGTCTGGCAACCTTTTGTTGTTGTATCTGATAATCTGGGGCCGTATTCACAAAGCCTTTTATCTTACCACTAGGAGTGCTCCTAACTCGCGCTAAAACCTTTTACGTAGGAGTAATTTCTTAAAAGTGATTCACAACGGCTCTGAGACCTACTCATACTAAGGATAATACCAACTCCTAAGCTTAAGATAAAAACTCCGTTGCTATGGATGACGTCGCTTCTCATGCACGAGTTTAGAAGGGGGGAGGACGGTGATTGGTTGTTGACAGGCTCTCTCATTAAAAACTCATTCGTGACGTCTCTCTAACAATCCCACTATATCGACTGAAAATAAGAGAATAACCTAGGCTTCAAATTAAGTCATATTAAATAGTTATGGACAGTGCAGTTAGCAGAATGCACACGCATGATGACAAGTTTGTGCATCCAACGGGAATGACACTTTGCACGAGAAATATAAAGCGATCAATATAAAATATGGCAATTGCATGTAATCAAGGCAGTAATAATTAAAGCACCCAGCAAACTGTAAGTCTATTATATTTCCAGCCCTTGACCACTTCAAATATCAGCACATGCGGCCCTTTAAGCCCTCCAATCTTAATTGATCAAAGCGAAACGAACGTGAAACGTATAGTCCCAGGACCAATAGCCACTGTCACCCCAGCGGCATCCAGCTGGTAAGTTCTCAAAAACCTGCTGCAGACCGCTCTGCGTTGAAATGCACAAGTCATCGGTACATCCAACTGTTGGATGATGTGGGGTCTACAGTGCGTTGATAGTTTGATGAATTAAACGGCTGAATGATGATCCCCAGTGTCGTCATTTGCGTTTTCCGCGAAGCCAAATAGCCTATCTTTATGTTTCCAAACATTTCACTTCGGGACACATCGTTGTTTAAAGGCGTCATTGCATCCCGCGCTAATTCTACGACAATATTAATACCTTCACGGTTTAAGCAATGTCTTTTATCAATTCCAAGTCGGCTGCAGCCATCTTACGATTTTTTGTGAATAGGTCTTAGTGACTTAGGAGTCCTCATGAGGAGTTTTAAGCTGTCCTAGACTTAGGTGCTACTTTTAGGGATAAAATATTTTGTGAATTGCTCTTAGTAAAAAAAATTAGGAGTCCTACATTTAAGACTGACACGCCCATTATTTTTAGGAGTTTCTCCTAAATTCGCCACTTATGAGCTACTTTTAGCCCTAAGATTCTTTGTGAATACGGCCCCTGGTTTCTCTGTCTGAGTCTGAGATGGTTCTCAATGGCCTCCCCCATTCCCATACTATGATTAATTGCAGTCACTCACACCTCAGTTTGCTTCCTGGCCCCAGGTGTCTGAGCAATACCAGTCTGGGGACTTTTCCTTTGTGACCATGATAAGATGACCCTTTTGGATATTCTGCTGGTGGTCACAGCAGCTGCTTGATCATGAATCTTACATCCCTGACTGATGTCTTAAAAGAAGGACGGAAATATGAAGCATTATCAGCAGGGAACCAACAGCTTAACCAGCTTGGACTATCTAACTCTGAAAAAGTGCATGCAATACAAAGTGGGGGAACATGCCAGAACTGTGGCACAAACCATAAACCGCGTCAGTGTCCTGCATACAATGACGAATGCTCTGCATGTGGTGCAAAAGGACACTGGGCAAGATGCTGTAGGAAGAGCAAACGCCAACCCAAGCAAGACTTCAACACAAGACAAAGAAGTAAGTCTCCCCCACCACAAAACAAGCACCAATACAAATACCAGGCACATAGAAAAGAACACAGACCACAGCGTGGATACCAAGTTGATGTTGTTGACTGTAATGACTCAGATGAAGAACACATATACCAACAACGATTCCATTGCATCACAATCAGTGAAAAATGTTTGCACAGCATTGAGAGCAAACCAGCCAGAGAGGAGGCTTACACCACACTGAACGTGGAACCACCTGATGTACGAGGCCGTGGACATACACTTCGCCTGAAGATCGACACAGGAGCATCTGGGAACACTCTACCACTGCGCACATTCACACAAATGTACGGAAGCGACACACAGGCCTTCAAAAGACTGAAGAAAAACTACTCAAAGCTGTCTGCTTACAGTGGTCATGAGATCCCTTGCCTCGGAACCATCAACATTCCGTGCCAGTACAAAGAGTCCAGTTGGATCAATGCCAAATTCTATGTAGTGGATGTACCAGGGCCAGCTGTAGTTGGACTACCCACTAGTGAGCTTTTGAAACTAGTGACTGTGCACGTGGACACAATAAAAGGAAAGACGGACGACAACAAGAAAAACACACACCCAGTGAAACAACTGAAAATACTTACCTGTGATGACCTCAAGAGAGCATATCCAAATCAGTTTGATAAAATAGGGAACTTCAAAGGAACTGCAAAACTTTTCCTGAAAGATGACGCTGAACCGTTCATAGACCCACCACGGAAATGCAGTATCCACATCAAAGACAAGCTTCATGATGAACTGAACAAACTTGTGGAACAAGGTGTACTACGGAAAGTAGAACAACACACTGATTGGTGCTCCAGCCTTGCTTTCAGCACAAAGAAGGATGGATCATTACGGATTTGCCTAGATCCACAAAAGCTAAATGCCAGCCTGAAAAGATGCCCACACAAGATACCCACCATTGAGGAACTGAATCCCAGGCTCGCGAATGCAAAGGTTTTCAGCAAGCTCGACGCAAAAGCAGGATACTGGTCGATACACCTTGACGAGGACTCTCAGCTCCTTACAACGTTTCGCACTCCATTTGGCAGGTACTGCTGGAGGCGTCTTCCATTCGGACTTAGTGTGTCCCAAGACCACTTCCAGGCCAAGATGGACCAGATCCTAGAGGGGCTCCCCGGTGTGGTCAGCATAGCCGACGACATAGTGATATGTGGAAAAGATGAAGAAGATCACGACAGACACCTGATCAACCTGATGGAACGGGCTGCAGAAGCAGGTATGGTGTTCAACAGTGAAAAATGCTCAATAAAACAGAAAAGCATCTCATCCTTCGGCAACCTATACACAGGTAATGGCATAAAACCAGACCCTGCCAAAATAAGAGACATACAGAAAATGCCAACACCCCCAAAATAAGGATGAACTCCACAGATTCTTGGGAATGTTAACTTACCTCTCAACATACATACCGAAGTTTGCTGACAAAGCACACAACTTGAGGGGACTTTTGAAGAATCAAGCTCTGTGGATGTGGGAGGCAGATCATCAGAGATGTTTTGAAGAGTTGAAATCAGTCATCACAGAGGACGCATGCCTGAAATACTATGATGCAAGCACACCATTGACGCTGGAAGTTGACGCATCACAAAAAGGCCTAGGCATGGTGCTGGTGCAGAATAACAGACCCATTGCGTTCGGGTCAAAGACTCTGACAGACTGCCAGTCAAGATACAGCAACATAGAACGCGAAATGCTCGCAATAGTTTGTGGAGTGCAGCGATATCACACTTACCTGTATGGGAAATCATTCATTGTAATCACAGACCACAAGCCTCTCGTGACCATCTGTGCAAAACCACTACATGCCGCACCACCTCGACTCCAGCGGATGCTTATCAAGACCCAAGGATACAACTATGAAGTCAAATACCGACCTGGAAAAGAGATGGTACTAGCAGACACGCTCAGCCGGTTACCAAACCCGGAAAACAACAAAGACATTGAGCTGGATGAGCGCATAGACGGTATCGATGCAGAGATTGAGGACCCAGAGCAGCACACCATCGGCATAATAAACTTCTCGCCTGAAAAGCAAGATGCTCTGCGTTTCCAAGTTTCTGCCGATCCAAAGCTCAGCGCGCTGAAGGAACTCATTCATCAGGGATGGCCTGAAAACATAAAGGACTTACCCCAAGACCTGCGTGCATACTGGTCCTTCAGAGATGAACTTGCTGTGGAATCAGGAGTCATATTCAAGGGCAGACAGGTACTCATTCCAGACTCAATGACTGATGACATCTTAAAACAGCTACATGTAGCACATCAAGGCATCGAGAAAACACGCCGGCTGGCAAGAGAAAGTGTACACTGGACAAAGATGAATGACGACATCGAAAGAGTCTGCAGATCATGCAGTGTTTGTGCAGAGCATCAAGATGCAAATCCAAAAGAACCTCTCAAACCGCATGAAATACCATCAAACCCGTGGCAATCAATAGCTTCTGACCTGTTTGAAATCAGTGCCCGCCACTTCTTGTTGACTGTAGACAGATACTCAAAGTATCCACTTGTGGATGAAATGCCGACTCCAGTATCCAGCCATGCAGTCACAAAGAAAATGCAATCATACATGTCTTTATTCGGACGTCCTGATGAAATACTGACTGATAATGGGCCACAATACACAGGACAAGCTTTCCAAACTCTTGTGAAAGATTGGGGAGTAAGCCACACCACCAGCTCACCTCATTATCCCAAGAGCAACGGATTTGTAGAAAGACATGTGCGACACATCAAAAGCATTGTGAAGAAAACACTACAAAACAAAGATGACTTACACATAGCCTTGCTACAAGTTATGTATAACAGCGAATTAAAAAAAAAAAAAAAAAAAGAGAGAGAAAACATTATTGTCATGTGATGCTTATGTTCCATGTTGAAAAAATAAAATAAAATACTGTTTGACAATGTCAGTATGAGATACGGGTGTTAATGGACTGAAATCATTTCCATGATATGTTTTACAGTTAATGATAATTCATCTTTGATAAGTGCTGAACTTAGTTATTTCTTAAAGCATTGATAATACATAGCGTTGAGGTATTTTCCTGATTATCTAGCTAAACAGGGGGGATGTTGTGATATGTTAATAGAACTATAGTACAGCTATGCGGAGTGATACGTCACCGCATGAGCAGCGTAGTTATACCATGCGTGTAATGTAACCTAACGTAACCTGAAGTAAAGTTGAGTTCAATCATATATCTAAGTCCTCATCCTTGTCTCCTAATAACACTTCAGGGTCAAGCACGGCTCAGGGTGGAGGAGTGTGACTGCTCTCCAAAAGAGAAAAGGCGGAGACTGATGGAAAGCCTTAGAGGTAGTAGGCCGGATGGTGAACCCTGTTATCGTTTCATCCCGCTCCGCAGATGGCGAACTACACAATCTTTAGCTCATAAAAAATAACGAGTCGTGCTGAGCTACCAAAAAAAAGTTCGCTGCTGACTTTCCAGGCGATTGTCGTTACGTCTATGTTTTATGCAGAACTAGAGCCTTCACAGCGTTATAAGATTTTGATCACGAGTGGTGGCACGGTTCGACACGTGATATTTCTACACCAATGAGGTAGCTGCTTTTTGACAACAGACTGGCAAGATGGCGACCACCATGGTTTGAATTTACGTTACAGATAAAGAGGAAAACAGCCGAACATCCTCAAAATCGGGCCAAAGGGATTCTAAACAGTGGAGTATACCTAGCCACGTCCAAGAAGAACAATGAGGCAAATATGCGATAATGTTAAGTCATTTAAACCAAGTTTGAAATACATGAGAATACGCCTGTCTGAGGATCTAACATGGACTGTGAACACCCAGCAAACAGTCGGGTGTACTACGAATCTCGTTACAGATAGCCGGGCTATCTAGACATAGTGAGGCTTGCTAAAACCTTAACTGGGGCTATAAGTTAAGTGGTACTACGACCGCAGCTATGTGATATATTTGCCAAACTGGGTTTGGATAGGTGGAGCTTCTCCTGTAACATATGACAGAATCTTACACGTGAGATTGCTTGTTCAGTAGGCGGTGTTTTCACACGATTTGAGTTTTACTTAGCACAAATTCTCCTCCCGACCAGGTTTACTTGCTAGCATAAGATACCATGGTGATGTAGCGACGCAAAAGAGAACAACGTTCTAATCAAGTTTCGTAGTACACCCCACAGCTGTGGATAGTGTCCTGACGGCATCATCACTGGCCATTGACTTTTCAAAACACTGAGGTCAGGCAAAAAGCTTAACACCAAACAAAATGTTACTACATGCTTTACGTTAGTATTTCTATGTATGTGACACATAAACCTCCTTCCTTGTATCAATAAAAGGCAGCATTGTACTTAAACCAATGACCATTTGTTCATTCAGTCATTCATTCATTCATTCATTCTTCCACAAATGAATACCTCACTGATCAACCATATAAACAATCTTTATGAAAAATATGAAAACAGTGCAAAACAGAATTAAAGAATAACAGATTAAGGACACTCAGTCCTCACTGTCAGTGTCAGGACAGCTATCAAGTTCCTCACTTTCTTCGAATTGGCACAATAACTATAATGACATAAATATGTGCAACACAGTCCTGCAGAAAAGCAAAGACCAGTTCAGAATTGTTGTGCTTGGCGGGGATGTGGAACACTAGCTGTGGAAAATCACGGCTGAGTCTCTTCTTCAATACATCCTGTCTGCAACACAACAAATCAACAACAAAAAAAGAGTCATATGAGTACCAGCAAAGGGGGGCTTCATGTTGTGGCTGATATACAATAGCCACCTTCACAAATTAACTCAGAGTGAATAAAATAATACTTGTGGAGTTTACTTGCTATGCAACAGATATATAATACCAAGTATTCCCAAGAAAAGCACATACTGTAACAAACATCACACTATCAAGAACACTGCCATCCTCCTTATTGCAAAATAATACATGTACAGTATGTGCATATGACAAGCAGAGCAGATTCCCTTGGATTTGACAAATAATAAACTGCCTTGCAATTACCTGTATGTTGAAGCATCAACACCTTCACTTGACTGCACAAGGTCAATAAATGCCTTCCTCAGTTGGCTCATCCTCAGCACCTCTTGGTTGATCAGCAGCCTTTGACGGATTACCCTTTCGCAGAATAATTTATAGCTCAGATCAAATGTTGACCCGATCCTTACAAAAAATATAGAAGAAGATATGTGTAAGTGAGAGCTTTCGTTGTGAGATACGTGTTGTGAGAACAAACTGTCTCAATCATAGGACACACATTGTACTGTATGTGTTTTCATAAAATTAAGATATGACTTGCTGTTCTTTCTCTGCTCTGGCAGGCTCACTCAAAAACCTTGTATATTCTCTGTAGCAACTTTTGTGGTACTGCACCTCCAGAGCCACACAGTCTCTGTCCTTGATGTGAATGAGGATGCTCTGGTCATCCTTTACTTCAGCTGCTTCCTGCAACTTGCCTTGTACAAAAGAAAAGAAAAAATAATTTATAGGGGTATTATAGGCATGGGAATGTTATGTATTGGATTGTAATTTCACTCTCTCTCACTCACACACACACACACACACACACACACAGGACATTACGGCAATTCACACATACATTCATATTAGAATTAGACAAATACAGGGATTGTACAGCAGTGTAGGCTAGATAGTAAAAAGGGTGCTAGGTGGTGCACCCAAAAAAAGAGTCCTTAAGCACACATATGTGCAGCACAGGCAGGATACACCTCTAGAGATGGAGTAAGGTTACTGGGACCTCCCAGCAACACACAGGGACAGAAGCGGAAAATCCCAAGTGTACAAGTGAGGGAGGGGGGGGGGGGGGGGGGGGTTATGGGGGAATGGGCTTACTCAGAAGCGGAGTGCTAACCAGACAGGCCATCAGGCTGAGGAGCCACATTTCTGAACAGGTATTCAGTGTCATATTAACATCAGGCATGCTTTGACATCCATATAAACATACACACTACCCTATTAAAGTCAAATTGTGATTCAGTCAATATCAAAAACCTAAAACACTGGGGGGGAGGGGTGTAATGTAATTTCACACCCAGACACATGCACAACCAAGGACGTCAGTTTGTGTTTAGAAGTGGTGGGGACAATAACCATAAGCTTGAGTGGGGTTTGAAAAGTGCTGAGTACCCTTATGTTAGCCAGTCATCCATTCAACGTTGCATTACAATATGCTCTACAGTGTATTGTCAGGTGTTGAAAATCCCATTCGAACACAATAAAATATCGTGTTTTGACTTGTTTTGCAAAACGGTGTTGGGAACACCAGGGTATTGGCTCGGGATATGTAATACTAATACATAGGACAAAGAACAGAATTGGCAACTAAACACTTCTCTTGACAGCAACTAAGTTTACTAGACAATCAATGTCAGACTGAAGGGTGTATGAATTGAAACGAGGTACTGAGAAACAACCAGCGGCGTAACAATGACTTGACTGCCCCCTTACCTTCGTAACGTCAGAAGCAATGATAATGCAATTCTGCGAGACGCAGGCTAATGTACTTATGATGTACAATACACATTAAGGGTTGCTACAATATGTTGTCATGAAAAACACCAATGAACACAGTAGGCTATTTCATCGATCAAACGGATTTTGGAGAAACAGTGTAAAATGAGCAGTAGACAACACATGGGGAAACATTAATACAACTTCTTCAGGGGGTTATCAAACATTATTGTGAATTACGAACATTTACATGGATTTATTGGAACAGCCGCTCGACAGCGCCTGCTGCAACAAAACAAACTTCCTCCAACAATATCTTATTCTTTTAACGACATTGAAGCGAAAAAATAAATTTGAAGTAGCATTAGGCGTATTATAAAACGTAACATGCATGACGTTTAGAATGGCATTCTACGGTAAGAAACGATAGCAGAGCCATGCACACCTCGCCAAAGGCTGATGTAACCAAGTGGTTATCCACAATCTGAGCTTTTGCTATTTGTTGCACTCATGACTGCTGAGAGATCGCTGCTTGAAAAGCAGGACGTGAACTATAGGAGTTGACAGTATATCAGACAGTAAACGCTATGTGATTAGCCTACCCTGGTGGGCCTAATTTCCGTTGGGCTGGGGGTCAGAGACGTAGCGTTCTCCTGAACCCTCTTCGCCACAAATTCAAATGAAGATAATTTTGGCAGTTTTGCCACCCTTTCATCCTGCTCGTTGCGTTCATACCGCTTCCTACAGCCACTTTTGTGTTTGAAGGGCATGGGGGAGCCTACTTATCGCTTACTCAACACGCAATGCAACACAACACAGGGTGGGAAACAATCGCAACAACTGTGGGTGGGCTATAGAATCTGACAAACAAAATAACCCAGACTTCCTTGCGATTTTTCGATGGCAATATTACTTAATAAAAACGAGACTCGTTTCATTCAGCAAAAGGCAAATGAGGCTAAATTAATTATTTGCTGTTGTCAAGACTGACTATTGTTAAAATGGTTATTGGGCAAGTGATAGGAGTGGATCATACGCAAGATGTAGAATGGGCGATTGCAGTTGAGTATGTGGGGATTTTTTTGGCCGCAATTGGTCTGCACATTTTTAAGAATGGTGGAGACAAAATTCAAATCATGAATAGTGGTGGGGACATGTCCCCCCCGTCCCCCCCGTAACTGACGCCTATGTGCACAACACATTATGGCAATTCACACATGCATTCATATTAGAATTGGACAAATACAATGATTGTGCAGCAGTGTAGGCTAGATAGTCATTCAACTTCTCCAAACATATATGTGTGTGTGTGTGTGTGTGTTTTGGGGGATGGGATGCATTCACATAGAATACCTACTGTTAGTGTGTGTTGGGGGTGAGGGTGAAACAGTCTTACCTGCTGTTAAAGTCTGTGTTTTTGACAAAGCTTCTTTTTGACGTCTGCCACTCGCGACGATGAATTTGCTGTCTTTCTTGCAAATTATACAGATGGCAGGTAGGACGGGGCCAGAGCTTGATCTGGATCGAAGTTTCCTAGGTTTCGATAGGTATTCCACCTTGTGTTGGTAAAATTCTGTGTTTCCTCATGCTTAACAGAAGATATATGCATGTAACACATCTTGCGTTTCGAAGATATCTTTTGTTTTACATTTTCTGTCGAGATTTCTTCCTCTTCGGCTAATACGATGGCTGCCATGCCGCTTCTGTTTACTCGAGCTCAGCTGACATACTAGCTATCCGATTCGTTCCTTCTGATGACGTCTGAACCGTGGCACCTCTCGAGGCGAAAAGTATTATTACGCCTGCCGAATATGTACATACGCCTCGGAGACACTAGTTCTTCATTAAACGTTGTGAATTTGAATAGCCTTGCATTGCGAAAAACGGCGAACTTTGGTTTAAATCCTTAACATAACTCATTCTTTTTTAAGAACTGAAGTTCGCTTAGTTCGGAGCCTGAGGAGCGAAGTTAGGTTTCTAAAGCACTTTTCGAGGGTCACCTTACGGCCTAGTTAGCGTCCTCGCCTCAATATTTTTTTTTATAAAAACAAGTCTCCGGAATGATATTTTGGTAGCTGAACTAACGAAGACCCTTATGACGTTTTTAAATAGATCGAGCAGTATAAAAATAAATGGTAATGTACAGCAATTTAACTTAACTAGGCTATTATATACAACAGAAGAACTGACATTTAGAATTAATTAAGATTACCGTGAAAATCTGATAAAAACTGGGCTAGACAGAGCGGAGTTAGACTCACCAGCGCCCCCGTAACCTAGCAACTGTCTAGTCATAACTAGTCTCTCCAACAAATGTGTTAATGTTGAAATCAAAATGTTAAAATTACCATCAAAATGTTAATGTTACAGTCTGTAAAATTCCATGGTGATTTATCCTAGCTAGCGATAGCAAACAAAAGCTAGTTGCAAGGAGCTTAATAATGTATGAATGTGTATAAAAACGTCCCAAAAGGCCATAATGAACTTTTGTATTTTAATCTTTGTAGCATTTTGTTAATGGCAACATGAACACACATCCCTTGAACAATAACGTTAACAGCACCTATATTGCTCCACACTGCTTCGTTACATAGATTGTCACCATCCTAGCTAGCTATGCTAGATGGATACCTCCCCAGATACTCTCGCCAGAGACGGAATAAAAGACTAAACATAAAGAATCTTTGAAGGTAATTAGCTAGTTTGAAATATTATATACAGATCTGACCCAGCGGTGAAAGAACATGAATTGAATCGTATACAAGGCTGTGCTGGTTGCATTTATTGATGAGGTCGTAGGGTTTCTAATGTTTTTGATTGAGACCTGTATGCTTTTGCGTTGATTATTGATGTGTCCACTTCGTTGTTTATCTTAATGTTTTGGATACATCCTTCCACTGCATATTGCAGATAAACAGTGGGCTGATGTCTGTGTTTTTGGTCTTTATGTTTGTAATATATTGAAGAAAGACCTTAAAATAGGGTTTATCATCCAAAAACCTTCACCAATGATTTAAACATAGAGAAATATTGTCATTTTGTATGCTTTATTATGCTATGATTTTACTGGTCCGGCCCACTTGAGATCAAAATGTGCAGTATGTGGCCCCTTAACTGAAATTAGTTTGACACCCCTGGTACAGAGCTTCAAGTCTGCCCGCACAAAAATGTCGTGCATAATAAATGAAGCAGTGGCTCCTCACTTTAGAAAGGAACTGGTCATGAAGATGAGGACCAATCCTTTCACGTTGATCACAGATGGATCAAATGATACAGGTCATTACATTTTCCAGCACCCATTTTAGATATTAATTCATGTATTATATTAATCAGAGAACAACACACAATTTCAGTCTGATGTGTACCTTTAATCTGACATTTATAATGTATGACCTATCGTTACAGGACGTGAGAAGATGAACCCGCTCACTGTTCGGGTATATGACGGTGACCTCAGCAAAGTTGTCCACAGGTTCCTGGATATGTGCCCCACCAGCGGGCCAAACTGCGGCACAGCTGAAGTCATCTACAAGAAGATGGATGAGGCCATGCCGAAAAACGCCATACCATGGAGAAACTGTGTCAGTCTGTCTGTTGATAATGCCCCTGTCAATACAGGAGCACGGAACTCCATCACATCCAGAGCTCATCAAGAACATGCCAGTATCTACATCCATGGGTGCCCTTGTCACATCATCCACAACACTGCCAAACAAGTTGGCCAGGCCTTTTTGGAGGTGAGTTGCTTAAGACCTGCCGTATCCGTTATGCCTAATGTCAAGTCAAACAGGTTGTTATGCTGTGCGGTCATGAACCAATGACAACAATGTCTTGTGACTATAAATAATCATGTATTTGCAGGTGTGTGAATATGATCCAGAGGATCTCGCTGTGGATGTTGGATATTGGTTTAAAGGAAGCACCAATCGTAAAGGATACCTAACAGGTATGTGTGTGCAGTCCCAATGTAGTACAAATTAAATCCAGAAGACTTTGATCAAATTGGCATTAAGATGTTCCATTCTTGTCCTTGAAGCTCCATGGAAGTGAGTATATGGAAATGCTCATGCACGTTTCTGTTCGATGGTTGAGCCTGGAGAAGTGTTTGGCTCGTATCCTGCAGCAGTATGAGCCACTGGCCAGCTACTTCAAGTCATTAAGTAAGCATCACATTTTAATGATCCAAATGCATGGTTATTAGAACAGACTGAAAAGTAAATAAAGTATGTAGTATGCACAACCATTTTTTCTTTCTTTTTACACAGATGACAAACAGCCAAGGTTCAGGAGGCTTGTGGAGGCATTCTCTGACTCAATTACAGAGGTGTACCTACTCTTCTATCAAGCAACGTTTCCAGTCTTTTCCACCTTCAACCTCCTCCTCCAGAGAAAGAAGTCGTCTATCTTTCTACTGCATGATGAGGTAAATTGGAACTGTTGGGATACAGTTTGCTAGTATGATGTTCTATCTTTGTTCCTTTTTTATTAGCATGAAATAAATGTAAATTTGTAATTTTTATCCGCAAGCTGCTTTCAAAATTTCTGAAGCCTGCAGCATTGCAGCACCAGGAACTGCATGAAATCTCATTTAGGGAGCCGTCCAACCAACTGCCAGATGATTAGTAGTTGTCCAAGTTTTACATCAGAATATGCACATGCACTATCCACTCACTGATCTCACTTAACACACTTTTCGTTAGAGGGCTGCAGTCATCTAGTCACACACATTGAACCACAATTGAAACAAGTCCCCAGGACTTTTTTGTTAAGCCCAAATGTGTGACTGACTATGCAGTTTGCATTTCTGTCTAAAAAACTATTCAATCAATCACTGATAGGATGAAGATACTTAAAGGGGTGCTTTCAAGTTGGCTATTGTGGTTTTTGATTGTGACTAAAGTGACTCAACACAGTCTTATTCCTGTCTCATACTGACATGTTGGTGCATACAGCATCGGTAATGACCTCTGAAATTGTTGATTTGTGTCTCTTGTAGGAGAAAAGTTGGTGATTGGCTTCACTACTTCACACACCTACTGGTTGCTAACCTACAACTTAAGCTGAAAAAACATAAAAAGGTCAAAAAGAGTGCACGGAGAGACAAGAGGAACTTTGTAGAATAGCTTTCAAACAAAGCAGAGGAAGCTGCAAGGCAGAATAACATCAAAGGGATATACGACAACATCCGACTGCTGACCAAAAAATACCCAGGGATTAGAAACGGTTCAAAGAACGAAAACGAAAACCGGTAAAGAACGAAATTTTGTGATGAACGTAATCGAAAACCGGAACAAAAACAATTTCAGCTGTTCCGGAGTGAAAACAATATTTTCAATTTTAAATAACCGGTTAATAACGTTATTTTTCGTTCCAAATAACCTTTCTTGAAATATTGTGGGAATAAAATAATTGTTAAAATAAATCTTGAAATAAAGTTTTATTCCGGAAGTGATGGGCTTGGCTACCTGCCCGCTAAATGTTACCCAGACACGCCTGGCTGAAGTGAAACTACTGTTGACACTAGCAAGCTGCGAGTAGCCTAACAGATCTGCAATGATTGTGCTGCCTGTGCCCGTTACCTAGGTCAGTGTAGAGCGTGCCTTTTCGCCTCTCAAATATATCCTGTCTCCTTTGCGCAGCAATCTGAAGGAGAATGTTTTGGAGGACATACTTTTCCTTAAACTGAATAAGCAATTTGGTATCTAAGCTATCTGTTGTCCATTTCAAATAGGCTAACTCTCGAGTTAATAGAAGAGAGTAGGCATAGGCCTCTAGCTATGGACATGAGTTGTGTTTATTTTGCGCGTAATGGAGAACGTTTTGTTGGAGATGCTTTCCGAATTTGAATGTAGGCCTAAATGTGACCGGCTGAGTTTGTTGTCATTTTGTTTTGAATAGCCATGGGTCTACGCTGCTGCATTTCTTGCTTTCTTTTTTTTGAACGGACTTTTCGAAAGACATGTTTGCGTTTAAATGGTCCTGCAGCCTAATTTCATGTTGCCGACTGGAAACAAATAAAATTGAACTGCAAGGTGATATAATGTTGTTTCATTATTTATTATAAGTTGTAGGCAAACTCCGTTTCCACAACGTTGGAAAAGTGCGCATTGCATTTAGCCTATAGGCTTCACGCACGCAAGCGAATAATGACAAACATTAAGCACGCCCCCCCCCCCCCCCCCCCATAATGACAAACATTAGGCACGCGCACCCCCCCCCCCCCCCCCCCCCCCCATGACATTTTTGAAAAGAACGTTATTAACCGTTCTTTTATAAGGTTCTAACCGGTTAATAACATGAAGAGAAGCACAGGAACACTGGAACGGAACAGAAAAATAACGTTTCTGGTCAGAACGAAACTAAATGAAAAATATTTCGTTTTTAATCCCTGAAAATACCAGAAAGGGAATCACCCAGTCAAGGATAAGAAAGGAAGGACACTGAAAACACAAGAAGAGCAAATGAAAAGCTGGGTTGAGCACTTTTCAGAGTTACTGAACCAACCACCTGCGGCAATAAAGGCGAATATGCAACCTGCAGAAGTTCCTCTGTCAGTTGACTGCAAGCGGCCATCAAAAAAGGAGATAAGAAATGCCATCATGCACTGCAAGAACAACAAGGCACCAGGTCCTGACAACATACCTGCAGAAGCTCTTAAAGCAGATGTTGAAGCGTCCACACAAATCCTATATGACCTGTTTGGTAAGATCTGGGAGGAAGAAGATGTGCCTGGAGAATGGAAGGGAGGCCACCTCGTTAAAATCCCCAAGAAAGGCAACCTAAGCCTCTGTGGCAATTACAGGGGAGTAATGCTTCTATCCGTCCCGGGCAAAATGGAGGAATTTTACAACGCCTCAAGGCAGCAGTGGATGCAGAGCTTCGAGTCAGTGATTATGCATATGATAGCCTAATGGGATGGGGAAAAAAGGGAGAGAAGGGAGAGTAGAGAAGTGGGAGGGAGAAGGAGATGTATGTGGTTTATGCCACGGTTTAATTTGTAAGAAGATTATGAAAGGGTTCCAGATGTTTTTAAAGGCACATATGTTTTTTTTTTTTCTAGCGTACATTTCTTATGTTGATATGTGTTCTGCTAATAGATTGGACCAGTGTTGGAGATGGCAGGAGGTTTTGGATAACCAGTTCTGTTTGTTTCTGTTGCCCAGCAATGTTTGACTTTGAGAGCTTTTGGGGGAACATGGCATCAGTGAAGAATAAGGTAAGAATTATTCTGTACTCATGGGAATACCCATTTACATAATCAACTACTACACAAAAATACTTGTGAGTAATTAGGCTTCCTATGTAGATTTTTCAAAGGTGACCGGTATGAGCAGATTTGGCAGGCTGTCTTGTATTGCCAAGTTGGTCTTGGTACTTCCTCACTCCAATGCCGATGCAGAACGAGTTTTCTCTGTGGTTGGACTGAACAAAACCAAGACCCGAAACAGTTTGGCTCTTGAGGGAACTCTGTCATCAATCATGACCATGAAGATGGCGAGCCTTGAGCAAGAGGGTTTTAAGTGGGAGCCCCCTGCCTCTGTCACACCTACAACATCAGAAATGCTAAATGATTTAAAAATACATGTACTTTGTCAAAATTCTTGTTGCAATTTTCATTTCTAATTTCTGGTTAATTAAGAGAGATTAAGAGGCCACAGTGCAGGGAGAGCAGCTGACATGGAGGTGAGGACATCAGTCTTAAGGTATAAATCGATGTTAAAAAGGCCAAATATTGTGGTCGGCGGCCGAACGCTTCTGACTCTAAAGTCTCACTCTTGTCATTTTCTGAAACTTGACAGCGCTGCATACAAGTATTTTTATCATCGCGATGCAAATGCTATGTGTAAAATAATATTCTGAATTAAAGTTCATGCTTGTTAAATGAATGCATTTATATGTTTATGATTGTGTGTTCAATTCATTGGGATGTGCATGTGGGCTATAGTGGTTCACGTTGCTGTGCTCAAAATTTCGGAACAGCGGGCTGTCGGAATAATGGGCTTTTGGAACATTGCCATGGAACCCTACAAATGAGAATAGTCTGGATTAGCATCCTGGTGTAGTCCTTTTATTTATTTAATGACATCACGATGCCTCGTAGAATCATGACTATAAATGTGAAACGGGAGCCCAGTGGTGAATCAGGTGTTGAAAGCGCCTCCGGAGGGAGGTTCTGTCTACACCATTGCACCCGTAGATAACCTGCTGAAGGTCAAACGTGTCCACCGCACTCTTTTAAAACTTGTGCTGGAGAGGAACGTGCCTGTCCCCAACCCACCAGCTGGTCCACCAGGCAGTGCCTCCCCAGCCTCAAGCAGTGCAGAATTAGATAGTGGTGACTGGCTTATCCTGGTCCCGGAAGCACCTCAACCATCCTCTAGCTCATGGCCAGACCCAGCCCCAAGGAGTATGTGTGCTTCTGGCCAACCCGTGGTCCCGACGGCCCCAGTTGCGGCTGTACCTGCTGCCCTGGGTGAGATTGGGTTGGAAAGTGAGAGATTGCCCTCAATGTCCCCAGTTCCCGCTTTTGTAACTGAGCCCAACGCTAATGCGTTGCCATTGCGACGAACCACTAGAGCCTCGGCTGGCCAGCACTCCAACCCTCACCGGCTCCCCCAAGCAGCTGCTGGAGGGCTTGCAAACCCTGCCAGCCTTACTTCTCGTACTATGGTTTCGACCATGCAGTTAGCCAAGGGGTATTTGTAGCTTTGAGGTGTCCATCGTCGGGGCGACGATGAAAGACTGGGGGGTAGAATGTAGCAGGACGGGTAGAAGCTGACGTCACTGCACGGTCTGTTTGCTTCTCCCCGCCTGTCTCATTTAGCCCTAATTAAGTGCCGCTTTGCCACTCTCCTTAGCTCCTATATATGGGCAATGACGTGCCATCTGGGCATGTGTCGTATCTCGTGGTACCTGTTGCATCGAGCTCCTGTCCACCTGTTTGTCGTGGAGTAACTTTGTTTGGTTGGGTCCTCCTTCCCAGCTCTTCGGTTTCACACCGAGTCGAACTGTATGTCGGTTGTGCGCTACGTGCAGGTATGTGTGGGTCCTTCTTTTTATGAATGAACGGTTGTGTTTTAGCTAGCTACTCAACTGTGCTCTGTGTACTGTGCTTAGATAACAGACACATCGTAGCTGCTGCCTGTATCGTCCTGTGTGCTGTGCCCCCGGATGCTTGGTAGGCTAGCTTACTGTTCCTCTTTAATATTAGTACTACTGGCGTTCGTGTGGCGGTAACGTTCCTATATTTCTCCCGTAGGAATTAGCTGGGGCTGGTTGACAACGCTGCTGTTTTGCTGATACTGGTTTTACATCTAGCTTCTAGCTAGTGTCTTACGTCGCTGTTTTGTGGCCTGCTGTGGCGAGTGGCCTCGCGTCTCGTCCTCCCTCCAAGCAGCTGCAGCGTGTTTGTTTGTGTGTGTGTCTGTCTCCGTGTATTATTGTTGTTTCATATTTCTTGTCTGTTTCTTGGTGTTTGCCTCAGTTGGCTACATTTGTTTTGGTTCTGTTTGTTTAGTTCTTTATTTATCTTTCTGTTTGTTTCTTTATTTTGTTAACTGTGCTGGGTGCCCAAGGCTTGGTGGTTTATCCTCTCCCTCCCTTAGTGGGGGTGCTATCTCCCGTGTGTGTGTGTGGATTGGAACTCATTGATGTGTGAATACACCTTCTTCACTAGGTTTGAGTCTGTGCATTTGGTGTGAGCGGTGCACGTGTGCTGTGACCTTCTGGAGGTAATACCCCGCTTCCCTTGATAACTCTGCCTGACTGGTAAGCCTCAGTCCAGCTTGTGTGTTTCGTTGATTTGTCTGTGCTGTCCTGTGTCTGTCTCTTAATCGTGTATTGTATTTTACATTGGTGTCATTTAATAAAATATATTTATTATTTATGGAAACACGTCTCCAGCTTCCTCAGTTCACGAACCTGTGTGCCCCTAGTGGGCTAGTTTGGTAACACCTTAACTATTTCCTTGGGCGCAATTCCCAGGGTGGCGTAGTCGTGCTCTGGTTGGTCCTAGCTCCACCCCTGTGTCATGCCACACTGAGGTGTTCTAGAATACTCATGAATGCCACTTTGCCCTCATGGTTTTTAGTTGGGTGAAATATCCAAAAATATCAGGCATGGCAGAATACTTAACAGCAGGGCCGGATTAAGACATTTTGAGGCCTGGGGCTATTAACCAGGATGAGGCCCCTATATCGCCCCGACGCACATCGTGACACGCACACAAACCCACGCCAGGTGCACTGTCACATCAGTGTTTTAAAGTCCACAGAACCACTCTATAAATATGATCAGTTTAAAGCCAAGGATAAAATGTATGTATGTAGTAGACTACACTGTAGACAATAATAAACCAATAATGCAAATGTATACATATTTCCATTCATTCAAAAGCAAAAACAAGGCTAAATAGCCAGGGAACGAAATAACGAATTGATTAAGCATATGCCTATTAGTGAAGCAACAGCTTGGCTCCGCGCCCACGTTTCTATGCGAGAGCACCGACGTGTGGTCAGGGGAGGCAGAGCTTCACCTGTCATCATTAAAGTAAAAAAATAAATAACGATCAAAGAAAATAAATATTTTCTACTGGTCTGTGATATAAATGTATTTTCTGCATGATTCCAATCATTTCGAGCAGTTTTATAATCAAAATCGCTGAATTTGCGCATGTCCTGTTCAAACAGACAGGAGACAGTGTCGCTAGACAGCAAGACGATCTGAGCTTCATCTCAGATTGCGCAATACCTCACAAACTGGACTGTGTAGAACCTATTTAGTCCTGCTGATCTGACAAAAAACCTCAGTGAAAACCTCTACACTAATATTTGACCATGACTGCGAAAATGGAAGATTCTATAGCTAAACTAAAACATTTCACTTAGCTATGTCTAACTGGCTTGCACATCATTTGTCTATAATTTTCAATGAATTAGCCTAATCTGCAGCGATATGCGTGAGGATAAGAACTCATACATCTTCAATTGCTGAAAGAATTTACGTTTTATTAGGCCTATTTAGATGGAACCGGGAAGCCTGGCTTGTTACCTGCATCATCGTATTTGAAAGCGCGTTATTAAAAGCGTTTATCCCTGTCTTAATGATGTGGTGCGAACCAAAGCAAAGTTTAGAAATGTGAATTAATCTTCTTCAGTCTTACTTTGCACTTGAGGGCTTTTGCGATTAGAAGGTCACGGTCCACGGACCAGTCTTTTGGCCCCACTCTCGTGCTTTCTTTGACCGGACATTTTCGCGCATTATAATTTGTTTCACTCTGAATGTTTCTAATGTTATGCGCGGTGCGGTGCCGTTGACTCACTCGACATCGGGCGACCTGAGGCCCCCTTGGTGGCGAGGCCCGGGGCTGCAGCCCGGTCAGCCCATTCGTTAGACACGGCCCTGCTTAACAGAGTCAAAAAAGGCCTTAGTGTTGGAAGTGTTAAAGTAGCAGTGAGTAGTTTGGTTTTCAAACTAGCAAGATCTGGCAAGAACTAAAAGGTATGCGAAGCAGTTGCATCCAAAGTTGGCAAGCTTACCAGCATGCTAACTAGTGTCTATTGGTAATGTACTTTGTGGTGTAGTGTTATGAAGGCTTTACAGTTTTGTGACCCAGACCACAGAAATGCAGATTGCATGGGTAGCGTCTAGCATCTGTCCCTCACGTGACCATACACCAGGGAAGGCTTGGCTTGTCTGTTTAAGCAGACGAAACAATGCTTCACAAAAGTATCAAAAGCAAAAAAATTACACTCATGGATTCAAACTGCTTACCTGTTAAAACTAATGATTGATTACTTGACTGTATTGCTGTGTAATGCAAAGACAAACTGAAAAAGTAAACTGAACTAACAGTGCCCTCACTGGCCAAATTTAACATGACATGAAGGACCATTTGAAGCATGAAGCACTTTAAACATAGCCTGGATACCAGACCGAATCCCGCCCACAACATTTTTGGTCTGGAGGTTCGGTCTGGCACTGCTCCGTTGGGGAGAAATGATCACAGATCAGAAACGGATCTAGCCAATCAAATTGTCAGAGCGGGCTTTATACGATGATGGACAGATGGCTTGAATTCAATTAACAGTAGATTCGAAATCGTACCAAGATGGCTGTCGAGAGTGGGAAATATAGTGGGAAATATTTTATGTGAATTAAGCTATCTACATGACTTTTTTTATGTCTACATTGACTCGGTTAGTCGTGTATGTGCAACAAGAATGTTGCAGAGTATAGTAGGTCTTAACTGAAGCTCTTTAGACCATTATTGTTAGGTTATTGCTAACGCTTACACCAAAAATCCATTGAAAAACATAATAGCTAGCTAGCCTCGCTGCTAATAAGTATAACGTGAGCATGCATATCTCACAGATATTGACAGCGCATACATTTTGAAAGAGGAACAGAGAAACGCGATTAAGGCATTTTACGATCGAAAAGATGTTTTTGCCGTCCTTCCTACGGGAAGTATAATGTATAAGATGGTCATACTACGTTGCTCTGATTGGTTCTAGGTATCCAATTGAGCGAAGAGGCATTTTCTCTCCTGGTTCGTTGAAACACGCCCCATAATCACAGCTCAATGGAGCAGTATCAGACTCATATTCTGACTAGAATTATGAGTATGACATCGTCAGGCTACTTTAAACATGCAGTAGGGAACCCATGTAAAAGTGACCTGAAGTAGCAATATTGCACATTCGATATTCCACATTTTAGTGCATGTGTGAGTTTATCTGTTCCTACTGCAGGCACTTTATTCCATTTAAGTCACCTTATTCTTGTGTGTAAGACAATAATGTTACTTCTATTTACAGTGCCAGCCAAAGGTGACTGACACACCTTCTCATTCAATGGTTTTTCTTATTTTGTATTATTTTCTACATTGGAGATTAATACTGAAGACATCAAAACTATGAAAGAACACATATGGAATTATGTAGTAAAAAAAAGGTGTTAAACAAACCAGAATATGTTTTATATCTTAGATTCTTCAACGTAGCCACCTTTTGCATTCATGACAGCTTTGCACCCACTCTTGGCATTCTCTCAATCAGATTTATAAGGTCGACACTGTTTTTCAACAGTTTTGAAGGAGTTCCCAGAGGTGTTGAGCACTTGAGCACATTTTTCTTCACTCTGCAGTCCAACACATCCCAAATCATCTCATGTGGGTTTAGGTTGGGTGATTGTACAGGCCAGGTCTCGCCTTCTGTGCGTCTCACAAAGACATGGCAGTTGGAACCAAAAACCAAAATTTGGACTCATCATACCAAAGTAAAGATTTCCACTGGTCTAATGTCTATTTCTTGTGTTTCTTGGCCCAAGCAATTGTCTTCTTTTTTTTTTTTTTTTTTGTTTAATATGTTTATTACGTTTTTTTCAGGTATTAAAGTACAAACAGACATAAAATACATCAATTGAAATAAAATAAAATAATAAAATAAATAAAATATATCAAACACACAGACAAACAAAAATAACAGGGCGTACTACTCAAGACAATGAAATGTATGATGCATCACTAGTAAATGAACACAAGATACATCAAAGAAGAGGTGAGTGGCCTATTGTGAGTCTCATAGCTGCTCCCGATCGCCATCAAATTGAGCAAGATGGTCTAAGAATGGCTGCCAAATCCTGTAGAATTGTTTAAGATTGTTTGTCAAACTGTATCGGATTTTCTCCATATGTAATAGAGAAGTAAGCTGTGTTAGCCACGTCTTGAAGAGTGGCACTGTATCTGACTTCCACAGCCTTAGAATCAGTTTCTTTGCAATTAACATTCCATACATTATGGTGTTAGCCTGACGATGTCATATTCATAATTCTAGTCAGAATATGAGTCTGAGACCGAACCATTGGGCTGTGATTATGGGGCGTGTTTCAACGAACCAGGAAAGAAAATTCCTCTTTGCTGAATTGGATACCTAGAACCAATCAGAGCAACGTAGTATTATTACCATCTGATAGATTAAACTTTTACCTGATCCCGTAGGAAGGACGGCAAAAACATATTTTCAATCGACAAATGCCTTGATCGCATTTCTCTGTTCCTCTTTCAAAATGAATGCGCTGTCAATATCTGTTGAGATATGCCTGCCCACGTTACTTAATTAGCACTCAAGGCTAGAAGCTACCATTTGTTTCAATGTTTTTTTTGTCTACGCGTTAGCATAACCGATCAATAATGGTCTAGAGTGCTTCAGTTAAGACCTACAATCTTTGGCAACACTCGTTTTGCGTATACACAACTAACCGAGTCAATGTAGACATAAAAAAAGTCGTGTAGATAGCTTAAATCATATAAAATATGTCCCACTAAGCTCCCGAGACGGCGCCATCTTTGTCCGATGTATAGGCTACTCTATCTATATCTGTCCATCAACGTATAAAGCCCGCCCTTACAATTTTATTGGTCAGATCACTTTTCGGTGGGCTTGAATCCCTCCCAACTAGCTCGACTCCAGACTGAATCTCCCAGACCAAAAATTTTGTGGGCGGAGTTCAGGCTGGTATCCAGGCTATGATGGTGTGCTGTACTGGGATACTTTGAGGCAATAGAGACAGGGAGTAACCAAACAGCGCCACCTCTGGCTCAGGCTTGAATACACAGTTGTACATTTCATAAAACCATTTGAATATTCCACACCAGAAGTTGTACAGCTTTGAACATGTCCAGAAAAGGTGGGTTAAGGATCCTTCAGCAGATTTACATCGATCACACAAAGGAGAGACTGTAGGATATATTCGATGCAGTTTAGTTTTCGAATAGTGGAGTCTATGCATAACCTTAAACTGGATTAAGTGATGTCTGGCATTAATAGAACAATATTGGATTCTGCTGAGACCCTCCTGCCAAACAATGTCATCAATCTGGAGACCCAGTTCCTCCTCCCAAGACTTTTTCAAAGAGTGGGTGGCATAGTTCACGTGTTCAGAGAATACCCTGACAAAGTTTGAAATCAAGCATTTTGAATCCGGCGAGCCAAGCCAGAAACTATAAATCCTACTTTCGTCAGGGAGAGATTCAAATTTAGTCAAGTTTTGGCGGACATAGTTTCTAACCTGAAGGTATCTAAAGAAGTGTGTTGGCGGAAGGGAAAACTTGTCTTTTAGCTGAGTAAATGAGGCAAAATGTTTCTCGATGTACAAATCTTTTAAAATGGCAATGCCTTATTGTCTCCAATACTCTTTGAGTATTTAGAAAAGCGCTATAGAAAATTGAATTATTATTATTTATTATTAACTATGAAAAGTTGCATCTGAGAGAGGCACCAACAGGAGCAGCGCTCCAAATTTCATTGTATGCAGAGCTAGACAATGACAATAATGGCTTTCAAAGTTTCAATGTTAAAAGTCAAGATTAATCTGTCATATTTGCTAAAACTGTCAGCACTATGTCCTAACAGAAGTTCATGAGAGAGACATGTCAAAAACTCAGGTTAGAGTAAAACTTAAACAAGTTAAACTTCCAGGTCCGTTCCTCATCCTGTGCCCTGCTCCAGCCCTGCCTCCAGAGCCCCTCCATGCCCAGGAGGCTGCCATGTAGCATAATCTACAGCAATATCTATTTAGTTAAAGAACTACTGTCGTGTCCTAATGAACACACACGCGGTCCCAAATGAACAGAAGCTTGATTTACAGATGCTGGTTTCAATACGGTTTAATTGCACGTTCTTACAGCACAATTAGAGAAAGACAAAACCGGTAGTATTTCTGCAGAGCTGAGTCCGCGGGCTTATATTTAAAAACATGAACCGACACTCCCATCTTCCTCAGGAGTGGTTGAACTCCTCACCCAATGAAATGACCTCATCTACTCTGACTCCATCCAATCAGAAGGCTGTCCAATGACCCTCCCCTTCTTTCTCATCTTACACGGTTGCTGTGTGTGTGTGACTAAAAACCCCTTAAACTAATTAAATGAATTGTTATATTTCTTCTTACTTACTTACTTAATTGTTACAATCCATCATAATTCCCTCCTTTGTGTCTGAGCAGACACACTAAACAATATCCCCATTACTCTATCAAATACACACTGTCAATCCCCTATATGATGAAACAATATCCCCATTACTCTATCAAATACACACTGTCAATCCCCTATATGATGAAACAATATCCCCATTACTCTATCAAATACACACTGTCAATCCCCTATATGATGAAACAATATCCCCATTACTCTATCAAATACACACTGTCAATCCCCTATATGATGAAACAATATCCCCATTACTCTATCAAATACACACTGTCAATCCCCTATATGATGAAACAATATCCCCATTACTCTATCAAATACACACTGTCAAGCCCCTATATGATGAAACAATATCCCCATTACTCTATCAAATACACTAAACAATATCCCCATTACTCTATCAAATACACACTGTCAATCCCCTATATGATGAAACAATATCCCCACTACTCTATCAAATACACACTGTCAATCCCCTATATGATGAAACAATATCCCCACTACTCTATCAAATACACACTGTCAATCCCCTATATGATGAAACAATATCCCCACTACTCTATCAAATACACACTGTCAAGCCCCTATATGATGAAACAATATCCCCATTACTCTATCAAATACACACTGTCAATCCCCTATATGATGAAACAATATCCCCATTACTCTATCAAATACACACTGTCAATCCCCTATATGATGAAACAATATCCCCATTACTCTATCAAATACACTAAACAATATCCCCATTACTTTATCAAATACACTAAACAATATCCCCATTACTCTATCAAATACACTAAACAATATCCCCATTACTCTATCAAATACACTAAACAATATCCCCATTACTCTATCAAATACACACTGTCAAGCCCCTATATGATGAAACAATATCCCCATTACTCTATCAAATACACACTGTCAATCCCCTATATGATGAAACAATTACCTTTGAACTCCTATAAATCAAAACCCATTTTAGCATTATTTTAAACAGTCCATAATACCCCCATACAAAACATCGGTCTCATTAGGGCAGTCCTAAATGAGCACACAGTAATGTTTACAGAAATACAGAATTCAATGCAAAGCCTTGCATGTGTGATGACTTCCATATCAGTGAATGTTCTTGAAAGTGATCATCTTTTATGTCCATGTTTTGGTGTTTATCTCCTGAGGTGACGAAATCTCTGGACCTTGCATGTGAGAACAAAAACCTATTTTAAGGTGAAAAATGGACTCACTGCCTCATTTTCTCTATGACGACACTTGCTTTCCGCAAGATTCAAACGGCAACTCCCTGCACCTCTGAACACCAATTTCTAACTGCATTATTGTTCAAAATAAGAAACAAACAAAACAAAAACATATACGAATAAACAATTCAGCTCCAGTTGTGAATGCAATGTAATGCAGATGATCCGTCCTAATATGTATGAATGTTCTGCACGCCATTGTAGAATTGCTGTAGATGTCCCACAACAAGCATCTCCTTCAAGTTCCACTGATGAGGCCTTCCATCTGATTCCGCCAGAGACCTTGAATCTGAATCGTGGTTGTCCAACCGCCTAGTGATCCTACGCCCTGCAACACAGTCGACACAGTACAACACAATTAATCCCTCTACCTCCCAGCCCTATTGGCTGGAGGCGCCACGGTTTAAAGAACCTTAACCAGTCTCCCGACTGGACCAGTCCATAAGTGTCCACCTGTGTATACATAATTTCAAAGATTAAAAACAGTCTATACACATTATTTTCACATATTTCCTAGCCTTACTTCAAAAGTGTGTTGTACGATATCCAGAGCTTGCATTACTTTACTGCATATTTCCCATTAATGTATTATTGCTATACTAAAATATTCCCAAACTTCAAAATGCTTGATAAAAACAAAGATTCCACAAACAAAGATTCCACATAAAACATATACTTACCTGCAAGTGTGCTGAACCATTCTTCAGTAACCCCCTTCGGCACACTCACACACCAGTTCCTTCCTTGACCTTCACACTTCCAGCTGCATTTCGTCTCCAATCACTCCTCTGCTAATGCAGCTGACAAACATTCAGTTCATCCACTCACATGCTCCTTCAATTCACTCTCGTGTCCCAGCATGACTGCTCCGTGTAGACTTACTTCTCAGTAGTTTACCTAGTTACCTTACATATAAATATAAACCATTTTCATCTTATCCATAATTATTCTCTACTCACCATAACTTCAGTTCCTTAAGTTAATTATTTTCCAACAGTATTAATCAGAATCAGAAGGAAGTAGTATTTAAAGCACATATTTGATGCACATGAATACAATTGTGGAGGAGTAGTATGGTACTTCTGTTAGCACTTGGAAGGTCAAAGCTACCTGCTTATTTACGGTCTCTGTAATGCTAGCGCAAGAAAATTAGCAATCGAGCTAACCAACAGTGGCAAATTGAACAGATTATTTTACGTAGCTTAAGTTCATTATTTTTCCACAGTATTAATCAGAATCACCAGAAGTAGTATTTTTAAGCATATCTGATGTACATAAATACAATTGTGTAGTAGTAGTATGGTACTTCTGTTTGTACCAGTGAGGTTAAAGCTATTTGCAGTCTCTGTAATGCTATTGCCATGGACATTATACAGGAGCAACGATATGCTGAACCTATATTAAATATGTTGAGATCATGTACAATGAAATTGCCCAAGTCCTATTATGGTTTCACATGTACAAAATATCCCAAACACCCAGGCATTTTACTAGAGTTATGTCCATGTTTTGTGTGGAGCATACAACATATCCCAAACACCCAGACATTTAACTTATGTCCTGATTCAGACAGGACCTCAGAGTTGCTGGAGGACATCACCGTGGAGAAAGGTGAAAGGGAAGAGGATGAAGGCTTTATTGATACCTTGGGAGAGGAGGCCATTGTTGAGGATCTAGTGGAGCCAGACACTGCTCTGCCTTCTGCCCTGCTACCCTCTTCTCCACCTCTAGTAGGTTCCCACCTGCCCCCTGCTCAGACTCCTCTGCTGTCCGCTGCCCTGTGTCCAGCTGCTCCTCTGCTGTCCGCTGCCCTGTGTCCAGCTGCTCCTCTGGGTCCAGCTGCTCCTCTGCCGCCCTGGGTCCACCTGCTCCTCTCCTGTCCGCTGTCCAGCCGCCCTCTGCCCTGGGTCCACCTGGCCCTCTGGGTCCACCTGCTCCTCTGCTGTCCGCTGTCCAGCCGCCCTCTGCCCTGGGTCCACCTGGCCCTCTGGGTCCACCTGCTCCTCTGCTGTCCGCTGTCCAGCCGCCCTCTGCCCTGCCTGCTCCAACTGGTCATGTGTCCTAAGCAACGGTAAGGTTTCCTATGGTAGTCAACTGTGACGGCCGCCAGGCCTTGCTTGTGATTGTCTGCAGGTGTCATCCCGATTAGGACTGAGGTGGGCGGGGTCGCCTAGGACGCGGCCTATATCTGCTTCCTGGTTCCGCTGCTCTGCCGCTTTGCGCCTTGCTGCTGCCTGCTTCCAACTGCTGCTGTTATTTGTGTTTATCTTTACTTGGTGTAACATGCAACATGCACGCAGTATATTACCTACACGCAACAGTCGTTCGCACCACACTACTGATTACTGATCGCTTCCTGGCTACTCGTTAGTCCAGTCGTTTGTCATTTCTGTCGTTATCATTTGGGTTTATGAAATAAACCTTAAATATTGTTAAAGAAAGCTACGTCTCCGTCCTCCATCACTTTATGGTTTCCCTAGACCATAACATCAACCGAAAAACTCACATTCCCAATCATTTAGTACTATTACAATGCCCAATTCAATAATTGAATAATGCATATGTACACCCGACTAACCAGCAGTTGTATATTTCCAGGCTGTTGGTGGACATGGCATTCCAGGGTTGGACAGAGTGGATAACCTGGCGGAGTATCTGGTCGACTTGAGGACACAAAGCAGCCTGGTCCTGAGTCCAGAGCAAGTGGGAAGCATCATTAGCTTGTGGCGGAACCTAGGTCGCCAACAAAAAGGCTACCTTCACTCCTGGGGTAGACAGCACATGAGGTGCGTCCTTGCCTCCAGCGGTTCGCCGGCTCAATGGCCCAACTGCTGTCGCCTTGTGGAAATGGTTTTCATTAGACTGTACAATATTCACCGCAGCCCAAAAAAACAAGGCACAGCATCCCACATTATACTCAGGGACTATAGGAAAATTAGGCAGCTGATCATTATGAATGAGCCCGTAGTGACACTCACCACCCTACAGCTTGTGGAGGTGAACCAGAGGATGCTGATCACATGGCATAATGAGTGTTTGAAGGGCCAAGAGGTTGCTGTGCTTGCACAAGGGCTGGATTTGCCTGTGGCTCGGCCAGTGTGTGTGTGTGTGTGTGTGTGTGTGTACATTTTTTATTGTATTTTTTATTTAACTTTGAATAAATTATTATTTGTAAATGTTTGATAATAAACACCCTTTTTGTCAAAATAAAATCTGGTGTGTTGTATTCATTCCCAATCAGGTGTAATTGTGTCAACTGTAATGCCCTTTTTATGGAGTTGCATTTGAATTCATTATGCAAGGCAATGCACGGCTTTACAATAGCTTTCTTGTAGGCTGAATGTAATATAGGCCTGTAACGGTGTAGTGTAAATTATGAAACTACTCTAAAAAGCAACAAAAAACTATGGCCAATGCAGTTTATGCAGATTTAAAATGCAAATGAAAGTATTTTGGATTAAAGTTTAAATTTGTATTCTCATACAGTACACAAAACTTACTTATAGGCAAGTAATTCATTATAAAACAGAACAAAATATATATAAATATCTGCTATCTGCATTTAAATGAAAGTATTTTGGATTAAAATTTAAATTTGTATACTCATACAATACATAAAACATACTTATAGTCAATTAATTGATTATAAAACAGAATGTATAAATAGCTGCTATCTGCATTTGTCTCGGCTGGGATTTGAACCTGCGATTTAATGGAATTTCTTCCCTTTTTTCTCTCCCTTTTCTCTCCTTCTCCCCCTTCTTATACAGACTATTGTTCCCCAGCTTTGGCGGAGTTGGGAGAGCGTTAGACTGAAGATCTAAAGGTCCCTGGTTCGATCCCGGGTTTCGGCAGCTCTTTAAGAGTTTGGCTCCAGTTCTTCCTTTTTTCCACTGCTCACTAGAAAGTCCAATGCGCTATCCATTGCGCCACAGAACCCAGATACGGCTGCTTTTTTTTACGCTCTTACATCTACTCAGACGTATCTTTTTCCTGTTTCTAGTAGCCGACCGACCACCTCGTCCACTTTTCAACTCGAAGAGCAGAGCCGGACACGTCCTCTCTCTCCGTCTGCCTGAGCAGACAAAAGCTTGGATTGAGGGTTTGATTTTCAATGGATCGCAGCATTGGAGCTGCTCAGCCACGTACGAAACCCTGACCCAGAATCAGGTTGTCTGCGAGTGATTTAGCACCAGGTTCTTCACGAACATGCGGTGTAGTGTCAGGAGAGGTGCGGCGCTTTTCCGGCCGCACCCCGACCCAGTCACGAACGGCTCTGCTCACCGGGACCCGAGAGCCCCGGCTACTCCAGACCAACTGAAGGTTGCGTGTTCAAATCACGTCGGGGTCAAAAATCGTGTGCCTTTTCATTGACAAAATAAGTCAAAGCATATTGAGCAATGAAAACCCTTGGCCTCGTGAATTTGATGCCATTACTGAACTTTGAGCGACTTTGGTGGAATATGCAAAGTGCACAGCTCGCTCCTTTTTGACATTTCAAGTTTCTGAAACTCGTGCAGCTGCATTGAGTCGAAATGCAAAGGGCGGCACTTAAGCTCACAGTGGACAGCTGACGGCAACAGCAACTGGTACAGTCGGCAGAGATCTGGACAAGGATCTTACCCTAACCGCCCCTTGGTTCTTGCAATAGAGAGCATGTCTGATCACCTGAACAGGGAACCCTGGACCCTCAGATTAAAAGTCTGATGCTCTACCGACTGAGCTATCCAGGCTTCTGGCGAAGGAACAACCCGTCGCAGAGCTGGCTCTTTCTTATAAACTGCTACTACTTATTAACCAAATCATTTTAGGTGTGGCGCAGGGTAAGGAGGACATAATTTGCCTCGGCACTGAAATCGACTCGGCGTTGGACTTGAAATCCAATGGGGTTTCCCCGCACAGGTTCGAACCCTGCTCGCAGCGAATCTCTGACTTGTTAGAGATCTTAATCTTACCCTTGAGACATAAGATGGGAATCTCTTTGATGTATTACATCCAACAAAACAAGAAACGCTTATTTCATAGCTGTGTAAGTGCGACAACTTTGCTTCACAGGAACAAAGCTGGATGAGTTGGTATTCCTTCTCTGCCATACTGTATGTTGAAGTGTAAACTTTGCTGCTCTGTCCAGTTTTTTTTCCAGTTAGAAGGCAAAACACGTGGGACGACAGACAACAAAATGGACTCTTGCGGCCAGCTGGTCTCTTACCTATGTCCATTTCAAGCTGTATAAGTCCTTTGGGTGTCTCTTAGTTGTGCTAGTAGTCCTTCTTTGGCCACATGCTTTAAAGCTTCTGCCCAGATTGGCTCCTTTCACATCATGATCTGTTTGTCCGAGGTGTACTTCACAGCAAGGCAACATTAAGTCTTACTTTTGCTGCTTTGTCAGGCACGTAAGGGCGAGGTTCCCCACTAGACTGGTGGATGTATTTTTCACTACAGATTACACAGATGTCCAAGCTGTGATGGCCGAGAGGTTAAGGTGTTGGACTCGAAATCCAATGGGGTTTCCCCGCACAGGTTCGAACCCTGCTCGCAGCGAATCTCTGACTTGTTAGAGATCTTAATCTTACCCTTGAGACATAAGATGGGAATCTCTATGATGTATTACATCCAACAAAACAAGAAACGCTTATTTCATAGCTGTGTAAGTGCGACAACTTTGATTCACAGGAACCAAGCTGGATGAGTTGGTATTCCTGCTCTGTCATACTGTATGTTGAACTGTAAACTTTGCTGCTCTGTCCATTTTTTTGTCGTAGGTCTAGAAATGCTGCCGGTCAGCTGTGATGGCCGAGAGGTTAAGGCGTTGGACTTGATATACAATGGGGTTTCCCCGCGCAGGTTCGATCCCTGCTCACAGTGGAGCTTTGGACTGTATACTTTGTTGCAAACACAGCATTCTTGAGATGCATCGCTCGTACGGTTAGAAGGCAAAACACGTGGGACGAGAGACAACAAAATGGACTCTTGCGGCCAGCTGGTCCCTTACCTAAGTGCATTTCAAGCTGTATAAGTCCTTTGGGTGTCTCTTAGTTGTGCTAGTAGTCCTTCTTTGGCCACATGCTTTAAAGCTTCTGCCCAGATTGGCTCCTTTCACATCATGATCTATTTGTCCGAGGTGTACTTCACAGCAAGGCAACATTAAGTCTTACTTTTGCTGCTTTGTCAGGCACGCAAGGGCGAGGTTCCCCACTGTATTGGTGGATGTATTTTTTACGACGCATTTCTCAGATGTCTAAGCTGTGATGTCCGAGAGGTTAAGGCGTTGGACTCAAAATCCAATGCGGTTTTCCAGCGCAGGTTCGAACCCTGCTCGCAGCGAATCTCTGACTTGTTAGAGATCTTAGTCTTACCCTTGAGACATAAGATGGGAATCTCTATGATGTATTACATCCAACAAAACAAGAAACGCTTATTTCATAGCTGTGTAAGTGCGACAACTTTGCTTCACAGGAACCAAGCTGGATGAGTTGGTATTCCTGCTCTGTCATATGTTGAAGTGTAAACTTTGCTGCTCTGTCCATTTTTTAGTCGTAGGTCTGGAAATGCTATCAGTCAGCTGTGATGGCCGTACCTGCAGGTTTTTGGACTGCCTCCGAGGTCCTAACACATTACAATAGGTCCGAACAAATCCGAACGAGGTCCTAACCTGCTCCTAACCAGGTCCGAACATATTCCTTCAGAGATCAAAGAGTTTCGAATGAGATCCGACCACAGTTCCGAACAGTATAGGTCACGTGACGCGGGAGGGGGCGGGAATATACGATGAACATCGCGTTAGAGTGGCAGCCATTTTTTCCATCGCTTACGGAAGATAAAACATCGGTAGAAAGGTTTGGAAACTTTATTAATACTCATAAAAGCGACATCATAAAAAACAAAACAACAAAAGAAAGTTCTAATAGTACTAGTGTTATAATGTTCCCGTTCCGTCAGCACGATATTCAACTTGTATTTCAACTTTCTTGTTACGTCGCTTTGCTAACGAGCTTCTGACTGTAATAGCTACATACTACCTGATACATGCTAGCACTGTGTGGCTATGGTGGGGATGATTTGACAGAATCAATAATAACTTATTTATTTGTTTATTTGCCGTATGAACGCTGCCGATTTCTCGGGGAAAGCCATAAGATGTGAATAGCGTCATCTGAATAGATGTGAATAAGATAGAATTGCTTGGAAGCTCACGCATTAATGTATCAACTAACTGTCACTTTTGTTGCACTGGTCAGAATTTGGTAAAAGACGGAGCAAACGAGTCTTGTTATGTGCTTGAACAGCGCAAACAGGTGTATGAAACAAGTTTAATTGTGCCAAGTTTAATTACTAACAATAATGATCCTTTAGTTTGCCTGCTGTGGTGGAGCTGCCGTGTGGTGTGCATTTAACTTTCTTGTTACGTCGCTTTGCTAACGAGCTTCTGACTGTAATAGCTACATACTACCTGATGCTATGGTGGGGATGATTTGACAGAATCAATAATAACTTATTTATTTGTTTATTTGCCGTATGAACGCTGCCGATTTTATCGGGGAAAGCCATAAGATGTCAATAGCGTCGCTGTAGCCTACATAGTCTACTCGCTGTACGACGCAGCGAACGGCTTCGGAAGCTGCCTGTTAGTGCCATTTTCATATTGTTGTTCAAATATAGACATTATATCATTTAGATTCATATTTAGTGATTGTTAATTATAGTGATAGCATATTTGTATTTAAGTTAAATACATTTGAGTGCTCATACATTGCATTGCTTGGAAGCTCACGCATTAATGTATCAACTGTCACATTTGTTGCACTGGTCAGAATTTGGTAAAAGACGGAGCAAACGAGTCTTGTTATGTGCTTGAACAGCGCAAACAGGTGTATGAAACAAGTTTAATTGTGCCAAGTTTAATTATTAACAATAATGATCCTTTAGTTTGCCTGCTTTTATTTTGTGAAGCACTTTGTGCTACAATGTCTTCGTATGAAAATATTGATTGATTGAATAATAAAAATAATGATGATAACATTAATATTATAAGAACTTTATTTGTATAGTAATAAAACAGTAATGCAGAACATACCTACCCACCTACAAACATACATATATACAGTATATATAAATACATACACATGTATCATTTCTACCAATCTGTCTGTCTGTACACACACATAGCCTAGCTCAACATTAACCTGTTTTACATTTGATGTTTGCAGATGAAGGAAGCAAAGCCCGATTCATATTGGAGGGATGTTTGCCTTAAGTATGCTCGGGGCCAATTCCATTTTACCACAGGCAAACGGCCAGGGGCCACGAAATGGAAAAAGGCCTTAGAACAAATAGATGCTTGCCCGCTGCAGAAGCAATTAAACACCAAGGATCTGTTTGGGAGAAGCCTTAAGTGCTCCTGTGGGTTCCACAAGGTAGGTGAAATTATTTACTAATTGATTGTTTGCTGGTTTGTTTGTTTGTTTTTTCCTCTGGTGGGCTAGTATAGTAGTGTAGGATTCTTAGTTGCATGTAGCATAGCATGGCCCTCTTTTTGTAACCACCCCCCCCCCCCCCCCCCCAGCCAGCAGATCTGACATCAGGCGCTGCTGGGTCTAGTGAGGCAGGAGGAGTTAAGACGGACGAGGCAGGGAGAAGCTCCACCACCTGCAGCACCTTCTTCATCCTGCTCTGCCGCGCCACACCACACGGCAGCTCCACCACTTGCAGCACAGAGGGTCAACTGGAAAGGTTTCCTGCCTGACCAGTTCAGAAGGGTGATCCAGGAAGCCGATCAGGTCTGGGTTTCCAAATGCTTGTATGAGCCTACAGGCCAACTAAAGCAAAAGATCCAGGCCTGCTGGTTTCACCCTCCACTGGAGCCCAAACCATCCCCTCCTGAGCCTGGCTGGTACTTCCGGCAGAGGCTGTTTGTCTGGGCACCGATGAGGATGTGGGGGATCCCCTCAAAGTGCCCCCAGTGTTCCGCAAAGATGAACAGCTCCGGGATTTACCGGAAGGTAAGGGAGGTGATCGACGTGGATAGCCGCTACTATCTTGTGGGAGCGGACTATCCACGTTGCTGCAGGTGCTCGCAGCCGGTCTGCCCATGGAGCCGCGACATGCTCTCGCAGCTGGATGTGGCACACAGGAGCCTGTTTCCCGCTGTCCTCACAACACAGCTGGCTCTGGATAGGAAAGTGATGACCTTCCTGAAGCCGAGGACCAGCGGGAACAGTTCCTCCTACCTCCAGTCTGCCATAGAGGAAGGTCACAGCGAGGAGTGGGCACGGCAGACCATCCGCTACCTGGCTGACTGCGAGCTGCACAAAAAGATGGCTCCATTTGCATCTGCAGCCATATACCCTCCTCCACCACCCTTCAGGCCCCTTCCACTCGCCCAGTGGTTTGAGACCGTCCACTCCAACGACATCCTCAGCCACGTGGAGGAGATGAAGGGTGTGATCACTTCAACATATGGGAGAATCCTTAAAATGGACTCCACAAAGAAGGTGAGGGTTTCAACAGTAGAAAAATATACAAAATTGTATAATTACAACCAAACAGGAAATTGGTTTACTTCATAGTGCTTGTGTTTGTTTTACAGGTCACCAAGAAGCTGGCTGGTGCCATCGGGGACAGTGCCGCCTGGATGTCCAACATCGGCAACGAGTTTGGCCAGGTGTTGAACTCTGTGCTGACGACGGGTGAAGGTGCAGGGTTAGAGGAGTTGTGCCAGGGCGTCGTAACCCGGTATAGAAATGCGGGCCAACCTGAACCTGAGGCCATCTATGTCGATCGGGACTGCTGCAGCCAGTCAGGTGTGTGAAAATTGCTCTCTCACTCACACACAGACACACAGACACACACACACACTCACTCACTCACTAACACACACACAAACACACTGTTGGTAGCATTTGTATTAAATGTATTTATTTAATACCAATGCTACTTTGGGGAGAAGTGTCAGGCAATTCGGAGTAACCACACAAAGGTGTTGTGGTCTATGGTATTAAGAATGGTTGTTTTTCACAGGTGTGTCTGCTGTGGCGAAACTCTTTCGCCCATGGAGGTCTGCAGTGCGCCTGGATAGCTTCCATTTTATGAGGCGTTTTAACTGCGGCCTCACAACAGAACACCACCCTCTCTATGGCACCTTTTGTGCCAAGCTTTCCGCCTGCATTTTTCTCTGGGACCAGGAGGATGTGCAACGCCTGAAGGAGGCCAAGAGAGCGGAGTGGAAGAGCAGCCACAGCGGACATACTCCCACTGACGACCAGCTCATGGCCACCATCAGCCCAGCTGAAATGAAGAGGCACTGCAGGAGGAGGACGCGTGGAGTGGAGGAGATGCGGAGCAGCATTTCAGGGCTCCTGGAATCTGTGTGGGAGCTCACAGACACCACAGGGCTGCGTCTGGTGAGCCATGACAGCATGCGCCACGTGTGGTAAGTACAGCAGAAGCACCTGGAGTGCCTCCAAGACCCTGCAGGTGTTTCACTGTACACGAAGGTGGGGACACTCCAGAAGGGCGGCAAGGAGCTGGACATCCTAAGGTGTGGTAGGGGGTCCTCCTCCCTGGAGAGTTTCCACCGACACCAGTGTGCTTTCATTCCAGGTACATTTGCACGTGTTGTGATTATTCAAAATAGCACAATTACCACTGACGGGTATTCATATGTATTCACTTTACAATAATGGTTGACTGGACAGAGTATTTTGTTTCTTAGGCTGGCGGTGCAATGCGGTGCACATGCAGATGTACATGCTGGAGGGTATTTCAAGGTGGAACATGGGCCGGGCCAAGGAGGCAGTAGATGTGGAGGGGGCCTCCACCCTAAGAAGCTTCGATGTTCGGTTGATGTCCCACCTTAACAGCTTAAGCCAGCGTGTGCATGGTTGTGCTCTGGTGCCAGAGTTCACCCTTCCTGGGAAACCTACTGGTAAGAGAGATCTCAGAGCAACACTGGTTGCCCGGAGTATTACATCCCCTCCTCTTTTTCTTAGGCACCCCCCTACCCAGAGGACATGCATTTCTTGAGTGCAAAGATTGTGCTATTCATGTAGGAGATGGATGTATGTACAGTAAGTATGTCCTTTCTTTATCTTTGTGTTTATGCTGGTTACAGGCGAACGCATAGCTGTAGAATATTTATTGGAGCAGACCAATAGAGGCGACCTGCTGGCTCCATCACAGGCCTCCATCCCAGAAATCCCCTTGCCGGTGCTGGAGGAGGAGGAGGAGGAGGAGGATGATGATGCCATCAGCATGCCTGCCATCAACATGCCTGCCATCAGCATGCCTGCCATCAGCATGCCTGCCATCAACATGCCTGCCATCAGCATGCCTGCCATCACCATGCCTGCCATCAGCATGCCTGCCATCACCATGCCTGCCTCTGTCCCAGAGGTCAATAACATGCAATGTGATTCGAGGGGCGTTCCGGGGTGGGACGCAGTAGATGCCCTTGCTGCCTACCTGCTCTCATTAAACCGCACCATCACGGCCTTGTCAGCCAAGGAGGAGGCGGACATAGTTCGCCTGTACGCAGCTTTAAATGCGATGGATCGGAAACCTTCTAGGTACAAAATAGTCATTATTATTATTATTACACCAAAATTAATCATACATTCCATGGAATGAATTAAGCATATGGATGTCTCTTTCACCGTTCAGGTACAGCCAGAAGGCAAAGAAAAAATCGCATGCGTCAGGCGGAATGTGGAGAGCACCAAGGAAGCCGAGTGGCTCTGCTCCTGGACAGCAGGCGGCAGAGAGGTGCTTGACCACAATTTGATATCATTTTATGAAATGTATTTATTATGTGTAGATTATTTTATTGAAATCCCTGTTGACATTGTCACTTGGTTCTACATGACTTTATATCCTTGTTCACAGTACATATCATATCATCCTTCTCTCCCACAGGCTGTACATGACCCATGGACAAGCAGCCCAGGACCCCGAAGTTCACAGGGTCTGTGAGTGTGTCTGCCTCAGACTCTTAAAAGAGTTTGAGCAGTCACGCAACAGGCCCAAGGACACAAAGGGGAAAACAATGCCCATCCCTCAGTCCATCGTGAGCATGTACAGCCACATTAAACAGCTGCTGGAGGACAGCAGGGTTGTCTGTGATGACACATACCTGGTTCTGGTGCCAGTAAACAACACCACAGTATCTTCATGGTATGTGTTATTTAATTTACCTTTCCCATACATTTAAGACAGTTTATAAAGATTTAACCTCAAGAAAAACCTCCACCTGCATGCTGGTTAGAAAATATGTAATAACCTTAGGGAGGGAGGATAGGCTTACATAAAATAATGAATGTTTGTGTTGTAGGCTGCTTAGGAGGGATAAAAGGAAGGACAGGGACATGCTGCTGCAAGGGACTGTACTGCCCAAACAGGTGTACCTGGCAGAGGAGCCTCTTCCTGCTCTAAACACCCTTCCGGCTGCCCCTGTGCAACATGCACATGGGGAAATGACTTTTGAGGAGCCGGAAAATCGCGAGGGGGAAGCTTTCCCCCGCCAGCGCACTCTAGCGGCGAACAAGCCTCCGCCATCTCCACCTCCCAGGTTCCCTCCACAATTTGGGCCAGCTCCTCTATTTCCTCATCATCCCCCATATCCCCACTTTCCATCATATCCCCACTTTCCATTTCCATATCCTCATGCACCTCCACTTCCTCATGCTCCTCCTCATGCTCCTCCATTTCACATTTCTACTCCATATCCTCATGCCCCTCCATATGCTCCTCCATATCCTCATGCTCCTCCATATGCTCCTCCATATCCTCATGCTTATCCATTTCATGCTCCTCCACTTCCTCAAGCTCCTCCGTTTCCTAATTCCCTATCTCCTGATGCTCCTCCATCCCAGCCAAGGCAACGCGCCTGGAGGCTCAACAAAGCTGCCCAGGAGGATGAGGAGCTAACGTCAAGGGGGGATCCGCCACGGAAGAGGCTTAGAAAGGAGAACTACCACTATACCTGTAAGGGGTGTGGCCAGGACAAAAACAAAATCACTGGACACACCCAGCTGAAGGGGCGGTGGTATTGTCCTGCCTCAGGAATGACCCTGGAAGAGTGGAGGGATAGTGTGTAGTTGCTGTCTTTCTGTCTGTCTGTCTCTCTGTTGTTTGTCTCTGTCTCTCTGTCTACGATATTTTGAGACCCATGACATGCCTACAGGAAGCCAAAGTTAAATGTGGTTAGATTATAGGTCCACTTCCACTTGTTGGCTAACTTTTGCTCTACAACTCAGTTAGGCTACACAGTGATTTGTCATTGAATGGTTCAACAAGTGAGAGATGGAAACAACGTTTTTTTTAACGTTTTTCTCATGTTGTAACGTAGCGATTTGAAAGGATGTCAGTGATCCTGATGAAAGTGAATGCAGTTTGGGCCAAACGAGCCAGTGTTGAAAAAGCCCTTCCCAGTGTGTTTGTTTGTTACTAACAAAAGGGGAAATGACATAAATTCGACGAGGAATATGAAGATTTTTCAAAACAGCAACCTGCGCACGATCACATTTAGCTTACGTACTTATTGCAGTTTTTTTATTTAATTGTGTAGTGTAAATGACAGCTCGTTGAAAGAGCATTTTCATTACTGTAATGGACCACTGATCTGTTATTGTAACCAAAAGGTCTCTGTTGTTCGTCTCTGTCTTTAAAATAAAGTTTAATAATTGTATTTGAGCCAAGAACAGCCTTCACGTCTTTATTTAATTTCCTCTTGAATATCAGGACAGTGAGTGTCATCTATTGAATGTGATTGTTAAAACTAAAGCCAGTCAGAATCAGAATAAGCTTTATTGCCAGGAAGGTTTGCATCAACCAAGTTGGTAAGGAACATGTAATTGCACAACAAACAGTAAACATATAAGATAAATAAGACATATAGTATAACCATGTATAAAAAGAAAGAATGTACAGAAAGTGTATGTGCAATGTGCAAAGATAATTGTGTGTTGACTTATAAAGAGTTCCTGTGTTAACAAATGACTACGTTCCCCAAAATGCATTGCTTGTGTACTTCCGGAAAGTGACACGTGACTCCAGAACAGGGATGGGCAACTTTAATGTTGGAGAGGGCCACAATTTTTCTTTATCGCTACCAGAGGGCCGATTCCCACTCTAGGGCAGGCTTTCCCCTAGAAAACACCTATTATTTTTCCTGTGACCAAGCAAAACTAGGGGGGTCTGGGGGCATGCTCCCCCATAAGATTTTTTTTGAAAATAACCTTTTAAATAGTGTCTTCTAGTGAGTTTTAGGAAGAGAAATTAACAAATATAGATTTAAAATATGACACAACAATAAACATATTGAAGACATCTGCTGAGATAGGTGATAATTATACTGTAGTATGGTAGGGATTTGCAGCTCAAGTGAGTAGGTTAATGTTGTAGGCTAGAGTTCAACTGAGTAAGGTAGCATAACCACAGGATCAATGAACGGCATGATACAAGAGAGCCATGACATCTAGAATTAACTCGAGATTATTTAACCATTTAGTTTATTTTACTATTTTAAACTTCATGTTCATCACCTTTATATCCAGCAGCTGATTATGGCAGCTTTCACCAGCTTGGGTCGGACTGTTGGTCAAAGTCTGTTTACTAAACGTTATCAACGTCTGTTCACTCACTCAATCACGACCAAACAGAGGCGTGTGCTTCCCATTGCAGTCTGAAACAGGCTGGATTCCTGTGCTACTCGATTTGCAGTTAAGTGTGAATTTGACGATCTCAAAATAAAACGTTTTTTAATTGTTTTATTGGTGGGGCCAAGGAAACTTTTGAGAGGGCACTTCTCAAGATCTGTACATAACTTTGTCTCGATTAAGTTGTTAAAGATATCATCTGTTCAATTTCCGTGCCTGACAGCTGCAGGTCTGACACAGACCGCTATGATCCGTCATTTTCGGGGTTGAGGATAGCAACGACATCACGTACACAAGACTTCACAAACTCTCCCTCACTACATGACTTTTCTATCACTATATGACTATATTCCCTGGTTCGATCCCTGCTCACAGCGCAGCTTTGGACTGTATACTTTGTTGCAAACACAGCATTCTTGAGTTGCATCACTCGTAAGGTTAGAAGGCAAAACACGTGGGACGAGAGACAACAAAAAAAAAACAAGGCAACATTAAGTCTTACTTTTGCTGCTTTGTCAGGCACGCAAGGGCGAGGTTCCCCACTGTATTGGTGGATGTATTTTTTACGACTTATTACTCAGATGTCTCAGATGTGATGGCCGAGAGGTTAAGGCGTTGGACTCGAAATCCAATGGGGTTTCCCCGCGCAGGGTCGAACCCTGCTCGCAGCGAATCTCTGACTTGTTAGAGATCTTAATCTTACCCTTGAGACATAAGATGGGAATCTCTATGATGTATTACATCCAACAAAACAAGAAACGCTTATTTCATGGCTGTGTAGGTGCGACAACTTTGCTTCACAGGAACAAAGCTGGATGAGTTGGTATTCCTGCTCTGTCATACTATTTGTTGAAGTGTAAACTTTGCTGCTCTGTCCAGTTTTTTGTCGTAGGTCTAGGAACGCTGTCGTTCAGCTGTGATGGCCGAGAGGTTAAGGCGTTGGACTTGATATACAATGGGGTTTCCCCGCGCAGGTTCGATCCCTGCTCACAGCGGAGTTTGACTGTATACTTTGTTGCAAACACAGCATTCTTGAGATGCATCGCTCGTACGGTTAGAAGTCAAAACACGTGGGACGACAGACAAGAAAATGGACTCTTGCGGCCAGCTGGTCCCTTACCTATGTGCATTTCAAGCTGTATAAGTCCTTTGGGTGCCTCTTAGTTGTGCTAGTAGTCCTTCTTTGGCCACATGCTTTAAAGCTTCTGCCCAGATTGGCTCCTTTCACATCATGATCTGTTTGTCCGAGGTGTACTTCACAGCAAGGCAACATTAAGTCTTACTTTTGCTGCTTTGTCAGGCACGCAAAGGCGAGGTTCCCCACTGTATTGGTGGATGTATTTTTTACGACGGATTACTCAGATGTCTAAGCTGGATGGCCGAGAGGTTAAGGCGTTGGACTCGAAATCCAATGAGGTTTCCCCGTGCAGGATCGAACCCTGCTAGTAGCAAATCTCTGACTTGTTAGAGATCTTAATCTTACCCTTGAGACATAAGATGGGAATCTCAATGATGTATTACATCCAACAAAACAAGAAACGCTTATTTCATAGCTGTGTAAGTGCGACAACTTTGCTTCACAGGAACCAACCTGGATGAGTTGGTATTCCTGCTCTGTCATATGTTGAAGTGTAAACTTTGCTGCTCTGTCCATTTTTCAGTCGTAGGTCTGGAAATGCTGTCAGTCAGCTGTGATGGCCGAGAGGTTAAGGCGTTGGACTCGAAATCCAATGGGGTTTCCCCGCGCAGGTTCGAACCCTGCTCGCAGCGAATCTTTGACTTGTTAGAGATCTTAATCTTACCCTTGAGACATAAGATGGGAATCTCTATGAAGTATTACATCCAACAAAACAAGAAACGCTTATTTCATAGCTGTGTATGTGCGACAACTTTGCTTCACAGGAACCAAGCTGGATGAGTTAGTATTCCTTCTCTGTCATACTGTATGTTGAAGTGTAAACTTTGCTGCTCTGTCCATTTTTTTGTCGTAGGACTGGAAAGGCTGTCGGTCAGCTGTGATGGCCGAGAGGTTAAGGCGTTGGACTTGAAATCCAATGGGGTTTCCCCGCGCAGGTTCGATCCCTGCTCACAGCGGAGCTTTGGACTGTATACTTTTTTGCAAACACAGCATTCTTGAGATGCATCGCTCGTACGGTTAGAAGGCAAAACACGTGGGACGACAGACAACAAAATGGACTCTTGCGGCCAGCTGGTCCCTTACCTATGTGCATTTCAAGCTGTATAAGTCCTTTGGGTGCCTCTTAGTTGTGCTAGTAGTCCTTCTTTGGCCACATGCTTTAAAGCTTCTGCCCAGATTGGCTCCTTTCACATCATGATCTGTTTGTCCGAGGTGTACTTCACAGCAAGGCAACATTAAGTCTTAATTTTGCTGCTTTGTCAGGCACGCAAGGGCGAGGTTCCCCACTGTATTGGTGGATGTATTTTTTACGACGGATTACTCAGATGTCTAAGCTGTGATGGCCGAGAGGTTAAGGCGTTGGACTCGAAATCCAATGGGGTTTCCCCGCGCAGGTTCGAAACCCTGCTCGCAGAGAATCTCTGACTTGTTAGAGATCTTAATCTTACCCTTGAGACATAAGATGGGAATCTCTATGATGTATTACATCCAACAAAACAAGAAACGCTTATTTCATAGCTGTGTAAGTGCGACAACTTTGCTTCACAGGAACCAAGCTGGATGAGTTGGTATTCCTGCTCTGTCATACTATATGTTGAAGTGTAAACTTTGCTGCTCTGTCCATTTTTTTGTCGTAGGACTGGAAATGCTGTTGGTCAGCTGTGATGGCCGAGAGGTTAAGGCGTGCGACTTAAAATCCAATCGGGTTTCCCCGCGCAGGTTCGATCCCTGCTCACAGCGGAGCTTTGGACTGTATACTTTTTTGCAAACATAGCATTCTTGTGTTGCATCCCTCGTACGGTAAGAAGGCAAAACACGTGGGACGAGAGACAACAAAATGCACTCTTGCGGCCAGCTGGTCCCTTACCTAAGTGCATTTCAAGCTGCATAAGTCCTTTGGGTGTCTCTAAGTTGTGCTAGTAGTCCTTCTTTGGCCACATGCTTTAAAGCTTCTGCCCAGATTGGCTCCTTTCACATCATGATCTGTTTGTCCGAGGTGTACTTCACAGCAAGGCAACATTAAGTCTTACTTTTGCTGCTTTGTCAGGCACGCAAAGGCGAGGTTCCCCACTGTATTGGTGGATGTATTTTTTACGACGGATTACTCAGATGTCTAAGCTTGATGGCCGAGAGGTTAAGGCGTTGGACTCGAAATCCAATGAGGTTTCCCCGTGCAGGATCGAACCCTGCTAGTAGCAAATCTCTGACTTGTTAGAGATCTTAATCTTACCCTTGAGACATAAGATGGGAATCTCAATGATGTATTACATCCAACAAAACAAGAAACGCTTATTTCATAGCTGTGTAAGTGCGACAACTTTGCTTCACAGGAACCAACCTGGATGAGTTGGTATTCCTGCTCTGTCATATGTTGAAGTGTAAACTTTGCTGCTCTGTCCATTTTTCAGTCGTAGGTCTTGAAATGCTGTCAGTCAGCTGTGATGGCTGAGAGGTTAAGGCGTTGGACTCGAAATCCAATGGGGTTTCCCCGCGCAGGTTTCCCTGCTCACAGCGGAGCTTTGGACTGTATACTTTGTTGCAAACACAGCATTCTTGAGATGCATCGCTCGTACGGTTAGAAGGCAAAACACGTGGGACGACAGACAAGAAAATGGACTCTTGCGGCCAGCTGGTCCCTTACCTATGTCCATTTCAAGCTGTATTAGTCCTTTGGGTGCCTCTTAGTTGTGCTAGTAGTCCTTCTTTGGCCACATGCTTTAAAGCTTCTGCCCAGATTGGCTCCTTTCACATCATGATCTGTTTGTCCGAGGTGTACTTCACAGCAAGTCTTACTTTTGCTGCTTTGTCAGGCACGCAAGGGCGAGGTTCCCCACTGTATTGGTGGATGTATTTTTTACGACGCATTACTCAGATGTCTAAGCTGTGATGGCCGAGAGGTTAAGGCGTTGGACTCGAAATCCAATGGGGTTTCCCCGCGCAGGTTCGAACCCTGCTCGCAGCGAATCTCTGATTTGTTAGAGATCTTAATCTTACCCTTGAGACATAAGATGGGAATCTCTATGATGTATTACATCCAACAAAACAAGAAACGCTTATTTCATAGCTGTGTAAGTGCGACAACTTTGATTCACAGGAACCAAGCTGGATGAGTTGGTATTCCTGCTCTGTCATACTATATGTTGAAGTGTAAACTTTGCTGCTCTGTCCATTTTTTTGTCGTAGGACTGGAAATGCAGTCGGTCAGCTGTGATGGCCGAGAGGTTAAGGCGTTGGACTTGAAATCCAATGGGGTTTCCCCGCGCAGGTTCGATCCCTGCTCACAGCGGAGCTTTGGACTGTATACTTTGTTGCAAACACAGCATTCTTGAGATGCATCGCTCGTACGGTTAGAAGGCAAAACACGTGGGACGACAGACAACAAAATGGACTCTTGCGGCCAGCTGGTCCCTTACCTATGTGCATTTCAAGCTGTATAAGTCCTTTGGGTGCCTCTTAGTTGTGCTAGTAGTCCTTCTTTGGCCACATGCTTTAAAGCTTCTGCCCAGATTGGCTCCTTTCACATCATGATCTGTTTGTCCGAGGTGTACTTCACAGCAAGGCAACATTAAGTCTTACTTTTGCTGCTTTGTCAGGCACGCAAGGGCGAGGTTCCCCACTGTATTGGTGGATGTATTTTTTACGACGGATTACTCAGTTGTCTAAGCTGTGATGGCCGAGAGGTTAAGGCGTTGGACTCGAAATCCAATGCGGTTTCCCCGCGCAGGTTCGAACCCTGCTCGCAGCGAATCTCTGCCTTGTTAGAGATCTTAATCTTACCCTTGAGACATAAGATGGGAATCTCTATGATGTATTACATCCAACAAAACAAGAAACGCTTATTTCATAGCTGTGTAAGGGCGACAACTTTGCTTCACAGGAACCAAGCTGGATGAGTTGGTATTCCTGCTCTGTCATATGTTGAAGTGTAAACTTTGCTGCTCTGTCCATTTTTTTGTCGTAGGACTGGAAAGGCTGTCGGTCAGCTGTGATGGCCGAGAGGTTAAGGCGTTGGACTTGAAATCCAATGGGGTTTCCCCGCGCAGGTTCGATCCCTGCTCACAGCGGAGCTTTGAACTGTATACTTTGTTGCAAACACAGCATTCCTGAGATGCATCGCTCGTACGGTTAGAAGACAAAACCCGTGGGACGACAGACAACAAAATGGACTCTTGCGGGCAGCTGGTCCCTTACCTATGTGCATTTCAAGCTGTATAAGTCCTTTGGGTGCCTCTTAGTTGTGCTAGTAGTCCTTCTTTGGCCACATGCTTTAAAGCTTCTGCCCAGATTGGCTCCTTTCACATCATGATCTGTTTGTCCGAGGTGTACTTCACAGCAAGGCAACATTAAGTCTTACTTTTGCTGCTTTGTCAGGCACGCAAGGGCGAGGTTCCCCACTGTATTGGTGGATGTATTTTTTACGACGGATTACTCAGATGTCTAAGCTGTGATGGCCGAGAGGTTAAGGCGTTGGACTCGAAATCCAATGGGGTTTCCCCGCGCAGGTTCGAACCCTGCTCGCAGCGAATCTCTGACTTGTTAGAGATCTTAATCTTACCCTTGAGACATAAGATGGGAATCTCTATGATGTATTACATCCAACAAAACAAGAAACGCTTATTTCATAGCTGTGTAAGTGCGACAACTTTGCTTCACAGGAACAAAGCTGGATGAGTTGGTATTCCTGCTCTGTCACACTGTATGTTGAAGTGTAAACTTTGCTGCTCTGTCCATTTTTTTGTCGTAGGTCTAAGAATGCTGTCGGTCAGCTGTGATGGCCGAGAGGTTAAGGCGTTGGACTTGATATACATTGGGGTTTCCCCGCGCAGGTTCGATCCCTGCTCACAGCGGAGCTTTGGACTCTATACTTTGTTGCAAACACAGCATTATTGAGTTGCATCACTCGTACGGTTAGAAGGCAAAACCCGTGGGACGAGAGACAACAAAAAAAAAACAAGGCAACATTAAGTCTTACTTTTGCTGCTTTGTCAGGCACGCAAGGGCGAGGTTCCCCACTGTATTGGTGGATGTATTTTTTACAACGCATTACTCAGATGTCTCAGCTATGATGGCCGAGAGGTTAAGGCGTTGGACTCGAAATCCAATAGTGTTTCCCTGCGCAGGTTCGAACCCTGCTCGCAGCGAATCTCTGACTTGTTAGAGATCTTAATCTTACCCTTGAGACATAAGATGGGAATCTCTATGATGTATTACATCCAACAAAATAAGAAACGCTTATTTCATAGCTGTGTAAGTGCGACAACTTTGCTTCACAGGAACAAAGCTGGATGAGTTGGTATTCCTGCTCTGTCATACTGTATGTTGAAGTGTAAACTTTGCTGCTCTGTCCAATTTTTTGTCGTAGGTCTAGGAACGCTGTCGGTCAGCTGTGATGGCCGAGAGGTTAAGGCGTTGGACTCGATATACAATGGGGTTTCCCCGCGCAGGTTCGATCCCTGCTCCCAGCGGAGCTTTGGACTGTATACTTTGTTGCAAACACAGCATTCTTGAGATGCATCGCTCGTACGGTTAGAAGGCAAAACACGTGGGACGAAAGACAACAAACTGGACTCTTGCGGCCAGCTGGTCCCTTACCTATGTGCATTTCAAGCTGTATAAGTCCTTTGGGTGCCTCTTAGTTGTGCTAGTAGTCCTTCTTTGGCCACATGCTTTAAAGCTTCTGCCCAGATTGGCTCCTTTCACATCATGATCTGTTTGTCCGAGGTTTACCTCACAGCAAGGCAACATTAAGTCTTACTTTTGCTGCTTTGTCAGGCACGCAAGGGCGAGGTTCCCCACTGTATTGGTGGATGTATTTTTTACGACGGATTACTCAGATGTCTAAGCTGTGATGGCCGAGAGGTTAAGGCGTTGGACTCGAAATCCAATGGGGTTTCCCCGCGCAGGTCCGAACCCTGCTCGCAGCGAATCTCTGACTTGTTAGAGATCTTAATCTTACCCTTGAGACATAAGATGGGAATCTCTATGATGTATTACATCCAACAAAACAAGAAACGCTTATTTCATAGCTGTGTAGGTGCGACAACTTTGCTTCACAGGAACAAAGCTGGATGAGTTGGTATTCCTGCTCTGTCATACTGTATGTTGAAGTGTAAACTTTGCTGCTCTGTCCAGTTTTTTGTCGTAGGCCTAGGAACGCTGTCGGTCAGCTGTGATGGCCGAGAGGTTAAGGCGTTGGACTTGATATACAATGGGGTTTCCCCGCGCAGGTTCGATCCCTGCTCACAGCGGAGCTTTGGACTGTATACTTTGTTGCAAACACAGCATTCTTGAGATGCATCGCTCGTACGGTTAGAAGTCAAAACACGTGGGACGACAGACAAGAAAATGGACTCTTGCGGACAGCTGGTCCCTTACCTATGTGCATTTCAAGCTGTATAAGTCCTTTGGGTGCCTCTTAGTTGTGCTAGTAGTCCTTCTTTGGCCACATGCTTTAAAGCTTCTGCCCAGATTGGCTCCTTTCACATCATGATCTGTTTGTCCGAGGTGTACTTCACAGCAAGGCAACATTAAGTCTTACTTTTGCTGCTTTTTCAGGCACGCAAGGGCGAGGTTCCCCACTGTATTGGTGGATGTATTTTTTACGACGGATTACTCAGATGTCTAAGCTGGATGGCCGAGAGGTTAAAGCGTTGGACTCGAAATCCAATGGGGTTTCCCCGTGCAGGTTCGAACACTGCTAGTAGCAAATCTCTGACTTGTTAGAGATCTTAATCTTACCCTTGAGACATAAGATGGGAATCTCAATGATGTATTACATCCAACAAAACAAGAAACGCTTATTTCATAGCTGTGTAAGTGCGACAACTTTGCTTCACAGGAACCAAGCTGGATGAGTTGGTATTCCTGCTCTGTCATATGTTGAAGTGTAAACTTTAATGCTCTGTCCATTTTTAAGTCGTAGGTCTGGAAATGCTGTCAGTCACCTGTGATGGCCGAGAGGTTAAGGCGTTGGACTCGAAATCCAATGGGGTTTCCCCGCGCAGGTTCGAACCCTGCTCGCAGCGAATCTTTGACTTGTTAGAGATCTTAATCTTACTTTTGACAAATTGGATGGTAATCTCTATGAAGTATTACATCCAACAAAACAAGAAACGCTTATTTCATAGCTGTGTAAGTGCGACAACTTTGCTTCACAGGAACCACGCTGGATGAGTTGGTATTCCTGCTCTGTCATACTGTATGTTGAAGTGTAAACTTTGCTGCTCTGTCCATTTTTTTGTCGTAGGACTGGAAAGGCTGTCGGTCAGCTGCGATGGCCGAGAGGTTAAGGCGTTGGACTTGAAATCCAATGGGGTTTCCCCGCGCAGGTTCGATCCCTGCTCACAGCGGAGCTTTGGACTGTATACTTTGTTGCAAACACAGCATTCTTGAGATGCATCGCTCGTACGGTTAGAAGGCAAAACACGTGGGACGACAGACAACAAAATGGACTCTTGCGGCCAGCTGGTCCCTTACCTATGTGCATTTCAAGCTGTATAAGTCCTTTGGGTGCCTCATAGTTGTGCTAGTAGTCCTTCTTTGGCCACATGCTTTAAAGCTTCTGCCCAGATTGGCTCCTTTCACATCATGATCTGTTTGTCCGAGGTGTACTTCACAGCAAGTCTTACTTTTGCTGCTTTGTCAGGCACGCAAGGGCGAGGTTCCCCACTGTATTGGTGGATGTATTTTTTACGACGGATTACTCAGATGTCTAAGCTGAATGGCCGAGAGGTTAAGGCGTTGGAATCGAAATCCAATGGGGTTTCCCCGTGCAGGTTCGAACACTGCTAGTAGCAAATCTCTGACTTGTTAGAGATCTTAATCTTACCCTTGAGACATAAGATGGGAATCTCAATGATGTATTACATCCAACAAAACAAGAAACGCTTATTTCATAGCTGTGTAAGTGCGACAACTTTGCTTCACAGGAACCAAGCTGGATGAGTTGGTATTCCTGCTCTGTCATATGTTGAAGTGTAAACTTTAATGCTCTGTCCATTTTTCAGTCGTAGGTCTGAAAATGCTGTCAGTCAGCTGTGATGGCCGAGAGGTTAAGGCGTTGGACTCGAAATCCAATGGGGTTTCCCCGCGCAGGTTCGAACCCTGCTCGCAGCGAATCTTTGACTTGTTAGAGATCTTAATCTTACTCTTGACACATAAGATGGTAATCTCTATGAAGTATTACATCCAACAAAATAAGAAACGCTTATTTCATAGCTGTGTAAGTGCGACAACTTTGCTTCACAGGAACCAAGCTGGATGAGTTGGTATTCCTGCTCTGTCATACTGTATGTTGAAGTGTAAACTTTGCTGCTCTGTCCATTTTTTTGTCGTAGGACTGGAAAGGCTGTCGGTCAGCTGTGATGGCCGAGAGGTTAAGGCGTTGGACTTGAAATCCAATGGGGTTTCCCCGCGCAGGTTCGATCCCTGCTCACAGCGGAGCTTTGGACTGTATACTTTGTTGCAAAGACAGCATTCTTGAGATGCATCGCTCGTATGGTTAGAAGGCAAAACACGTGGGACGACAGACAACAAAATGGACTCTTGCGGCCAGCTGGTCCCTTACCTATGTGCATTTCAAGCTGTATAAGTCCTTTGGGTGCCTCTTAGTTGTGCTAGTAGTCCTTCTTTGGCCACATGCTTTAAAGCTTCTGCCCAGATTGGCTCCTTTCACATCATGATCTGTTTGTCCGAGGTTTACTTCACAGCAAGGCAACATTAAGTCTTACTTTTGCTGCTTTGTCAGGCACGCAAGGGCGAGGTTCCCCACTGTATTGGTGGATGTATTTTTTACGACGGATTACTCAGATGTCTAAGCTGTGATGGCCGAGAGGTTAAGGCGTTGGACTCGAAATCCAATGGGGTTTCTCCGCGCAGGTTCGAACCCTGCTCGCAGCGAATCTCTGACTTGTTAGAGATCTTAATCTTACACTTGAGACATAAGATGGGAATCTCTATGATGTATTACATCCAACAAAACAAGAAACGCTTATTTCATAGTTGTGTAGGTGCGACAACTTTGCTTCACAGGAACAAAGCTGGATCAGTTGGTATTCCTGCTCTGTCATACTGTATGTTGAAGTGTAAACTTTGCTGCTCTGTCCAGTTTTTTGTCGTAGGTCTAGGAACGCTGTCGGTCAGCTGTGATGGCCGAGAGGTTAAGGCGTTGGACTTGATATACAATGGGGTTTCCCCGCGCAGGTTCGATCCCTGCTCACAGCGGAGCTTTGGACTGTATACTTTTTTGCAAACACAGCATTCTTGTGTTGCATCCCTCGTACGGTAAGAAGGCAAAACACGTGGGACGAGAGACAACAAAATGCACTCTTGCGGCCAGCTGGTCCCTTACCTAAGTGCATTTCAAGCTGCATAAGTCCTTTGGGTGTCTCTAAGTTGTGCTAGTAGTCCTTCTTTGGCCACATGCTTTAAAGCTTCTGCCCAGATTGGCTCCTTTCACATCATGATCTGTTTGTCCGAGGTGTACTTCACAGCAAGGCAACATTAAGTCTTACTTTTGCTGCTTTGTCAGGCACGCAAAGGCGAGGTTCCCCACTGTATTGGTGGATGTATTTTTTACGACGGATTACTCAGATGTCTAAGCTGGATGGCCGAGAGGTTAAGGCGTTGGACTCGAAATCCAATGTGGTTTCCCCGTGCAGGATCGAACCCTGCTAGTAGCAAATCTCTGACTTGTTAGAGATCTTAATCTTACCCTTGAGACATAAGATGGGAATCTCAATGATGTATTACATCCAACAAAACAAGAAACGCTTATTTCATAGCTGTGTAAGTGCGACAACTTTGCTTCACAGGAACCAACCTGGATGAGTTGGTATTCCTGCTCTGTCATATGTTGAAGTGTAAACTTTGCTGCTCTGTCCATTTTTCAGTCGTAGGTCTGGAAAAGCTGTCAGTCAGCTGTGATGGCCGAGAGGTTAAGGCGTTGGACTTGAAATCCAATGGGGTTTCCCCGCGCAGGTTCGATCCCTGCTCACAGCGGAGCTTTGGACTGTATACTTTGTTGCAAACACAGCATTCTTGAGATGCATCGCTCGTACGGTTAGAAGGCAAAACACGTGGGACGACAGACAACAAAATGGACTCTTGCGGCCAGCTGGTCCCTTACCTATGTGCATTTCAAGCTGTATAAGTCCTTTGGGTGCCTCTTAGTTGTGCTAGTAGTCCTTTTTTGGCCACGCTTATTTCATAGCTGTGTAAGTGCGACAACTTTGCTTCACAGGAACCAAGCTGGATGAGTTAGTATTCCTTCTCTGTCATACTGTATGTTGAAGTGTAAACTTTGCTGCTCTGTCCATTTTTTTGTCGTAGGACTGGAAAGGCTGTCGGTCAGCTGTGATGGCCGAGAGGTTAAGGCGTTGGACTTGGAATCCAATGTGGTTTCCCCGCGCAGGTTCGAACCCTGCTCGCAGCGAATCTCTGACTTGTTAGAGATCTTAATCTTACCCTTGAGACATAAGATGGGAATCTCTATGATGTATTACATCCAACAAAACAAGAAACGCTTATTTCATAGCTGTGTAAGTGCGACAACTTTGCTTCACAGGAACAAAGCTGGATGAGTTGGTATTCCTGCTCTGTCATACTGTATGTTGAAGTGTAAACTTTGCTGGTCTGTCCATTTTTTTGACGTAGGTCTGGAAATGCTGTCGATCAGCTGTGATGGCCGAGAGGTAAATACTTGAAATCCAATGGGGTTTCCCCGCGCAGGTTCGATCCCTGCTCACAGCGGAGCTTTGGACTGTATACTTTGTTGCAAACACAGCATTCTTGAGATGCATCGCTCGTACGGTTAGAAGGCAAAACACGTGGGACGACAGACAACAAAATGGACTCTTGCGGCCAGCTGGTCCCTTACCTATGTGCATTTCAAGCTGTATAAGTCCTTTGGGTGCCTCTTAGTTGTGCTAGTAGTCCTTCTTTGGCCACATGCTTTAAAGCTTCTGCCCAGATTGGCTCCTTTCACATCATGATCTGTTTGTCCGAGGTGTACTTCACAGCAAGGCAACATTAAGTCTTAATTTTGCTGCTTTGTCAGGCACGCAAGGGCGAGGTTCCCCACTGTATTGGTGGATGTATTTTTTACGACGGATTACTCAGATGTCTAAGCTGTGATGGCCGAGAGGTTAAGGCGTTGGACTCGAAATCCAATGGGGTTTCCCCGCGCAGGTTCGAAACCCTGCTCGCAGAGAATCTCTGACTTGTTAGAGATCTTAATCTTACCCTTGAGACATAAGATGGGAATCTCTATGATGTATTACATCCAACAAAACAAGAAACGCTTATTTCATAGCTGTGTAAGTGCGACAACTTTGCTTCACAGGAACCAAGCTGGATGAGTTGGTATTCCTGCTCTGTCATACTATATGTTGAAGTGTAAACTTTGCTGCTCTGTCCATTTTTTTGTCGTAGGACTGGAAATGCTGTTGGTCAGCTGTGATGGCCGAGAGGTTAAGGCGTGCGACTTGAAATCCAATCGGGTTTCCCCGCGCAGGTTCGATCCCTGCTCACAGCGGAGCTTTGGACTGTATACTTTTTTGCAAACATAGCATTCTTGTGTTGCATCCCTCGTACGGTAAGAAGGCAAAACACGTGGGACGAGAGACAACAAAATGCACTCTTGCGGCCAGCTGGTCCCTTACCTAAGTGCATTTCAAGCTGCATAAGTCCTTTGGGTGTCTCTAAGTTGTGCTAGTAGTCCTTCTTTGGCCACATGCTTTAAAGCTTCTGCCCAGATTGGCTCCTTTCACATCATGATCTGTTTGTCCGAGGTGTACTTCACAGCAAGGCAACATTAAGTCTTACTTTTGCTGCTTTGTCAGGCACGCAAAGGCGAGGTTCCCCACTGTATTGGTGGATGTATTTTTTACGACGGATTACTCAGATGTCTAAGCTTGATGGCCGAGAGGTTAAGGCGTTGGACTCGAAATCCAATGAGGTTTCCCCGTGCAGGATCGAACCCTGCTAGTAGCAAATCTCTGACTTGTTAGAGATCTTAATCTTACCCTTGAGACATAAGATGGGAATCTCAATGATGTATTACATCCAACAAAACAAGAAACGCTTATTTCATAGCTGTGTAAGTGCGACAACTTTGCTTCACAGGAACCAACCTGGATGAGTTGGTATTCCTGCTCTGTCATATGTTGAAGTGTAAACTTTGCTGCTCTGTCCATTTTTCAGTCGTAGGTCTGGAAATGCTGTCAGTCAGCTGTGATGGCCGAGAGGTTAAGGCGTTGGACTTGAAATCCAATGGGGTTTCCCTGCGCAGGTTCGATCCCTGCTCACAGCGGAGCTTTGGACTGTATACTTTGTTGCAAACACAGCATTCTTGAGATGCATCGCTCGTACGGTTAGAAGGCAAAACACGTGGGACGACAGACAACAAAATGGACTCTTGCGGCCAGCTGGTCCCTTACCTATGTGCATTTCAAGCTGTATAAGTCCTTTGGGTGCCTCTTAGTTGTGCTAGTAGTCCTTCTTTGGCCACATGCTTTAAAGCTTCTGCCCAGATTGGCTCCTTTCACATCATGATCTGTTTGTCCGAGGTGTACTTCACAGCAAGGCAACATTAAGTCTTACTTTTGCTGCTTTGTCAGGCACGCAAAGGCGAGGTTCCCCACTGTATTGGTGGATGTATTTTTTACGACGGATTACTCAGATGTCTAAGCTGGATGGCCGAGAGGTTAAGGCGTTGGACTCGAAATCCAATGAGGTTTCCCCGTGCAGGATCGAACCCTGCTAGTAGCAAATCTCTGACTTGTTAGAGATCTTAATCTTACCCTTGAGACATAAGATGGGAATCTCAATGATGTATTACATCCAACAAAACAAGAAACGCTTATTTCATAGCTGTGTAAGTGCGACAACTTTGCTTCACAGGAACCAACCTGGATGAGTTGGTATTCCTGCTCTGTCATATGTTGAAGTGTAAACTTTGCTGCTCTGTCCATTTTTCAGTCGTAGGTCTGGAAATGCTGTCAGTCAGCTGTGATGGCCGAGAGGTTAAGGCGTTGGACTCGAAATCCAATGGGGTTTCCCCGCGCAGGTTCGAACCCTGCTCGCAGCGAATCTTTGACTTGTTAGAGATCTTAATCTTACCCTTGAGACATAAGATGGGAATCTCTATGAAGTATTACATCCAACAAAACAAGAAACGCTTATTTCATAGCTGTGTATGTGCGACAACTTTGCTTCACAGGAACCAAGCTGGATGAGTTAGTATTCCTTCTCTGTCATACTGTATGTTGAAGTGTAAACTTTGCTGCTCTGTCCATTTTTTTGTCGTAGGACTGGAAAGGCTGTCGGTCAGCTGTGATGGCCGAGAGGTTAAGGCGTTGGACTTGAAATCCAATGGGGTTTCCCCGCGCAGGTTCGATCCCTGCTCACAGCGGAGCTTTGGACTGTATACTTTTTTGCAAACACAGCATTCTTGAGATGCATCGCTCGTACGGTTAGAAGGCAAAACACGTGGGACGACAGACAACAAAATGGACTCTTGCGGCCAGCTGGTCCCTTACCTATGTGCATTTCAAGCTGTATAAGTCCTTTGGGTGCCTCTTAGTTGTGCTAGTAGTCCTTCTTTGGCCACATGCTTTAAAGCTTCTGCCCAGATTGGCTCCTTTCACATCATGATCTGTTTGTCCGAGGTGTACTTCACAGCAAGGCAACATTAAGTCTTAATTTTGCTGCTTTGTCAGGCACGCAAGGGCGAGGTTCCCCACTGTATTGGTGGATGTATTTTTTACGACGGATTACTCAGATGTCTAAGCTGTGATGGCCGAGAGGTTAAGGCGTTGGACTCGAAATCCAATGGGGTTTCCCCGCGCAGGTTCGAAACCCTGCTCGCAGAGAATCTCTGACTTGTTAGAGATCTTAATCTTACCCTTGAGACATAAGATGGGAATCTCTATGATGTATTACATCCAACAAAACAAGAAACGCTTATTTCATAGCTGTGTAAGTGCGACAACTTTGCTTCACAGGAACCAAGCTGGATGAGTTGGTATTCCTGCTCTGTCATACTATATGTTGAAGTGTAAACTTTGCTGCTCTGTCCATTTTTTTGTCGTAGGACTGGAAATGCTGTTGGTCAGCTGTGATGGCCGAGAGGTTAAGGCGTGCGACTTAAAATCCAATCGGGTTTCCCCGCGCAGGTTCGATCCCTGCTCACAGCGGAGCTTTGGACTGTATACTTTTTTGCAAACATAGCATTCTTGTGTTGCATCCCTCGTACGGTAAGAAGGCAAAACACGTGGGACGAGAGACAACAAAATGCACTCTTGCGGCCAGCTGGTCCCTTACCTAAGTGCATTTCAAGCTGCATAAGTCCTTTGGGTGTCTCTAAGTTGTGCTAGTAGTCCTTCTTTGGCCACATGCTTTAAAGCTTCTGCCCAGATTGGCTCCTTTCACATCATGATCTGTTTGTCCGAGGTGTACTTCACAGCAAGGCAACATTAAGTCTTACTTTTGCTGCTTTGTCAGGCACGCAAAGGCGAGGTTCCCCACTGTATTGGTGGATGTATTTTTTACGACGGATTACTCAGATGTCTAAGCTTGATGGCCGAGAGGTTAAGGCGTTGGACTCGAAATCCAATGAGGTTTCCCCGTGCAGGATCGAACCCTGCTAGTAGCAAATCTCTGACTTGTTAGAGATCTTAATCTTACCCTTGAGACATAAGATGGGAATCTCAATGATGTATTACATCCAACAAAACAAGAAACGCTTATTTCATAGCTGTGTAAGTGCGACAACTTTGCTTCACAGGAACCAACCTGGATGAGTTGGTATTCCTGCTCTGTCATATGTTGAAGTGTAAACTTTGCTGCTCTGTCCATTTTTCAGTCGTAGGTCTGGAAAAGCTGTCAGTCAGCTGTGATGGCCGAGAGGTTAAGGCGTTGGACTTGAAATCCAATGGGGTTTCCCCGCGCAGGTTCGATCCCTGCTCACAGCGGAGCTTTGGACTGTATACTTTGTTGCAAACACAGCATTCTTGAGATGCATCGCTCGTACGGTTAGAAGGCAAAACACGTGGGACGACAGACAACAAAATGGACTCTTGCGGCCAGCTGGTCCCTTACCTATGTGCATTTCAAGCTGTATAAGTCCTTTGGGTGCCTCTTAGTTGTGCTAGTAGTCCTTTTTTGGCCACGCTTATTTCATAGCTGTGTAAGTGCGACAACTTTGCTTCACAGGAACCAAGCTGGATGAGTTAGTATTCCTTCTCTGTCATACTGTATGTTGAAGTGTAAACTTTGCTGCTCTGTCCATTTTTTTGTCGTAGGACTGGAAAGGCTGTCGGTCAGCTGTGATGGCCGAGAGGTTAAGGCGTTGGACTTGGAATCCAATGTGGTTTCCCCGCGCAGGTTCGAACCCTGCTCGCAGCGAATCTCTGACTTGTTAGAGATCTTAATCTTACCCTTGAGACATAAGATGGGAATCTCTATGATGTATTACATCCAACAAAACAAGAAACGCTTATTTCATAGCTGTGTAAGTGCGACAACTTTGCTTCACAGGAACAAAGCTGGATGAGTTGGTATTCCTGCTCTGTCATACTGTATGTTGAAGTGTAAACTTTGCTGGTCTGTCCATTTTTTTGACGTAGGTCTGGAAATGCTGTCGGTCAGCTGTGATGGCCGAGAGGTAAAGACTTGAAATCCAATGGGGTTTCCCCGCGCAGGTTCGATCCCTGCTCACAGCGGAGCTTTGGACTGTATACTTTGTTGCAAACACAGCATTCTTGAGATGCATCGCTCGTACGGTTAGAAGGCAAAACACGTGGGACGACAGACAACAAAATGGACTCTTGCGGCCAGCTGGTCCCTTACCTATGTGCATTTCAAGCTGTATAAGTCCTTTGGGTGCCTCTTAGTTGTGCTAGTAGTCCTTCTTTGGCCACATGCTTTAAAGCTTCTGCCCAGATTGGCTCCTTTCACATCATGATCTGTTTGTCCGAGGTGTACTTCACAGCAAGGCAACATTAAGTCTTAATTTTGCTGCTTTGTCAGGCACGCAAGGGCGAGGTTCCCCACTGTATTGGTGGATGTATTTTTTACGACGGATTACTCAGATGTCTAAGCTGTGATGGCCGAGAGGTTAAGGCGTTGGACTCGAAATCCAATGGGGTTTCCCCGCGCAGGTTCGAAACCCTGCTCGCAGAGAATCTCTGACTTGTTAGAGATCTTAATCTTACCCTTGAGACATAAGATGGGAATCTCTATGATGTATTACATCCAACAAAACAAGAAACGCTTATTTCATAGCTGTGTAAGTGCGACAACTTTGCTTCACAGGAACCAAGCTGGATGAGTTGGTATTCCTGCTCTGTCATACTATATGTTGAAGTGTAAACTTTGCTGCTCTGTCCATTTTTTTGTCGTAGGACTGGAAATGCTGTTGGTCAGCTGTGATGGCCGAGAGGTTAAGGCGTGCGACTTGAAATCCAATCGGGTTTCCCCGCGCAGGTTCGATCCCTGCTCACAGCGGAGCTTTGGACTGTATACTTTTTTGCAAACATAGCATTCTTGTGTTGCATCCCTCGTACGGTAAGAAGGCAAAACACGTGGGACGAGAGACAACAAAATGCACTCTTGCGGCCAGCTGGTCCCTTACCTAAGTGCATTTCAAGCTGCATAAGTCCTTTGGGTGTCTCTAAGTTGTGCTAGTAGTCCTTCTTTGGCCACATGCTTTAAAGCTTCTGCCCAGATTGGCTCCTTTCACATCATGATCTGTTTGTCCGAGGTGTACTTCACAGCAAGGCAACATTAAGTCTTACTTTTGCTGCTTTGTCAGGCACGCAAAGGCGAGGTTCCCCACTGTATTGGTGGATGTATTTTTTACGACGGATTACTCAGATGTCTAAGCTTGATGGCCGAGAGGTTAAGGCGTTGGACTCGAAATCCAATGAGGTTTCCCCGTGCAGGATCGAACCCTGCTAGTAGCAAATCTCTGACTTGTTAGAGATCTTAATCTTACCCTTGAGACATAAGATGGGAATCTCAATGATGTATTACATCCAACAAAACAAGAAACGCTTATTTCATAGCTGTGTAAGTGCGACAACTTTGCTTCACAGGAACCAACCTGGATGAGTTGGTATTCCTGCTCTGTCATATGTTGAAGTGTAAACTTTGCTGCTCTGTCCATTTTTCAGTCGTAGGTCTGGAAAAGCTGTCAGTCAGCTGTGATGGCCGAGAGGTTAAGGCGTTGGACTTGAAATCCAATGGGGTTTCCCCGCGCAGGTTCGATCCCTGCTCACAGCGGAGCTTTGGACTGTATACTTTGTTGCAAACACAGCATTCTTGAGATGCATCGCTCGTACGGTTAGAAGGCAAAACACGTGGGACGACAGACAACAAAATGGACTCTTGCGGCCAGCTGGTCCCTTACCTATGTGCATTTCAAGCTGTATAAGTCCTTTGGGTGCCTCTTAGTTGTGCTAGTAGTCCTTTTTTGGCCACGCTTATTTCATAGCTGTGTAAGTGCGACAACTTTGCTTCACAGGAACCAAGCTGGATGAGTTAGTATTCCTTCTCTGTCATACTGTATGTTGAAGTGTAAACTTTGCTGCTCTGTCCATTTTTTTGTCGTAGGACTGGAAAGGCTGTCGGTCAGCTGTGATGGCCGAGAGGTTAAGGCGTTGGACTTGGAATCCAATGTGGTTTCCCCGCGCAGGTTCGAACCCTGCTCGCAGCGAATCTCTGACTTGTTAGAGATCTTAATCTTACCCTTGAGACATAAGATGGGAATCTCTATGATGTATTACATCCAACAAAACAAGAAACGCTTATTTCATAGCTGTGTAAGTGCGACAACTTTGCTTCACAGGAACAAAGCTGGATGAGTTGGTATTCCTGCTCTGTCATACTGTATGTTGAAGTGTAAACTTTGCTGGTCTGTCCATTTTTTTGACGTAGGTCTGGAAATGCTGTCGGTCAGCTGTGATGGCCGAGAGGTAAAGACTTGAAATCCAATGGGGTTTCCCCGCGCAGGTTCGATCCCTGCTCACAGCGGAGCTTTGGACTGTATACTTTGTTGCAAACACAGCATTCTTGAGATGCATCGCTCGTACGGTTAGAAGGCAAAACACGTGGGACGACAGACAACAAAATGGACTCTTGCGGCCAGCTGGTCCCTTACCTATGTGCATTTCAAGCTGTATAAGTCCTTTGGGTGCCTCTTAGTTGTGCTAGTAGTCCTTCTTTGGCCACATGCTTTAAAGCTTCTGCCCAGATTGGCTCCTTTCACATCATGATCTGTTTGTCCGAGGTGTACTTCACAGCAAGGCAACATTAAGTCTTAATTTTGCTGCTTTGTCAGGCACGCAAGGGCGAGGTTCCCCACTGTATTGGTGGATGTATTTTTTACGACGGATTACTCAGATGTCTAAGCTGTGATGGCCGAGAGGTTAAGGCGTTGGACTCGAAATCCAATGGGGTTTCCCCGCGCAGGTTCGAAACCCTGCTCGCAGAGAATCTCTGACTTGTTAGAGATCTTAATCTTACCCTTGAGACATAAGATGGGAATCTCTATGATGTATTACATCCAACAAAACAAGAAACGCTTATTTCATAGCTGTGTAAGTGCGACAACTTTGCTTCACAGGAACCAAGCTGGATGAGTTGGTATTCCTGCTCTGTCATACTATATGTTGAAGTGTAAACTTTGCTGCTCTGTCCATTTTTTTGTCGTAGGACTGGAAATGCTGTTGGTCAGCTGTGATGGCCGAGAGGTTAAGGCGTGCGACTTGAAATCCAATGGGGTTTCCCCGTGCAGGTTCGATCCCTGCTCACAGCGGAGCTTTGGACTGTATACTTTGTTGCAAACACAGCATTCTTGAGATGCATCGCTCGTACGGTTAGAAGGCAAAACACGTGGGACGACAGACAACAAAATGGACTCTTGCGGCCAGCTGGTCCCTTACCTATGTGCATTTCAAGCTGTATAAGTCCTTTGGGTGCCTCTTAGTTGTGCTAGTAGTCCTTTTTTGGCCACGCTTATTTCATAGCTGTGTAAGTGCGACAACTTTGCTTCACAGGAACCAAGCTGGATGAGTTAGTATTCCTTCTCTGTCATACTGTATGTTGAAGTGTAAACTTTGCTGCTCTGTCCATTTTTTTGTCGTAGGACTGGAAAGGCTGTCGGTCAGCTGTGATGGCCGAGAGGTTAAGGCGTTGGACTTGGAATCCAATGTGGTTTCCCCGCGCAGGTTCGAACCCTGCTCGCAGCGAATCTCTGACTTGTTAGAGATCTTAATCTTACCCTTGAGACATAAGATGGGAATCTCTATGATGTATTACATCCAACAAAACAAGAAACGCTTATTTCATAGCTGTGTAAGTGCGACAACTTTGCTTCACAGGAACAAAGCTGGATGAGTTGGTATTCCTGCTCTGTCATACTGTATGTTGAAGTGTAAACTTTGCTGGTCTGTCCATTTTTTTGACGTAGGTCTGGAAATGCTGTCGGTCAGCTGTGATGGCCGAGAGGTAAAGACTTGAAATCCAATGGGGTTTCCCCGCGCAGGTTCGATCCCTGCTCACAGCGGAGCTTTGGACTGTATACTTTGTTGCAAACACAGCATTCTTGAGATGCATCGCTCGTACGGTTAGAAGGCAAAACACGTGGGACGACAGACAACAAAATGGACTCTTGCGGCCAGCTGGTCCCTTACCTATGTGCATTTCAAGCTGTATAAGTCCTTTGGGTGCCTCTTAGTTGTGCTAGTAGTCCTTCTTTGGCCACATGCTTTAAAGCTTCTGCCCAGATTGGCTCCTTTCACATCATGATCTGTTTGTCCGAGGTGTACTTCACAGCAAGGCAACATTAAGTCTTAATTTTGCTGCTTTGTCAGGCACGCAAGGGCGAGGTTCCCCACTGTATTGGTGGATGTATTTTTTACGACGGATTACTCAGATGTCTAAGCTGTGATGGCCGAGAGGTTAAGGCGTTGGACTCGAAATCCAATGGGGTTTCCCCGCGCAGGTTCGAAACCCTGCTCGCAGAGAATCTCTGACTTGTTAGAGATCTTAATCTTACCCTTGAGACATAAGATGGGAATCTCTATGATGTATTACATCCAACAAAACAAGAAACGCTTATTTCATAGCTGTGTAAGTGCGACAACTTTGCTTCACAGGAACCAAGCTGGATGAGTTGGTATTCCTGCTCTGTCATACTATATGTTGAAGTGTAAACTTTGCTGCTCTGTCCATTTTTTTGTCGTAGGACTGGAAATGCTGTTGGTCAGCTGTGATGGCCGAGAGGTTAAGGCGTGCGACTTGAAATCCAATCGGGTTTCCCCGCGCAGGTTCGATCCCTGCTCACAGCGGAGCTTTGGACTGTATACTTTTTTGCAAACATAGCATTCTTGTGTTGCATCCCTCGTACGGTAAGAAGGCAAAACACGTGGGACGAGAGACAACAAAATGCACTCTTGCGGCCAGCTGGTCCCTTACCTAAGTGCATTTCAAGCTGCATAAGTCCTTTGGGTGTCTCTAAGTTGTGCTAGTAGTCCTTCTTTGGCCACATGCTTTAAAGCTTCTGCCCAGATTGGCTCCTTTCACATCATGATCTGTTTGTCCGAGGTGTACTTCACAGCAAGGCAACATTAAGTCTTACTTTTGCTGCTTTGTCAGGCACGCAAAGGCGAGGTTCCCCACTGTATTGGTGGATGTATTTTTTACGACGGATTACTCAGATGTCTAAGCTTGATGGCCGAGAGGTTAAGGCGTTGGACTCGAAATCCAATGAGGTTTCCCCGTGCAGGATCGAACCCTGCTAGTAGCAAATCTCTGACTTGTTAGAGATCTTAATCTTACCCTTGAGACATAAGATGGGAATCTCAATGATGTATTACATCCAACAAAACAAGAAACGCTTATTTCATAGCTGTGTAAGTGCGACAACTTTGCTTCACAGGAACCAACCTGGATGAGTTGGTATTCCTGCTCTGTCATATGTTGAAGTGTAAACTTTGCTGCTCTGTCCATTTTTCAGTCGTAGGTCTGGAAAAGCTGTCAGTCAGCTGTGATGGCCGAGAGGTTAAGGCGTTGGACTTGAAATCCAATGGGGTTTCCCCGCGCAGGTTCGATCCCTGCTCACAGCGGAGCTTTGGACTGTATACTTTGTTGCAAACACAGCATTCTTGAGATGCATCGCTCGTACGGTTAGAAGGCAAAACACGTGGGACGACAGACAACAAAATGGACTCTTGCGGCCAGCTGGTCCCTTACCTATGTGCATTTCAAGCTGTATAAGTCCTTTGGGTGCCTCTTAGTTGTGCTAGTAGTCCTTTTTTGGCCACGCTTATTTCATAGCTGTGTAAGTGCGACAACTTTGCTTCACAGGAACCAAGCTGGATGAGTTAGTATTCCTTCTCTGTCATACTGTATGTTGAAGTGTAAACTTTGCTGCTCTGTCCATTTTTTTGTCGTAGGACTGGAAAGGCTGTCGGTCAGCTGTGATGGCCGAGAGGTTAAGGCGTTGGACTTGGAATCCAATGTGGTTTCCCCGCGCAGGTTCGAACCCTGCTCGCAGCGAATCTCTGACTTGTTAGAGATCTTAATCTTACCCTTGAGACATAAGATGGGAATCTCTATGATGTATTACATCCAACAAAACAAGAAACGCTTATTTCATAGCTGTGTAAGTGCGACAACTTTGCTTCACAGGAACAAAGCTGGATGAGTTGGTATTCCTGCTCTGTCATACTGTATGTTGAAGTGTAAACTTTGCTGGTCTGTCCATTTTTTTGACGTAGGTCTGGAAATGCTGTCGGTCACCTGTGATGGCCGAGAGGTAAAGACTTGAAATCCAATGGGGTTTCCCCGCGCAGGTTCGATCCCTGCTCACAGCGGAGCTTTGGACTGTATACTTTGTTGCAAACACAGCATTCTTGAGATGCATCGCTCGTACGGTTAGAAGGCAAAACACGTGGGACGACAGACAACAAAATGGACTCTTGCGGTCAGCTGGTCTCTTACCTATGTGCATTTCAAGCTGTATAAGTCCTTTGGGTGTCTCTTAGTTGTGCTAGTAGTCCTTCTTTGGCCACATGCTTTAAAGCTTCTGCCCAGATTGGCTCCTTTCACATCATGATCTGTTTGGCCGAGGTGTACTTCACAGCAAGGCAACATTAAGTCTTACTTTTGCTGCTTTGTCAGGCACGCAAGGGCGAGGTTCCCCACTGTATTGGTGGATGTATTTTTTACGACGCATTACTCAGATGTCTAAGCTGTGATGGCCGAGAGGTTAAGGCGTTGGACTCGAAATCCAATGGCGTTTCCCCGCTCAGGTTCGAACCCTGCTCGCAGCGAATCTCTGACTTGTTAGAGATCTTAATCTTACCCTTGAGACATAAGATGGGAATCTCTATGATGTATTACATCCAACAAAACAAGAAACGCTTATTTCATAGCTGTGTAAGTGCGACAACTTTGCTTCACAGGAACAAAGCTGGATGAGTTGGTATTCCTGCTCTGTCATACTGTATGTTGAAGTGTAAACTTTGCTGGTCTGTCCATTTTTTTGACGTAGGTCTGGAAATGCTGTCGGTCAGCTGTGATGGCCGAGAGGTTAAGACTTGAAATCCAATGGGGTTTCCCCGCGCAGGTTCGATCCCTGCTCAGAGCGGAGCTTTGGACTGTATACTTTGTTGCAAACACAGCATTCTTGAGATGCATCGCTCGTACGGTTAGAAGGCAAAACACGTGGGACGACAGACAACAAAATGGACTCTTGCGGTCAGCTGGTCTCTTACCTATGTGCATTTCAAGCTGTATAAGTCCTTTGGGTGTCTCTTAGTTGTGCTAGTAGTCCTTCTTTGGCCACATGCTTTAAAGCTTCTGCCCAGATTGGCTCCTTTCACATCATGATCTGTTTGTCCGAGGTGTACTTCACAGCAAGGCAACATTAAGTCTTACTTTTGCTGCTTTGTCAGGCACGCAAGGGCGAGGTTCCCCACTGTATTGGTGGATGTATTTTTTACGACGCATTACTCAGATGTCTCAGCTGTGATGGCCAAGACGTTAAGGCGTTGGACTCGAAATCCAATGGGGTTTCCCCGCGCAGGTTCGAACCCTGCTCGCAGCGAATCTCTGACTTGTTAGAGATCTTAATCTTACCCTTGAGACATAAGATGGGAATCTCTATGATGTATTACATCCAACAAAACAAGAAACGCTTATTTCATAGCTGTGTAAGTGCGACAACTTTGCTTCACAGGAACAAAGCTGGATGAGTTGGTATTCCTGCTCTGTCATACTGTATGTTGAAGTGTAAACTTTGCTGCTCTGTCCATTTTTTTGTCGTAGGTCTGGAAATGCTGTCGGTCAGCTGTGATGGCCGAGAGGTTAAGGCGTTGGACTTGAAATCCAATGGGGTTTCCCCGCGCAGGTTCGATCCCTGCTCACAGCGGAGCTTTGGACTGTATACTTTGTTGCAAACACAGCATTCTTGAGATGCATCGCTCGTACGGTTAGAAGGCAAAACACGTGGGACGACAGACAACAAAATGGACTCTTGCGGTCAGCTGGTCTCTTACCTATGTGCATTTCAAGCTGTATAAGTCCTTTGGGTGTCTCTTAGTTGTGCTAGTAGTCCTTCTTTGGCCACATGCTTTAACCTGTTACTGCAGTGGGATATTTCGCCTTAATTTGGAACGATTTGTACTTACACATAATAACACTCAATATCTGAAGTTGTACACATGATACAAAGATCATTCATATCTTAAATTGAAGAAGACAAATGGGCCAAGACATGCATTCACCTCCTGACTTTTATTTTCATCATTAAGTATCAATTTCAAAGCATCATATACAGAACAAAATGTCAAAAATGTAAAAAACGCCTTTCATTTTTATGTTTGACAGTGTGTGGATGGTTTCAAGGGAAGAAAATTCTGTCATGTTCTATATTTCCTGATTCAACATGTTCCTGAGAAACAAAGTACAAATTTTGGAGCAGATATCTAAAACTGTCCAGGTGTTGCACAGCAATATCTAAATGGTGCATTCAGGCGTCTCCAAGTGTCCAAAACCTCTCCAAGCTCTCCAAATGCATAAAAAAAATGTTCTCATTGTATATCATTGTTTTTTTTCGTTGTACAGACATATATAACTCCATTTTAGACTAATATTATAATTTCTTTTGAAATTGGATTGTGTCACTGTTGGAGGCTGTGCAGCTGGTAGTAGTGGTGGTGGCGACGGGGGTGGTGGTGGGGGTGATGCTGATGCTGGAGCTGGAACTGGAGCTGGGGCTGGGTCACTGCAAGATAAAAACGTTGGACAATATAAATATTTTGACTGGGTCATGCCTTACAATTGAATTTTGCTTCATGTTATTTACTAAGCTAATGCACAAATATGTAAAATGTAAACATATGTAAAAAACACCATAGTCAAGCTGAAGTGTGATAATAACATAGGCATTATGCATTTAGCAGATGTAAATAAAACATTCCTATGCGTTTTGAGGCAAGAAGCAGGTTGTGCTATGTTAGTATGTTGTAGTCTACATTGCAGCTACGTAAATACAGCAGCAGCATGGTAACCAATATCCATTACTAGCAAACTACATCCCACAATGATAAAAAAAATAAAGCACTAAAGAGAATAAGGCATATGCATAGCTTACTGGTATGCACTGAAAAGTAGTTGGTTTAAATTACTTACGCATCGAGGATGGCATCGATTCCATTCGCTCTTCCAATGAGTCCATGCTAGCATGCTAGTCCATGCTGAGTCCATGCTAGCATGCTAGTCCATGCTTAGTCCACTGGCTTCCCCGAAAATCATCAAAAATCATCCATTGTATTTCACTCATCTGCAATCCTCGTCTTGCCATGATGGATGAGTACAAGGGAGACAAATTGCAGCCAAAAATATGCACAAACAAGCCCTCAGGATCGTGTGGACCAAACCACTTGCTGTGCGCATTTGAAGGTAAACAAAATGGCCCATTTACGCACCGGGAGCGCAGCTGAGACTCTTGAGTTGCGCTTTCAAAAATCTAAACTCCAGGACTGAGCAATCACGGCAAATGACCTACCTACTTTTTTGTTAGAATCTCTATTATTCGGTAAAACAGGTGTCAATCACTACTGAGAAGTCTTACAAGAAGTGTAAAGTGATATGATAGGACATGCCTGAGCAGCTGCATGATTGAGAGCTGATGCCATTGGTGGTAATGCCTGTCACTCATGACAAACATGTGTTTAACAGCCAATAAAATCCAAAGATTCTGAAAGAGGGGGTCTTAAGCTTTGTAACGATATATAACATCACGTGATAACTTCGTGTAGTGTTGTCAGGAAGAGAGCGAGGAGATCGCCATCAGAAACATACAAGAAAGTGAACGTTTTTTCTCAATGTCGTGAGCAAGTGAATAAACAACTTTATGGACATAACCATGCAGTTCAAGTCTGTTTTTTTAGATGTTTTGAAGGTAAATGAATGTTCTATAACGTTATTTAAGGTACGGATAATGCAGAAACACATTTAAATGGCTTAGTTATGGGAGGAGGCTGCTCCATATGTAAAAAATGAGGATGTGTCATGGTGTGTTTAAAATTGTATTTATTTGTAACGGATGCATGTAGACAACTGAAAATCGGTTTACACATAGTTGGATTACCACAAAAAAATATTAAATGGGAGTTTGAATCATATTTTCAGAAATAGAATTTTCAGGATTTGTTTTGGCGATTTATCCAGTACGGGCCCGCCCCCGGGTCCATTAGGGGGCGTTAAAGCAGTAACAGGTTAAAGCTTCTGCCCAGATTGGCTCCTTTCACACCATGATCTGTTTGTCCGAGGTGTACTTCACAGCAAGGCAACATTAAGTCTTACTTTTGCTGCTTTGTCAGGCACGCAAGGGCGAGGTTCCCCACTGTATTGGTGGATGTATTTTTTACGACGCATTACTCAGATGTCTCAGCTGTGATGGCCGAGAGGTTAAGGCGTTGGACTCGAAATCCAATGGGGATTCCCCGCGCAGGTTCGAACCCTGCTCGCAGCGAATCTCTGACTTGTTAGAGATCTTAATCTTACTCTTGAGACATAAGATGGGAATCTCTATGATGTATTACATCCAACAAAACAAGAAAGGCTTATTTCATAGCTGTGTAAGTGCGACAACTTTGCTTCACAGGAACAAAGCTGGATGCGTTGGTATTCCTGCTCTGTCATACTGTATGTTGAAGTGTAAACTTTGCTGCTCTGTCCATTTTTTTGTCGTAGCTCTGGCAATGCTGTCGTTCAGCTGTGATGGCAGAGAGGTTAAGACTTGAAATCCAACGGGGTTTCCCCGCGCAGGTTCGATCCCTGCTCACAGCGGAGCTTTGGACTGTATACTTTGTTGCAAACACAGCATTCTTGAGATGCATCGCTCGTACAGTTAGAAGGCAAAACACGTGGGACGACAGACAACAAAATTGACTCTTGCAGTCAGCTCTGCCCTGCTAAGGCAAAAGGCAGTAACTCACCAGAGTGTGAAACTGAGAAAAATGGCTTTAAAGTTATCCTAATGTCCACACAATGTGGTTATAGCTACAATGTTGTAATTTTCACAGTTTGTAGTGTATGCCTGTCTTAATCTATTCATTGAGAAAAAAATTAACTCAAATTTGACCTTTGACCTTTTTTGGAAGTTACTGTGTTCTGCCTTAGCATTGCCTTCGGAATGTTGATTTGTCATACTAAGGCAGAAGGCAGTAACTTCTTTGTTAAAGCTCAGTGGTATGATAACAATGGAATAATGACCCTATTAATTAATCAGTAGTAATACTATTTCATTTATCACAATTACCAATACCATGATTATCACACACACACACACACACATACACACACACACACACACACACACACACACACACACACCATTGAATTATCACATTAAGCACATAAAACAATGAACTTGAATTGTCACATGAAACACATAAAACATCTATGTCAGTCCATTGGGGGGTGTGTGTGCGTGTGTGTGTGTGTGTGTGTGTGTGAGAGAGAGAACGATAGAGAATGAGGCCCATTTTCCCCCTCCACATGCCCCCACTCGCCAAGCGAAGTTACCCGATTTAGATGCACCTTTTTCGGACTAGCCGCAGGCACTGGGTGGGGGAATAGCTAGATAGCTTAGCATATCTGCCATGCAATTCTAATGGTAATGCTACCTAGCTTGGTATGCTAACTGTTGGTAGCCTATACATCGTGAAATCAACCAAAATACTGATGTCACTGGCTTTAATTTGATAATGGCATGTTAGTAGTACATTTAATATCAGTACAGTTGTTTAATTACTGCTGATATTTACATTTACGGTCTGTAGCCTGGTGATCTACAGCCTCTGCCACCTCTGCCACCCTAGCTACTCTACTAAGGCATAGAGCCGTAACTTCGGGGCGGCGCACAGTAACTTCATTCGAATGCTCAGGACAAGGGTGAGAGGAAGGCAAAAAGGCGTATCTGAAGTTACGGGCTTCTGCCTCAGTTTCGCCTTGCACTTTTGAACTTACGGCAAAACACCTTCTTGTTTTTTGCCCGAAAACAACCGAATTTGGGCTTGATATTTGAGTACATGATAAAACTAAGGCATGTGGTTCCAAATACGTCAAAAACTCATTTTTGACCAAACTTGAAGTTACGGTCTTTTGCCTTAGCACGGCAGAGCTGGTCTCTTACCTATGTGCATTTCAAGCTGTATAAGTCCTTTGGGTGTCTCTTAGTTGTGCTAGTAGTCCTTCTTTGGCCACATGCTTTAAAGCTTCTGCCCAGATTGGCTCCTTTCACATCATGATCTGTTTGTCCGAGGTGTACTTCACAGCAAGGCAACATTAAGTCTTACTTTTGCTGCTTTGTCAGGCACGCAAGGGCGAGGTTCCCCACTGTATTGGTGGATGTATTTTTTACGACGCATTACTCAGATGTCTCAGCTGTGATGGCCGAGAGGTTAAGGCGTTGGACTCGAAATCCAATGGGGATTCCCCGCGCAGGTTCGAACCCTGCTCGCAGCGAATCTCTGACTTGTTAGAGATCTTAATCTTACTCTTGAGACATAAGATGGGAATCTCTATGATGTATTACATCCAACAAAACAAGAAAGGCTTATTTCATAGCTGTGTAAGTGCGACAACTTTGCTTCACAGGAACAAAGCTGGATGCGTTGGTATTCCTGCTCTGTCATACTGTATGTTGAAGTGTAAACTTTGCTGCTCTGTCCATTTTTTTGTCGTAGCTCTGGCAATGCTGTCGTTCAGCTGTGATGGCAGAGAGGTTAAGACTTGAAATCCAACGGGGTTTCCCCGCGCAGGTTCGATCCCTGCTCACAGCGGAGCTTTGGACTGTATACTTTGTTGCAAACACAGCATTCTTGAGATGCATCGCTCGTACAGTTAGAAGGCAAAACACGTGGGACGACAGACAACAAAATTGACTCTTGCAGTCAGCTCTGCCCTGCTAAGGCAAAAGGCAGTAACTCAGCAGAGTGTGAAACTGAGAAAAATGGCTTTAAAGTTATCCTAATGTCCACACAATGTGGTTATAGCTACAATGTTGTAATTTTCACAGTTTGTAGTGTATGCCTGTCTTAATCTATTCATTGAGAAAAAAATTAACTCAAATTTGACCTTTGACCTTTTTTGGAAGTTACTGTGTTCTGCCTTAGCATTGCCTTCGGAATGTTGATTTGTCATACTAAGGCAGAAGGCAGTAACTTCTTTGTTAAAGCTCAGTGGTATGATAACAATGGAATAATGACCCTATTAATTAATCAGTAGTAATACTATTTCATTTATCACAATTACCAATACCATGATTATCACACACACACACACACACATACACACACACACACACACACACACACACACACACACACCATTGAATTATCACATTAAGCACATAAAACAATGAACTTGAATTGTCACATGAAACACATAAAACATCTATGTCAGTCCATTGGGGGGTGTGTGTGCGTGTGTGTGTGTGTGTGTGTGTGTGAGAGAGAGAACGATAGAGAATGAGGCCCATTTTCCCCCTCCACATGCCCCCACTCGCCAAGCGAAGTTACCCGATTTAGATGCACCTTTTTCGGACTAGCCGCAGGCACTGGGTGGGGGAATAGCTAGATAGCTTAGCATATCTGCCATGCAATTCTAATGGTAATGCTACCTAGCTTGGTATGCTAACTGTTGGTAGCCTATACATCGTGAAATCAACCAAAATACTGATGTCACTGGCTTTAATTTGATAATGGCATGTTAGTAGTACATTTAATATCAGTACAGTTGTTTAATTACTGCTGATATTTACATTTACGGTCTGTAGCCTGGTGATCTACAGCCTCTGCCACCTCTGCCACCCTAGCTACTCTACTAAGGCATAGAGCCGTAACTTCGGGGCGGCGCACAGTAACTTCATTCGAATGCTCAGGACAAGGGTGAGAGGAAGGCAAAAAGGCGTATCTGAAGTTACGGGCTTCTGCCTCAGTTTCGCCTTGCACTTTTGAACTTACGGCAAAACACCTTCTTGTTTTTTGCCCGAAAACAACCGAATTTGGGCTTGATATTTGAGTACATGATAAAACTAAGGCATGTGGTTCCAAATACGTCAAAAACTCATTTTTGACCAAACTTGAAGTTACGGTCTTTTGCCTTAGCACGGCAGAGCTGGTCTCTTACCTATGTGCATTTCAAGCTGTATAAGTCCTTTGGGTGTCTCTTAGTTGTGCTAGTAGTCCTTCTTTGGCCACATGCTTTAAAGCTTCTGCCCAGATTGGCTCCTTTCACATCATGATCTGTTTGTCCGAGGTGTACTTCACAGCAAGGCAACATTAAGTCTTACTTTTGCTGCTTTGTCAGGCACGCAAGGGCGAGGTTCCCCACTGTATTGGTGGATGTATTTTTTACGACGCATTACTCAGATGTCTCAGCTGTGATGGCCGAGAGGTTAAGGCGTTGGACTCGAAATCCAATGGGGATTCCCCGCGCAGGTTCGAACCCTGCTCGCAGCGAATCTCTGACTTGTTAGAGATCTTAATCTTACTCTTGAGACATAAGATGGGAATCTCTATGATGTATTACATCCAACAAAACAAGAAAGGCTTATTTCATAGCTGTGTAAGTGCGACAACTTTGCTTCACAGGAACAAAGCTGGATGCGTTGGTATTCCTGCTCTGTCATACTGTATGTTGAAGTGTAAACTTTGCTGCTCTGTCCATTTTTTTGTCGTAGCTCTGGCAATGCTGTCGTTCAGCTGTGATGGCAGAGAGGTTAAGACTTGAAATCCAACGGGGTTTCCCCGCGCAGGTTCGATCCCTGCTCACAGCGGAGCTTTGGACTGTATACTTTGTTGCAAACACAGCATTCTTGAGATGCATCGCTCGTACAGTTAGAAGGCAAAACACGTGGGACGACAGACAACAAAATTGACTCTTGCAGTCAGCTCTGCCCTGCTAAGGCAAAAGGCAGTAACTCAGCAGAGTGTGAAACTGAGAAAAATGGCTTTAAAGTTATCCTAATGTCCACACAATGTGGTTATAGCTACAATGTTGTAATTTTCACAGTTTGTAGTGTATGCCTGTCTTAATCTATTCATTGAGAAAAAAATTAACTCAAATTTGACCTTTGACCTTTTTTGGAAGTTACTGTGTTCTGCCTTAGCATTGCCTTCGGAATGTTGATTTGTCATACTAAGGCAGAAGGCAGTAACTTCTTTGTTAAAGCTCAGTGGTATGATAACAATGGAATAATGACCCTATTAATTAATCAGTAGTAATACTATTTCATTTATCACAATTACCAATACCATGATTATCACACACACACACACACACATACACACACACACACACACACACACACACACACACACACCATTGAATTATCACATTAAGCACATAAAACAATGAACTTGAATTGTCACATGAAACACATAAAACATCTATGTCAGTCCATTGGGGGGTGTGTGTGCGTGTGTGTGTGTGTGTGTGTGTGTGAGAGAGAGAACGATAGAGAATGAGGCCCATTTTCCCCCTCCACATGCCCCCACTCGCCAAGCGAAGTTACCCGATTTAGATGCACCTTTTTCGGACTAGCCGCAGGCACTGGGTGGGGGAATAGCTAGATAGCTTAGCATATCTGCCATGCAATTCTAATGGTAATGCTACCTAGCTTGGTATGCTAACTGTTGGTAGCCTATACATCGTGAAATCAACCAAAATACTGATGTCACTGGCTTTAATTTGATAATGGCATGTTAGTAGTACATTTAATATCAGTACAGTTGTTTAATTACTGCTGATATTTACATTTACGGTCTGTAGCCTGGTGATCTACAGCCTCTGCCACCTCTGCCACCCTAGCTACTCTACTAAGGCATAGAGCCGTAACTTCGGGGCGGCGCACAGTAACTTCATTCGAATGCTCAGGACAAGGGTGAGAGGAAGGCAAAAAGGCGTATCTGAAGTTACGGGCTTCTGCCTCAGTTTCGCCTTGCACTTTTGAACTTACGGCAAAACACCTTCTTGTTTTTTGCCCGAAAACAACCGAATTTGGGCTTGATATTTGAGTACATGATAAAACTAAGGCATGTGGTTCCAAATACGTCAAAAACTCATTTTTGACCAAACTTGAAGTTACGGTCTTTTGCCTTAGCACGGCAGAGCTGGTCTCTTACCTATGTGCATTTCAAGCTGTATAAGTCCTTTGGGTGTCTCTTAGTTGTGCTAGTAGTCCTTCTTTGGCCACATGCTTTAAAGCTTCTGCCCAGATTGGCTCCTTTCACATCATGATCTGTTTGTCCGAGGTGTACTTCACAGCAAGGCAACATTAAGTCTTACTTTTGCTGCTTTGTCAGGCACGCAAGGGCGAGGTTCCCCACTGTATTGGTGGATGTATTTTTTACGACGCATTACTCAGATGTCTCAGCTGTGATGGCCGAGAGGTTAAGGCGTTGGACTCGAAATCCAATGGGGTTTCCCCGCGCAGGTTCGAACCCTGCTCGCAGCGAATCTCTGACTTGTTAGAGATCTTAATCTTACCCTTGAGACATAAGATGGGAATCTCTATGATGTATTACATCCAACAAAACAAGAAACGCTTATTTCATAGCTGTGTAAGTGCGACAACTTTGATTCACAGGAACCAAGCTGGATGAGTTGGTATTCCTGCTCTGTCATACTGTATGTTGAAGTGTAAACTTTGCTGCTCTGTCCATTTTTATGTCGTAGGTCTAGAAACACTGTCGGTCAGCTGTGATGGCCGAGAGGTTAAGGCGTTGGACTTGAAATCCAATGGGGTTTCCCCGCGCAGGTTCGATCCCTGCTCACAGCGGAGCTTTGAACTGTATACTTTGTTGCAAACACAGCATTCTTGAGATGCATCGCTCGTACGGTTAGAAGGCAAAACACGTGGGACGACAGACAACAAAAAGGACTCTTGCGGTCAGCTGGTCTCTTACCTATGTGCATTTCCAGCTGTATAAGTCCTTTGGGTGTGTCTTAGTTGTGCTAGTAGTCCTTCTTTGGCCACATGCTTTAAAGCTTCTTCCCAGATTGGCTCCTTTCACATCATGATCTGTTTGTCCGAGGTGTACTTCACAGCAAGGCAACATTAAGTCTTACTTTTGCTGCTTTGTCAGGCACGCAAGGGCGAGGTTCCCCACTGTATTGGTGGATATATTTTTTACGACGCATTACTCAGATGTCTCAGCTGTGATGGCCGAGAGGTTAAGGCGTTGGACTCGAAATCCAATGGCGTTTCCCCCGCAGGTTCGAACCCTCCTCGCAGCGAATCTCTGACTTGTTAGAGATCTTAATCTTACCCTTGAGACATAAGATGGGAATCTCTATGATGTATTACATCCAACAAAACAAGAAACGCTTATTTCATAGCTGTGTAAGTGCGACAACTTTGATTCACAGGAACCAAGCTGGATGAGTTGGTATTCCTGCTCTGTCATATGTTGAAGTGTAAACTTTGCTGCTCTGTCCATTTTTTTGTCGTAGGTCTGGAAATGCTGTCGGTCAGCTGTGATGGCCGAGAGGTTAAGGCGTTGGACTTCGAAATTGTGAGTTTGAGAAGTAACACGTAGAAAGTAGTAGAGGGAGAAAGGCTCCCTCCAGTTCGATGACTTATTGATAGTTCGTTTGATTTTTTTTGTCTGAATTTAGTTTGTTTGTTAGTGATTAATTTAGTTAATTTGTTCTGAAAGGGAACCCGGCAGTTTTAAACTGTTAGGGCGAACTTTACAGTTCAATCTTTCGAAATGAACAGATCTCATGGCACCGAACCCGGAAAGGAAAAAGGCTTACGAAATAAGGATTTACCCCAAAAAGCGGACGGCAACAGGTTAAAGATTAAGGACAAGGGCAACACGACAAAGAAAATGAATGTGGGTTTAAACAAAGATGAAACAAAGGCTGATAAAAGGGCTAACGAAAACGGACTGGGTAAAAGGATTACGAGCAAGATAAATGAATTAAACACGGATGGCATCGATTTTGGATAACGGCAACACGACAACGAGAAGAACAGTGGATATAAACAAAGAGGAAGAAAAAACGAATGTAATGCTTAACGAAAGCGGACTGGATATAACAATTATTTACAAGCCAAATGATTCAAACATGGTCGCGAAAGACGCAACTACGGAGATAGAAAATGAGAGCGACGGTTTCAAGGAGAATGAGGATCATGCAGGAAGCAAACAAATGAATGAAGTAATGAATGGAAATGGTAAAGGAAGGGATAATCAACAAAAAAGAAGGAGCTTGGATCGAAGGAAGTACAAGAAAATTAGGCTGGGGACGTGGTGGTAATTGAGGAAGCACAGTGCAAAGGACCAGACCAAAGCAACAGGTCAGGTAACAGCAAACTTGGTCGGGAAAATAAAGTGTATAAAGAGAGCACAGATAAAGGGCCTGAGGGGAAAAAACCGGGACTGTGACATAGGAAATATGCTAAAGAAATGACACTGGTTTTAGAAACTGAAAACATTGAGGGGCTAAACGCCATGAAACTAATCAAGGAAATTGAGAAAGCTGTCGGGCCGGGGAAACTCTCGGCTTTAAGACCCAGGCCGAATAAACAATTTAAAGCAACTTTTGAAAGTCTTGAAGTTTGTGATTTACTGGAAGATGAAGGTTTGCTTTTCGATGGAATACGGGTGGATGTAAAAAGACTATACAGAAGCGAGGTAATGGTCTCCTTTCTCCACCTGCCCCCTTACACAATGGATGGGGAGGTATTAGACAAATTAAGGAACTGGGGAGTCGAAACCATCCTCCCCTTAAGGAGACGTTACTACCCGGGCACGTCAGTGGCAGACGGCACTCGTTTGATAGAAGTCCGTTTCCCGAAGGAAGTTCCATCGTTACCTTACAGTGCAAGGTTTGACACACCTGACGGGCCTCAATACTGTAGGGTGATACATGACCGACAGGTTAAGTTATGCAGACTTTGTTTACAGCCAGGGCACGTCATGAGAAGCTGCCCTGAGTTCACCTGCCGGGAATGCCAGCAACAGGGCCATTATGCCCGTGAGTGCGATTCTGCAAAATGCCCCGACTGCCGCCGTGCCTTCATCAAATGCACATGTCTAAGCTCCGAGGAGGAGAGCGACGGAGATAATGACGAGGAAGAGCACGAGAGCGAGGCGGAGGAGGAGGACTGCTCATCAGGGGAACTCAATCCCCTGTGCCCAGCCGCAGGGGCACCAGGTCTCTGACAAGGATGTATCGTCGTGCATGGAAGAGAAGTTGGGCACCGTTTTCATGAAAGATATAGGTGCGGCTGGGGACACGGGAGAATCAGAGCTGCTGGAGGAGGAGACCCAGCATAGCGAGATGGGAATAACACAAAAGGAGAAGGAAAAAAGGCATAGGGAGAGTGAGGAAGAAATGGAAGACCACGAGTTTGACAGACGCACTCACCTGACTCTACCAAGGAAGGTAAAAACACAGATTATAAACATTAAAAGAGTTTTAGAAAAACAGAACAAAAGGAGGGGTGGGAGGAAAAAAGACGAACTGATTGAAAAAAGGAGTTGCAGAAAAGTTTTGACTTAACTTGTTACTGCTTTAACGCCCCCTAATGGACCCGCGGGCGGGCCCGTACTGGATAAATCGCCAAAACAAATCCTGAAAATTCTATTTCTGAAAATATGATTCAAACTCCCATTTAATATTTTTTTGTGGTAATCCAACTATATGTAAACCGATTTTCAGTTGTCTACATGCATCCGTTACAAATAAATACAATTTTAAACACACCATGACACATCCTCATTTTTTACATATGGAGCAGCCTCCTCCCATAACTAAGCCATTTAAATGTGTTTCTGCATTATCCGTACCTTAAATAACGTTATAGAACATTCATTTACCTTCAAAACATCTAAAAAAACAGACTAGAACTGCATGGTTATGTCCATAAAGTTGTTTATTCACTTGCTCACGACATTGAGAAAAAACGTTCACTTTCTTGTATGTTTCTGATGGCGATCTCCTCGCTCTCTTCCTGACAACACTACACGAAGTTATCACGTGATGTTATATATAGTTACAAAGCTTAAGACCCCCTCTTTCAGAATCTTTGGATTTTATTGGCTGTTAAACACATGTTTGTCATGAGTGACAGGCATTACCACCAATGGCATCAGCTCTCAATCATGCAGCTGCTCAGGCATGTCCTATCATATCACTTTACACTTCTTGAAAGACTTCTCAGTAGTGATTGACACCTGTTTTACCGAATAATAGAGATTCTAACAAAAAAGTAGGTAGGTCATTTGCCCTGATTGCTCAGTCCTGGAGTTTAGATTTTTGAAAGCGCAACTCAAGAGTCTCAGCTGCGCTCCCGGTGCGTAAATGGGCCATTTTGTTTACCTTCAAATGCGCACAGCAAGTGGTTTGGTCCACACGATCCTGAGGGCTTGTTTGTGCATATTTTTGGCTGCAATTTGTCTCCCTTGTACTCATCCATCATGGCAAGACGAGGATTGCAGATGAGTGAAATATATGGGATGATTTTTGATGAAGACGTCGACGGAAGCCAGTGGACTCAGCATGGACTAGCATGCTAGCATGGACTCAGCATGGACTCAGCATGGACTAGCATGGACTCGGAAGAGTGAATGGAATCGATGCCATCCTCGATGCGTAAGTAATTTAAATCAACTACTTTTTAGTGCATACCAGTAAGCTATGCATATGCCTTATTCTCTTTAGTGCTTTATTTTTTTTTTATCATTGTGGGATGTAGTTTGTTAGTAATGGATATTGGTTAGCATGCTGCTGCTGTATTCACGTAGCTGCAATGTAGGTTACAACATACTAACATAGCACAACCTGCTTCTTGCCTCAAATCGCATAGAAATGTTTTATTTACATCTGCTAAATGCATGCTGAATGCATAATGCCTATGTTATTATCACACTTCAACTTGACTATGGTGTTTTTTACATATGTTTACATTTTACATATTTGTGCATTAGCTTAGTAAATAACATGAAGCAACATTCAATTGTAAGGCATGACCCAGTCAAAATATTGATATTGTCCAACGTTTTTATCTTGCAGTGACCCAGCTCCAGCTTCAGTATCACCCTCACCCCCACGCCCACCCCTGTCGCCACCACCACCACCACCACCCCTGTTGCCACCACTACTACCAGCTGCACAGTCTCCAACAGTGACACAATCCAATCTCAAAAGAAATTATAATATTAGTCTAAAATGGAGTTATATATGTCTGTACAACGAAAAAAAACAATGATATACAATGAGAACATTTTTTATGCATTTGGAGAGCTTGGAGAGGTTTTGGACACTTGGAGACGCCTGAATGCACCATTTAGATATTGCTGCCAGCTGCACAGTCTCCAACAGTGACACAATCCAATCTCAAAAGAAATTATAATATTAGTCTAAAATGGAGTTATATATGTCTGTACAACGAAAAAAAACAATGATATACAATGAGAACATTTTTTATGCATTTGGAGAGCTTGGAGAGGTTTTGGACACTTGGAGACGCCTGAATGCACCATTTAGATATTGCTGTGCAACACCTGGACATTTTTAGATATCTGCTCCAAACTTTGTACTTTGTTTCTCAGGAACATGTTGAATCAGGAAATATAGGACATGACAGTTTTTTTTTTCCTTGAAACCATCCACACACTGTCAAACATAAAAATGAAAGGCGTTTTTTACATTTTTTACATTTTGTTCTGTATATGATGCTTTGAAATTGATACTTAATGATGAAAATAAAAGTCAGGAGGTGAATGCATGTCTTGGCCCATTTGTCTTCTTCAATTTAAGATATGAATGATCTTTGTATCTTGTGTACAACTTCAGATATTGAGTGTTATTATGTGTAAGTACAAATCGTTTCAAATTAAGGCGAAATATCCCACTGCAGTAACAGGTTAAAATGAGCGGTTGTAATTTCGGTATTTATTTATTTATTATTGTAATGGTGTGGGATTTTATCTCCATTAATGTAAGAGGAGGGATTAACCCTGTTAAATTACAAAGATTGATAAAAGAAACAGAACGAAATGATGTTATATTAATACAAGAAAGTAACTGGACAAAACAGGTGGCGGAAGGTTTCAAAAGAAGGTGGGATGGAGAAGTATTTTATAATAACAGTGCAAAAAAGGGAAGAGGAGTGACATTTTTAATGAAGAGAGGTGGTTGTGGAAAGGTAACAGAAATATAAAATGATCAAGAAGGGAAAATTTTAACAATAACAATGGAAGACAACAACGAAAAAATAACAATATGTAATATACATGCACCAAATAAAAACAAAGAAAGAGTTGATTTTTTTAAGAATCTTCAGATATTAATTGAAGGCTGGGGAGAAACGATAGTAATGGGTGATTTTAACACTATTTTAGAAAGAGAAGACATAGCAGAAAATATGTATTTTAAGACAGATAGAGGAAGAGAAGAATCAAAAGAATTGATGGATAAGTGTGAAATGAGTGATATATGGAGAGAAAGAAATAAGGAAGTGAAAAAGTATAGCAGAGTGCAAATAGTAAATGATAAAGTCCAACAAAGCAGAATAGATATGGTTTTAATAAGGAAAGAGTTAAGTGAATATGTGAAGAGAGTTTATTATAAAAGATGTGGTTTTAGCGATCATGAATATTTATTTTTGAAACTGGATTTGAATAAGGTGGAAAGAGGACCAGGTGTTTGGCTTTTGAACACAGAGATTTTAAAAGACAATATATACAAAATGGATGTTGGAGAAATGATTTTAAGCAGCATAAAAGAAATGGGAGACTATGTGGACAGTTTGGGTGTATAGTGGGATAATTTAAAACATGAAATTAAGAAATACTCAATCAGTTTTTGTCAAAAAAGAAGTAAAGATAAAAGAATGAAGGAAAGAGGGATACGCCAAGAACTAGAGGATGAGCTGCAGAAAATAAAGGAAGGAAAGGAAGACATTAACAAAATAGCGTTTTTGGAAGATGAATTGAAAAGAATTGAAGAACAAACTTTTAAAGGAGCAATGATAAGGAGCAGAGCAAATTATATGGTAGAAGGAGAGAGGTGTACCAAGTTCTTTTTTGATCTAGAGAAAACTAGACAAAAAGCAGAGGAAATTAAAAGTATAAGGAGTCTGGATGGGAAAAGAATAACAGATAAAGACAGCATTTTAAAGGAAGTACATGGTTTTTATAATAATTTATTTACCCAACAAGGAACAAGCAAAGAAGATAGCGATTATTTATTAAACAACATTGAGGAAAAGGTGTCTGAGGAGGACAAAGAAATGTGCAACAAAATAATTAATCAAGAAGAAATAGAGGAGGCCTTAGGTGAAATGAAAAATGGTCGCAGCCCGGGCTTAGATGGCTTGGGCTGTGAATTCTATAAAGTATTTAAAAATGTTTTAGTACCTGTTTTAAACAAAATTTTCAATGAGATATGGCAAGGAGGAGCTCTGAGTCCCTCAATGACGAGAGGAATGATAAAAATAATTTACAAAAACAAGGGATTTTTAATTAATATATATTTAGAAAAAGCTTTTGATAGGGTAGAACATGATTTTTTATTTGAGGTTTTAAGGAAATATGATTTTGGCGATCCATTTGTGCAGTGTCTGAGGGGTCTCTACTCGGATGCAAAGAGTTGTGTCAAATGCAATGGTTTTTTGACAGATTTTATTTATTTAACCAGATCCATACGGCAAGGATGTCCACTGTCAGCATTGCTGTACACTCTGGTCGCAGAGCCCCTGGGCCTGGCGATCAATGCTGACAGGGGAATAAAAGGAATTCCGCTAGATGGTTTTAATGATTTTAGCAAAGAAACCAAAATATATCAGTATGCGGATGACACAACTCTGATTTTAAAAGATGAAACCAGCATTTGGAGAGCATTGAAAGTCCTGGAGAGGTACTGCAAAGGTTCAGGCGCTAGAATGAATCTGGGTAAAACTGAGTTTTTAAACATAGGAAAAGATAACGCCTTGTCAAGGACGGTACCCTTTAAAGAAGTTAAGGAAAATATCAAAATTTTGTGAGTTAGAGTAGGGATAGATGAAAGACAAAACACAAAGTTATTGTGGGAGGAGACAATCGGGAAAACTAAAAAAAGATTGACTTTTTGGAGGAGGAGGAATTTAACCCTCAAGGGAAAAATGTTGGTCTTAAACTCACTCTTTTTATCAAAAATGTGGTACGTCCTTGGATCAGTTAGTTTGCCAATACCTGTTTTAAAAACTTTTAAAGAATTGGTGACTACTTTTATTTGGGAAGGTAAGCCATCTAAAATAGCCTACGAGACTCTGATCGGGAGGGTAGAGGAGGGAGGTCTGGGATTGCTCGACCCACTCGTAAGACTGAAGGCCCTCAGAATAAAGACAGTGAAACATTTTATGGGGGAGGGTCACAAAGAATGGAAGGGGACTTTTGAATATTTTTTAAACAAAAAGTTTGAAATGGGGTCTTCAGTCTTATGGATGCAGATTAAGGAAAATATGACGGTCGGAATCCCAGACTTTTACAGGGAAGTTTTAAGGGTTGGGGGGATTTAACCCCTTGGTGCCGCCCCGTGTTAATATCGTTCCTTTTGGAACGATGACGTTTTGGTGCCGTGACAACGGAAAATAACATATTTTTGAAAATTTTTTTTTTTACTAAAGCCTCAAGACCCATCCAATCAGATTGCATGCTTTTTAAATCCATGTTATTGATTGGCTAGTCCCACAGAGCTTGTCAAATCAAGCTACGCGAGTGACGTGACTGAGGTCAGAAAATCAAACATGGCGTCCGCCAGTATGCGACACCTCATTGAGAAACAGCGATTTTCAGCACAAAAAGAAGCAGCAATTCTAATGTATGACGAGTGACCAAGAAAGCAATGTACACAGTGGTCCTGGAAGGATTTCTATTGGAGAACAAGTTTGAATTTTACCGAGGATTGGAAGGAGAAAGCGCCGGAGAAAAGTACTTCGAATGCGTTTCTATCACAAGGTACGTTTCATCATAAACACACACACCCAACAAGTTGTCACTGAAATGCATGCTTTCCTCATTTGTTTCTCGGAGTAAATAATGAACTTTATCAAAACTTGTATTTAGTTTTGTGCTCGGCTTTGAACTTGGCTAGATTTGTAGATTTATAAGACATTTGTGAGGCGAACATTCACATGTGTTTTGTTTACCGCAAAGCTGACGCAAACGCCCCTTGTAATAGCAAACGACATGTTACTGGGTTTTCATTTTGGCATTTGAAAGGCATAAGGGACTTACAAGAAATTTAGAATAAAAGATAAAGGAGTATTTCTGTTCCTTTCAAGGTGTTTTTCTTACCTAATTCATGAAAAAATGTGACTGTTACTTATGGTTTTAGTGCAGTTAGTTAGTGAGTGTAATTCTGTCAATATTTCTTTGTTGATTTGAGACCTCAAGGTTTTGTGTGCTTGTTATTTCAGCCCTGTACAATATATATATATATTGTGTAAAATGAAGAATAGAAAATGAACTGTTCCTTTTTCTGATCAATTGATTTCAGCTTAGGTAATGGCAATATTAGCCACGAGGAGAGCAGCGATGAGGGTGCTCCTGAAAATCTGCCAGCCAACCCAAGACCAGCGAGATGGAGAGGTGTGAGACCAAGAGGGGAAGGGCCAAGAGGCCTTCAAGCCAGGAGAGTTTGACATTTTAATATATTGACAAATTTCAGATCTGGGCTTTCTCTTTCGATGGACACATTTAGAAAGGGCTGATGCAGAGCTTTGCAGCGCTCTTTGAAATGGTCAAGGAAAGTTATGACTTCTCTCAGCTTATCATTTCCATCCAAAGTACTGGATTCCATTACATGTAACATGGCCTTCAGCTTTGAGCCGCTCCCGTGACATGGTAGACCTTGCCCAAAACCCATGTTCCCCTCATACAGTTTTACGGGCACGCCTCCGATGACCTTACGGCATGCCAACCCACCTCTGAAACCATTTGTACCCTCTCTCTGTCTCCTCTCTCTCTGTCTCCTCTCTCTCTGTCTCCTCTCTCTCTGTCTCTCCTCTCTCTGTCTCTCCTCTCTCTCTGTCTCTCCTCTCTCTCTGTCTCTCCTCTCTTTCTGTCTCCTCTCTCTCTGTGTCTCCTCTCTCTCTCCTCTCTCTCTGTCTCTCCTCTCTCTGTCTCCTCTCTCTGTCTCTCCTCTCTCTTTGTCTCCTCTCTCTGTCTCTCCTCTCTTTCTGTCTCCTCTCTCTCTATCTCTCCTCTCTCTCTGTCTCCTCTCTCTCTCTCTGTCTCCTTTGTCTCTATCTCCCCTTCCTCTCTGTCTCCTCTATCTCTGTCTCTCTGTCTCCTCTCTCTCTCTGTGACTATGCTCTCTGTTCGCTACAAATGGTGTCGGAGGTTGGATGGCTTGCCGTGAGGTCATCGAAGGAGTGCCCATAAAACTGTATGAGGGACCCCCAGGTAGGTTGACCCCTGTGTGAGGGGCCCCATAGATGGGTAAAGCACGTGTGTGTGTGTGGGACACTCTAGATGGGAGAAGTACAGTTGGTGGATGCACGAGGAATGCCTATGTGCATGAAGCGCAAGGGTGCACTTCCCGAAATGGAGGGCAGTGTGACTGAGTGCTGCACTACAGATAGTAGTATGTGTATGTGCTCTGACTGTCACACTATGGAGCCTGGCTCATTGGTATGGCAGTCAGAGTGCATGTTTGGCACCCTGTAGATCCAGGTTCAAATCTAGGTGTGGGGTGACGCAATCTCCCATATTTGATCACACTGAATTATACTGGAATTTTGAAATGTACATAATGTGGAGGACGCCAGATATTGGCCTGTAACATTTGAGGTTTTGCTCAGATCAAGCTGAAATTTTAGAATGATATGGCTGATTGATTATGCTTTGATTTGACGTTGACATTTTGTAATAAAAATGTATACTTTGCTCTTCAGATGAGAAATTGTACATAATTTATGCGCATAATTAATACACATTTGCATAAATGTGTATTTTTAATAAAAATATATATTTTAAAAATGAAGAAACTGTGTGCTGTGTTGTACTCCATACTTTTAGCTTTAAAATGATGTATCACACATTAATATATGTTACAAACTGTTCTTACACCACTGCTTTAATTGAAAGCACCCTAAATCGGTCATTTTAGGTGCTGGCAACAAAGGGTTAAGAGAAGCGATAGATTTTAGACCAGTGGGGAGGGATGAGCTTTTAAATCAACCTTTGTTTTTAAATCCAAATTTGAATAGGGGGGATTTGTATGTAAAAAGGTGGTTTGACGCCGGGTTCCGCACGATCAGAGATCTCTTATACGAGATAAAACCAGGGCTCCTGCCATTGCAGGCCTTTATGGATGAAATTGAAAGGGTGGAAGGGAAAATGAATGAAGACACTGTAAAAAAGGAACTTGAAAACATTAAACAAACGATACCAGAGGAGTGGTGGGATAAGATGAAAGGAGAAAAAGGTGGAGGGGAGGAAGAAAGAGCAGAAGTACTGATGAAGGATACAGGCATACCTTTTAATGTGTGCTTACTGAAGCAATTTTATAATTTTTTTAGGGACAAAGCTTTTATTAAACCCAGGGCCAATTCCTATTGGAAAAAAAGTTTTATAAATATAAAAGAAGAAGAAGTATGGGGATATATAAGATCCTCACTTAAATGCCCGCTTTTAGAGAACTTTGATTATCTTTTAGCACACAACTGCATTTACCATGAGATGAGGCTTTTTAAAATGGGTTATGCAACTGATGAGTTATGTAAAGTATGTGAAACAGAGAAAGAGGGACTGAAGCACATGTTTTTTGAAAGCAAAGAGTTGGAGTGTTTTACTGTGAAGTTAAAAAATATAGTAACTGGATTTGGGGTGGATAGGCAGTATGTGGAAGAACATTGGGAGAAGATGTTTTTCTTTGGTGTTTTTAAAGACAGAAACAAAAAATGGAACCAGGCAGTCAACATATTCTTGTCTGTGGCCAGGCATACAGTGTGGGTGAGGAGGGTGGTGGTGAAACAAAGACAACATAATTTGGATGTATGCAAACTATTTGAACAGAAACTCTTAAGAGTGATTGAAACGCTGTATGCCTATTTTGCCTTTAATTATGATTTAGAGACGTTTAACAAAAATTTTGTTTTTAGCAACCAATTTGTATTATTAACACTAGTGCAGTGCCCGTAGGGGGTAACATCTATGACGACGACTGTTCTATGACTATGACATCATTCACAAAAAAGTGTCCCGATGTATCTGTTGTAATTCGTTTGTACTTTGTTTTCTCATTATTGCAATATTATAAACCTCAGTCTGCATTTACCCTGGCTGGGAGAGGCTGTCATTCGGAAGATACTGTGTGTGATCGCCTTTGCTCTGTGTTCATTAAACCTGTCAGAGTGTGTGAATAAAAGGCTGGGTGCCAATCAAAATCACAACGCAAGATTGGAGTACTACACCGCTACAACGGTGACATGGGTTTGCACCATAGGCTACGGCAAACGGTAAAATACAAATATCTCGCGAACTATGAATTCAAAAATCTTCAAAATCAAGGATGCACAGGTTCATGACATGCGTAAGCTACATTACTTTGAAACTTAATATAAAGAAGCTTAAAAATAAACGAATAGATCCAATCAATCACTGTCTTAAGATTACCTGAGCAAAAGTCTATATCTGTTCACCAAGAAGAATTTGAATACGGACCTCACCTCCTCTATCCAACGGTATTCTGAACTTTGAGTGAAGGCAGGATAGTTACTACGCGTATAATGTTTGATTGTGACGTCACGACCCATAGTGCCGACGGGACGGGAAACGATAACCCATTGTTTCCTACGGGAAAGGGTAAAATACAAATATCTCGCGAACTGTAATTTCAAAAATCTTCAATATCAAGGATGCACAGGTTCATGACATGCGTAAGCTACATGCGAAATCTCATAACTAACGTAAGTACCGTCAGTGAGATAAGCCGACAGACTGACAGACACACAGAGATTCCTGGATTTATAGATAGATGGGAGGGAATTAAATTGAATTTGCCTGATTTTTTTTAAGATCTTCTGCCTGTTTGCTTTATTGTATTTATTGAACTTATCTATGTATTTATTGAATCATTATCAAAGCAATTTGCACACAATTTATATACTTACTGAAGTATTGTTCTATTTCCTGCCTGAAGTCACAATGTTATTTATTATGTATGCAAATTTTGCACATTATTTATTAGCTGTGCAATTCCTTGTGAACCTAAAACCTGTGTGTATGATAAATGTATGGTTGAAAGGAAAATGTGAACAATTGAAAATTGAATGCTGTGATGGAGAAATGGAATTTAAACTATTGATTTAATGTTGAAAACAAACTCAACACATGAAATGAAAATAGAAAATTTAATGATTTTGCTGAATGTTTTGAAATGTGAACTCTGAACTTTTTGATCAATAAAAGATAAAAAAAAAAAATCACGTTCGCCTAACACGCGAAAGGTCCCCAGTTTGAAACTGGGTGGAAACAATGGGCCTCATTCTCGACAGCAGTTGGGAAGACTTTCCGAAGGATTTCAGAAGGAACTCCACTTCGGAAACATTTATGAAAACATTTGCATTCTCGTTATTTTTTTCTTCTGTGCTTTCTTCTGAACTTCAGACAACTTTCAGAACTCGAAATAGCAGTCGTAACTCTACCGGAATCTTCTCAAATGGGATTCCACGGGCCATCTTGTGGTTATTTGAGGAATCGCGTTGAGGAATGACATTTGAAAAAACTCCGTATTACAGTAAAAGGGTTAACGGTTGAATTTGTGAGAACCCGTTGGAGATTGCGTTCACGTCAACTCTACAGACATCCTCAGATTAAAATAATTATGATAATAATAAATACGAGAATATTTGTATCATTAACAATTACGTTTCACATTTATAGTCATAATTATACGAGGTAGTGTTTATTGTTACACTAGGTCTATATGGCTCGTAGCTTGACTGTTCTCTCCCTTGTAAGTCACTTTGGACAAAGGCCGCGTCTGCTAAGAGACTGATAGTGAATGACATGAACACTGCAAATGTAAGTGAATAAATAAATAAACACTAAGGTCAATCTCTAAGAACTAAAGAATGAATTTATTGCAATTTATACTACTACTGGTGGCCAGTCTTCACCCCTATGGTGGCCATTTCGAACGATAAGACGGACTACAATTTATATTCCTACTTGGGACCGGTCTTCACACCTATGGTGCCTATTTTTCGATTAAAAAAAAACTAAAAAAGTGACTACTTAAATGTGTTTTACGGACTTCGGACGTTCAACGTTATACAATATCTCCACCTTATTAATGAACACCTGTTACGAGGTGGATTCGGGAGATTGCGACAGCACACGTTTCTAAAATTGCGTCTCCTAATAAGGAGCTGGCAGGGCGTGTATGTATGCAAATCCACTTTCACGAGAACGCGCATCAATCTAAGAAGCTAATCGGAAGGAACCCAGCTGAGAAGACTTCGGCTGCTTATGAACACATTTTCAAGCGTGCGGGAATGCAGCGGAAGCGTTTCTCTTACGTTGTTTTTGCGAAGTCGTGTAAGAAACATTTCTGAAGAATTACAGAAAAAGGTTGAGAATGAGGCCCACTGTCTTGTTAAAGGCTGTGGTCTGTCTTCAGACCAAGGCTCACATAAAGCCCACTTTACAAGATATCTCCACTTCCAAACGGAGCAAGATAAGTATTGTATGTTTCCATAGTGTAGTGATTATCACGTTCGATTTACACGCGAAAGGTCCCCAGTTCGAAACTGGGTGGAAACAGTGGGTCTCATTCTCGACCTTTTTCTGTAATTCTTCAGAAATGTTTCTTACACGACTTCGCAAAAACAACGTAAGAGAAACGCTTCCGCTGCATTCCCGCACGCTTGAAAATGTGTTCATAAGCAGCCGAAGTCTTCTCAGCTGGGTTCCTTTCGATTAGCTTCTTAGATTGATGCGCGTTCTCGTGAAAGTGGATTTGCATACATACACGCCCTGCCAGCTCCTTATTAGGAGACGCAATTTTAGAAACGTGTGCTGTCGCAATCTCCCGAATCCACCTCGTAACAGGTGTTCATTAATAAGGTGGAGATATTGTATAACGTTGAACGTCCGAAGCCCGTAAAACACATTTAAGTAGTCACTTTTTTTTTTTATCGAAAAATAGGCACCATAGGTGTGAAGACCGGTCCCAAGTACGAGTATAAATTGTAGTCCGTCCTGTCGTTCGAAATGGTCACCATAGGGGCGAAGACTGGCCACCAGTAGTAGTATAAATAGCAATAAATTCATGCCTCAGTTCTTAGAGATTGAGCTTAGTGTTTATTTATTTATTCACTTACATTTACAGTGTTCATGTCATTCACAATCAGTCTCTTAGCAGACGCGGCCTTTGTCCAAAGTGACGTACAAGGGAGAGAACAGTCAAGCTACGAGCCATATAGACCTAGTGTAACAATAAACACTACCTCGTATAATTATGACACAAATATTCTCGTATTTATTATTATCATAATTATTTTAATCCGAGGATGTCTGTAGAGTTGACGTGAACGCAATCACCAACGGGCTCTCACAAATTCGCCCGTTAACCCTTTTACTGTAATACAGAGTTTTTTCAAATGTCATTCCTCAACGCGATTCCTCAATAACCACAAGATGGCCCGTGGAATCCCATTTGAGAAGATTCCGGGAGAGTTACGACTGCTATTTCGAGTTCTGAAAGTTGTCTGAAGTTCAGAAGAAAGCACAGAAGAAAAAAATTACGAGAATGCAAATGTTTTCATAAATGTTTCCGAAGTGGAGTTCCTTCTGAAATCCTTCGGAAAGTCTTCCCAACTGCTGTCGAGAATGAGGCCCAGAGGCTGTGGTCTGTCTTGAGACAACAATCACATTAAGCCCACTTTACAAGATATATCCAGTTCCAAACAGTCCAAGAGGCTGTCATGTCTGTTTCCATAGTGTAGTGGTTATCACGTTCGCCTAACGCGCTAAAGGTCCCCAGTTCTAAACTGGGTGGAAACAATCTCTTGTTTAAGGCTGTGGTCTGTCTTCAGACCAAGGCTCACATAAAGCCCACTTTACAAGAGCTCTCCAGTTCCAAATGGAGCAAGAGAAGTATTGTATGTTTCCATAGAGTAGTGGTTATCACGTTCGCTACACGCGAAAGGTCCCCAGTTCGAAACTGGGTGGAAACAGTGTCTTGTTTAATGCTGTGGTCTGTCTTGAGACAACAATCACATTAAGCCCACTTTACAAGATATATCCAGTTCCAAACAGTCCAAGAAGCTGTCATGTCTGTTTCAATATTGTAGTGGTTATCATGTTCGCCTAACACGCGAAAGGTCCCCAGTTCGAAACTGGGTGGAAACAATCTCTTGTTTAAGGCTGTGGTCTGTCTTCAGACCAAGTTTCACATAAAGCCCACTTTACAAGGTATCTCCACTCCCAAACGGAGCAAGTTCCAGTGTTTTCTTTTTCCATAGTGTAGTGGTTATCACGTTCGCCTCACACGCGAAAGGTCCCCAGTTCGAAACTGGGTGGAAACAGTGTCTTGTTTAATGCTGTGGTCTGTCTTGAGACAACAATCACATTAAGCCCACTTTACAAGATATATCCAGTTCCAAACAGTCCAAGAAGCTGTCATGTCTGTTCCCATAGTGTAGTGGTTATCACGTTTGCCTAACACGCGAAAGGTCCCCAGTTCGAAACTGGGTGGAAACAGTGTCTTTTTTAACGCTGTGGTCTGTCTTGAGACAACAATCACATTAAGCCCACTTTACAAGATATATCCAGTTCCAAACAGTCCAAAAAGCTGTCATAACTGTTCCCATAGTGTAGTGGTTATCACGTTCGCCTAACACGCGAAAGGTCCCCAGTTCGAAACTGGATGGAAACAATGTCTTGTTTAAGGCTGTGGTCTGTCTTCAGCCCAAGTTTCACATAAAGCCCACTTTACAAGCCATCTCCACTTCCAAACGGAGCAAGGTCCAGTGTTGTCTGTTTCCATAGTGTAGTGGTTATCACGTTCGCCTCACACGTCAAAGGTCCCCAGTTCGAAACTGGGTGGAAACAATCTCTTGTTTAAGGCTGTGGTCTGTCTTCAGACCAAGTCTCACAGAAAGCCCACTTTACAAGGTATATCCACTTCAAAACGGAGCAAGGTCCAGTGTTGTCTGTTTCCATAGTGTAGTGCAGTGGTTTTCAACCTTTTTTCAGTGATGTACCCCCTGTGAAATATTTTTTCAGCCAAGTACCCCCTATCCAGCGCAAAGCATTTTTGATTGAAAAGAATATGTAATTCACAGCGCTATGCCATCATTGTCTGATTTATTAAACTGTCAACACTGAATATTGAACATTGAACATTGTCGCATTGAACTGAGTGCATTTGCAATTACATTTTAGTAAGAACCTTGTGCTTGTGCTTCACTGAAAATCTTTGTCAGTCTTGGTGGCAGGAAGGCAACTGCTGTGATCAAGCTCTTCTCCAGACACAGTCTGCTTCTCTGCTTTGTTGTGATCACAGTCATTGCAGAGAATGAGGCCTCACATAAATATAAGGAGTAAAAGGGTAGTAGCTGCTCCAAAGCTTTCTCTCCCAGGTCAGGGTGCTCCTGCTTCACACACATCCAAAACTGTGTGAGTGTGGATTTGGCAAACTTCATCTCAGTCAGATTACACTTCCAGGAGTCTTTCCTGATTAGTGACAGGTAGCTTGCTTCCATATGCTTTGGACAAGAGAAGTGGGTTTCTCACCCAATCCAGCTGTGTAGATTTCTCCTTCATGTCAGGAAAGTAAGTAATTTAAACTTTGTGTCCCACGATGACTAACTTGACAGGAGCTCTGTCCACATCCTCACTAGAGAGAAAATCATCCACCTGAGGAAAGCAGGTGAAATTCCCCTGTTAAATCCCCCTGGCTCTTCAACACAGCTCTGCTTTCTTCAGGAAACCTCCAACCTTGTCATACAGGTTTAAAATGCTGGTGTCCTTTCCCTGCAGACATATTCAGTTTGTTCAATTTGCTAAATATATCTCCCAGATAGCACATATTTGCAAGCCAGTCTGTGTGGCATGCATGGGGAGATCTGTGCTCAACAGAAAGGTGTGTACTCAGATCGTAATTCCAACAGCCGGTTAAGTATTCTCCCTCGAGAGAGCCATCGCATATCTGTGTGCAGCAGCAGTTGTTAGTGTTCAGCTTCCATGTTTTCGCGAACAAATCACGCTTATAATAGGCTACAGTTACTTGCCAAAACAATAGAAGACATTCCTCCGTGATTTCCCTCAGAAAAAAATAGTTCTTCACGCAAATGCATAGCAACCCGCATTCTGACTTCAAGTTTCAATGACTTTCCGTTACGTTCAAGTACCGGACTACTTGCGGACTGATATAAAAGATGTGAATTAGAAGCACAAAAGCCGTTGCCAATGACAGCGGATATAAACTTTTCGCCGCAGTGAAAATCAAGGAACTACAAACATGCGAACGCAGACATTTAACCCACATAGCTATGGCCCATACAAATCGACTGGACATTCTGAATAGCCGTATAATAACTATTTTTAAAGGATTTTTGAATGGAGGCTAATTTGGAATATATCTTTTAAAAATCTCACGTACCCCCTGGACTACCTTCACGTACCCCCAGGGGTACGCGTACCCCCGGTTGAGAACCACTGGTGTACCACACGCGAAAGGTCCCCAGTTCGAAACTGGGTGGGAACAATCTCTTGTTTAAGGCTGTGGTCTGTCTTGAGACAACAATCATATTAAGCCCACTTTACAAGAGCTCTCCAGTTCCAAATGGAGCAAGATAAGTATTGTATGTTTCCATAGAGTAGTGGTTATCACGTTCGCTTTACACGCGAAACGTCCCCAGTTCGAAACTGGGTGGAAACAGTGTCTTGTTTAATGCTGTGGTCTGTCTTGAGACAACAATCACATTAAGCCCACTTAACAAGATATATCCAGTTCCAAACAGTCCAAGAAGCTGTCATGTCTGTTTCCATAGTGTAGTGGTTATCACGTTCGCCTAACACGCGAAAGGTCCCCAGTACGAAACTGGGTGGAAACAATCTCTTGTTTAAGGCTGTGGTCTGTCTTGAGACAACAATCATATTAAGCCCACTTTACAAGAGCTCTCCAGTTCCAAATGGAGCAGATAAGCATTGTATGTTTCCGTAGTGTAGTGGTTATCATGTTCACTTTACACGTGAAAGGTCCCCAGTTCGAAACTGGGTGGAAACAATCTCTTGTTTAAGGCTGTGGTCTGTCTTGAGACAACAATCACATTAAGCCCACTTTACAAGATATATCCAGTTCCAAACAGTCCAGGAAGCTGTCATGTCTGTTTCCATAGTGTAGTGGTTATCATGTTCGCCTTACACGCGAAAGGTCCCCAGTTCAAAACTGGGTGGAAACAACCTCTTGTTTAAGGCTGTGGTCTGTCTTCAGACCAAGTTTCACATAAAACCCACTTTACAAGGTATCTCCACTTCCAAACGGAGCAAGGTCCAGTGTTGTCTGTTTCCATAGTTTAGTGGTTATCACGTTCGCCTCACACGCGAAAGGTCCCCAGTTCGAAACTGGGTGGAAACAATCTCTTGTTTAAGGCTGTGGTCTGTCTTGAGACAACAATCACATTAAGCCCACTTTACAAGATGTATCCAGTTCCAAACAGTCCAAGAAGCAGTCATGTCTGTTTCCATAGTGTAGTGGTTATCACGTTCGCCTAACACGCGAAAGGTCCCCAGTACGAAACTGGGTGGAAACAATCTCTTGTTTAAGGCTGTGGTCTGTCTTGAGACAACAATCATATTCAGCCCACTTTACAAGAGCTCTCCAGTTCCAAATGGAGCAGATAAGCATTGTATGTTTCCTTAGTGTAGTGGTTATCATGTTCACTTTACACGTGAAAGGTCCCCAGTTCGAAACTGGGTGGAAACAGTGTCTTGTTTAATGCTGTGGTCTGTCTTGAGACAACAATCACATTAAGCCCACTTTACAAGATATATCCAGTTCCAAACAGTCCAAGAAGCTGTCATGTCTGTTTCCATATTGTAGTGGTTATCTAGTTCGCCTAACACGCGAAAGGTCCCCAGTTCGAAACTGGGTGGAAACAATCTCTTGTTTAAGGCTGTGGTCTGTCTTCAGACCAAGTTTCACATAAAGCCCACTTTACAAGGTATCTCCACTTCCAAACGGAGCAAGGTTCAGTGTTGTCTGTTTCCATAGTGTAGTGGTTATCACGTTCGCCTCACGCGGGAAAGGTCCCCAGTTCGAAACTGGGTGGAAACAATCTCTTGTTTAAGGCTGTGGTCTGTCTTGAGACAACAATCACATTAAGCCCACTTTACAAGATATATCCAGTTCCAAACAGTCCAGGAAGCTGTCATGTCTGTTTCCATAGTGTAGTGGTTATCATGTTCCCCTAACACGCGAAAGGTCCCCAGTTCGAAACTGGGTGGAAACAACCTCTTGTTTAAGGCTGTGGTCTGTCTTCAGACCAAGTTTCACATAAAGCCCACTTTACAAGGTATCTCCACTTCCAAACGGAGCAAGGTCCAGTGTTGTCTGTTTCCATAGTTTAGTGGTTATCACGTTCGCCTCACACGCGAAAGGTCCCCAGTTCGAAACTGGGTGGAAACAATCTCTTGTTTAAGGCTGTGGTCTGTCTTGAGACAACAATCACATTAAGCCCACTTTACAAGATATATCCAGTTCCAAACAGTCCAGGATGCTGTCATGTCTGTTTCCATAGTGTAGTGGTTATCATGTTCGCCTAACACACGAAAGGTCCCCAGTTCGAAACTGAGTGGAAACAACCTCTTGTTTAAGGCTGTGGTCTGTCTTCAGACCAAGTTTCACATAAAGCCCACTTTACAAGGTATCTCCACTTCCAAACGGAGCAAGGTCCAGTGTTGTCTGTTTCCATAGTGTAGTGGTTATCACGTTCGCCTCACACGCGAAAGGTCCCCAGTTCGAAACTGGGTGGAAACAGTGTCTTGTTTAATGCTGTGGTCTGTCTTGAGAAAACAATGACATTAAGCCCACTTTACAAGATACATCCAGTTCCAAACAGTCCAAGAAGCTGTCATGTCTGTTTCCATACTGTAGTGGTTATCACTTTCGCCTCACACGCGAAAGGTCCCCAGTTCGAAACTGGGTGGAAACAATGTCTTGTTTAAGGCTGTGGTCTGTCTTCAGACCAAGTTTCACATAAAGCCCACTTTGCAAGGTATCTCCACTTCCAAAGGGAGCAAGGGCCAGTGTTGCCTGTTTCCATAGTGTAGTGGTTATCACGTTCGCCTCACACGCGAAAGGTCCCCAGTTCGAAACTGGGTGGAAACAATCTCTTGTTTAATGCTGTGGTCTGTCTTGAGACAACAATCACGTTAAGCCCACTTTACAAGATATATCCAGTTCCAAACAGTCCAGGATGCTGTCATGTCTGTTTCCATAGTGTAGTCGTTATCATGTTCGCCTAACACGCGAAAGGTCCCCAGTTCGAAACTGAGTGGAAACAACCTCTTGTTTAAGGCTGTGGTTTGTCTTCAGACCAAGTTTCACATAAAGCCCACTTTACAAGGTATCTCCACTTCCAAACGGAGCAAGGTTCAGTGTTGCCTGTTTCCATAGTGTAGTGGTTATCACGTTCGCCTCACACGCGAAAGGTCCCCAGTTCGAAACTGGGTGGAAACAATCTCTCGTTTAAGGCTGTGGTCTGTCTTGAGACAACAATCACATTAAGCCCACTTTACAAGAGCTCTCCAGTTCCAAATGGAGCAGGTTAGTATTGTATGTTTCCATAGTGTAGTGGTTATCACGTTCGCTTTTTCACGCTAAAGGTCCCCAGTTTGAAACTGGGTGAAAACAGTGTCTTGTTTAATGCTGTGGTCTGTCTTGAGAAAACAATGACATTAAGCCCACTTTACAAGATACATCCAGTTCCAAACAGTCCAAGAAGCTGTCATGTCTGTTTCCATAGTGTAGTGGTTATCACGTTAGCCTCACACGCGAAAGGTCCCCAGTTCGAAACTGGGTGGAAACAATCTCTTGTTTAATGCTGTGGTCTGTCTTGAGACAACACTCACATTAAGCCCACTTTACAAGATATATCCAGTTCCAAACAGTCCAAGAAGCTGTCATGTCTGTTTCCATAGTGTAGTGGTTATCACGTTCGCCTAACACGTGAAAGGTCCCCAGTTCGAAACTGGGTGGAAACAATGTCTTGTTTAAGGCTGTGGTCTGTCTTCAGACCAAGTTTCACATGAAGCCCACTTTGCAAGGTATCTCCACTTCCAAACGGAGCAAGGGCCAGTGTTGTCTGTTTCCATAGTGTAGTGGTTATCACGTTCGCCTCACACGCGAAAGGTCCCCAGTTTGAAACTGGGTGGAAACAATCTCTTGTTTAAGGCTGTGGTCTGTCTTGAGACAACAATCACATTAAGCCCACTTTACAAGACATATCAAGTTCCAAACAGTCCAAGAAGCTGTCATTTCTGTTTCCATAGTGTAGTGGTTATCACGTTCGCCTCACACGCGAAAGGTCCCCAGTTCGAAACTGGGTGGAAACAATCTCTTGTTTAAGGCTGTGGTCTGTCTTGAGACAACAATCACATTAAGCCCACTTTACAAGATATATCCAGTTCCAAACAGTCCAAGAAGCTGTCATGTCTGTTTCCATAGTGTAGTGGTTATCACGTTCGCCTAACACGCGAAAGGTCCCCAGTTCGAAACTGGGTGGAAACAATGTCTTGTTTAAGGCTGTGGTCTGTCTTCAGACCAAGTTTCACATTAAGCCCACTTTACAAGGTATCTCCACCTCCAAAAGGAGCAAGGTCCAGTGTTGTCTGTTTCCATAATGTAGTGGTTATCACGTTCGCCTCACACGCGAAAGGTCCCCAGTTCAAAACTGGGTGGAAACAATGTCTTGTTTAAGGCTGTGGTCTGTCTTCAGACCAAGTTTCACATAAAGCCCACTTTGCAAGGTATCTCCACTTCCAAACGGAGCAAGGTCCAGTGTTGTCTGTTTCCATAGTGTAGTGGTTATCACGTTTGCCTCACACGCGAAAGGTCTACAGTTCGAAACTGGGTGGAAACAATATCTTGTTTAAGGCTGTGGTCTGTCTTGAGACAACAATCACATTAAAGCCCACTTTACAAGATATATCCAGTTCCAAACAGTCCAAGAAGCTGTCATTTCTGTTTCCATAGTGTAGTGGTAATCACGTTATCCTCACACTCGAAAGGTCCCCAGTTCGAAACTGGGTGGAAACAATCTCTTCTTTAATGCTGTGGTCTGTCTTGAGACAACAATCACATTAAGCCCACTTTACAAGATATATCCAGTTCGAAACAGTCCATGAAGCTGTCATGTCTGTTTCCATAGTGTAGTGGTTATCACGTTCGCCTAACACGCGAAAGGTCCCCAGTTCGAAACTGGGTGGAAACAATGTCTTGTTTAAGGCTGTGGTCTGTCTTCAGACCAAGTCTCACATAAAGCCCACTTTACAAGATATATCCAGTTCCAAAAAGTCCAAGAAGCTGTCATGTCTGTTTCCATAGTGTAGTGGTTATCACGTTCGCTTTACACGCGAAAGGTCCCCAGTTCGAAACTGGGTGGAAACAATGTCTTGTTTAAGGCTGTGGTCTGTCTTCAGACCAAGTTTCACATAAATCCCACTTCACAAGGTATCTCCACTTCCAAACGGAGCAAGGTCCAGTGTTGTCTGTTTCCATAGTGTAGTGGTTATCACGTTCGCCTCACACGCGAAAGGTCCCCAGTTCGAAACTGTGTGGAAACAATCTCTTGTTTAAGGCTGTGGTCTGTCTTGAGACAACAATCACATTAAGCCCACTTTACAAGATATATCCAGTTCCAAACAGTCCAAGAAGCTGTCATGTCTGTTTCCATAGTGTAGTGGTTATCACGTTCGCCTAACACGCGAAAGGTCCCCAGTTCGAAACTGGGTGGAAACAATGTCTTGTTTAAGGCTGTGGTCTGTCTTCAGACCAAGTTTCACATAAAGCCCACTTTACAAGGTATCTCCACTTCCAAACGGAGCAAGGTCCAGTGTTGTCTGTTTCCATAGTGTAGTGGTTATCACGTTCGCCTCACACGCGAAAGGTCCCCAGTTCGAAACTGGGTGGAAACAATCTCTCGTTTAAGGCTGTGGTCTGTCTTGAGACAACAATCACATTAAGCCCACTTTACAAGAGCTCTCCAGTTCCAAATGGAGCAGGTTAGTATTGTATGTTTCCATAGTGTAGTGGTTATCACGTTCGCTTTTTCACGCGAAAGGTCCCCAGTTTGAAACTGGGTGAAAACAGTGTCTTGTTTAATGCTGTGGTCTGTCTTGAGAAAACAATGACATTAAGCCCACTTTACAAGATACATCCAGTTCCAAACAGTCCAAGAAGCTGTCATGTCTGTTTCCATAGTGTAGTGGTTATCACGTTAGCCTCACACGCGAAAGGTCCCCAGTTCGAAACTGGGTGGAAACAATCTCTTGTTTAATGCTGTGGTCTGTCTTGAGACAACACTCACATTAAGCCCACTTTACAAGATATATCCAGTTCCAAACAGTCCAAGAAGCTGTCATGTCTGTTTCCATAGTGTAGTGGTTATCACGTTCGCCTAACACGTGAAAGGTCCCCAGTTCGAAACTGGGTGGAAACAATGTCTTGTTTAAGGCTGTGGTCTGTCTTCAGACCAAGTTTCACATGAAGCCCACTTTGCAAGGTATCTCCACTTCCAAACGGAGCAAGGGCCAGTGTTGTCTGTTTCCATAGTGTAGTGGTTATCACGTTCGCCTCACACGCGAAAGGTCCCCAGTTTGAAACTGGGTGGAAACAATCTCTTGTTTAAGGCTGTGGTCTGTCTTGAGACAACAATCACATTAAGCCCACTTTACAAGACATATCAAGTTCCAAACAGTCCAAGAAGCTGTCATTTCTGTTTCCATAGTGTAGTGGTTATCACGTTCGCCTCACACGCGAAAGGTCCCCAGTTCGAAACTGGGTGGAAACAATCTCTTGTTTAAGGCTGTGGTCTGTCTTGAGACAACAATCACATTAAGCCCACTTTACAAGATATATCCAGTTCCAAACAGTCCAAGAAGCTGTCATGTCTGTTTCCATAGTGTAGTGGTTATCACGTTCGCCTAACACGCGAAAGGTCCCCAGTTCGAAACTGGGTGGAAACAATGTCTTGTTTAAGGCTGTGGTCTGTCTTCAGACCAAGTTTCACATTAAGCCCACTTTACAAGGTATCTCCACCTCCAAAAGGAGCAAGGTCCAGTGTTGTCTGTTTCCATAATGTAGTGGTTATCACGTTCGCCTCACACGCGAAAGGTCCCCAGTTCAAAACTGGGTGGAAACAATGTCTTGTTTAAGGCTGTGGTCTGTCTTCAGACCAAGTTTCACATAAAGCCCACTTTGCAAGGTATCTCCACTTCCAAACGGAGCAAGGTCCAGTGTTGTCTGTTTCCATAGTGTAGTGGTTATCACGTTTGCCTCACACGCGAAAGGTCTACAGTTCGAAACTGGGTGGAAACAATATCTTGTTTAAGGCTGTGGTCTGTCTTGAGACAACAATCACATTAAAGCCCACTTTACAAGATATATCCAGTTCCAAACAGTCCAAGAAGCTGTCATTTCTGTTTCCATAGTGTAGTGGTAATCACGTTATCCTCACACTCGAAAGGTCCCCAGTTCGAAACTGGGTGGAAACAATCTCTTCTTTAATGCTGTGGTCTGTCTTGAGACAACAATCACATTAAGCCCACTTTACAAGATATATCCAGTTCGAAACAGTCCATGAAGCTGTCATGTCTGTTTCCATAGTGTAGTGGTTATCACGTTCGCCTAACACGCGAAAGGTCCCCAGTTCGAAACTGGGTGGAAACAATGTCTTGTTTAAGGCTGTGGTCTGTCTTCAGACCAAGTCTCACATAAAGCCCACTTTACAAGATATATCCAGTTCCAAAAAGTCCAAGAAGCTGTCATGTCTGTTTCCATAGTGTAGTGGTTATCACGTTCGCTTTACACGCGAAAGGTCCCCAGTTCGAAACTGGGTGGAAACAATGTCTTGTTTAAGGCTGTGGTCTGTCTTCAGACCAAGTTTCACATAAATCCCACTTCACAAGGTATCTCCACTTCCAAACGGAGCAAGGTCCAGTGTTGTCTGTTTCCATAGTGTAGTGGTTATCACGTTCGCCTCACACGCGAAAGGTCCCCAGTTCGAAACTGTGTGGAAACAATCTCTTGTTTAAGGCTGTGGTCTGTCTTGAGACAACAATCACATTAAGCCCACTTTACAAGATATATCCAGTTCCAAACAGTCCAAGAAGCTGTCATGTCTGTTTCCATAGTGTAGTGGTTATCACGTTCGCCTAACACGCGAAAGGTCCCCAGTTCGAAACTGGGTGGAAACAATGTCTTGTTTAAGGCTGTGGTCTGTCTTCAGACCAAGTTTCACATAAAGCCCACTTCACAAGGTAACTCCACTTCCAAACGGAGCAAGGTTCATTGTTGTCTGTTTCCATAGTGTAGTGGTTATCACGTTCGCCTCACACGCGAAAGGTCCCCAGTTCGAAACTGGGTGGAAACAATGTCTTGTTTAAGGCTGTGGTCTGTCTTGAGACACCAATCATATTAAGCCCACTTTACAAGAGCTCTCCAGTTCCAAATGGAGCAAGATAAGTATTGTATGTTTCCATAGTGTAGTGGTTATCACGTTCGCTTTACACGCGAAAGGTCCCCAGTTCGAAACTGGGTGGAAACAATGTCTTGTTTAAGGCTGTGGTCTGTCTTCAGACCAAGTTTCACATAAATCCCACTTCACAAGGTATCTCCACTTCCAAACGGAGCAAGGTCCAGTGTTGTCTGTTTCCATAGTGTAGTGGTTATCACGTTCGCCTCACACGCGAAAGGTCCCCAGTTCGAAACTGGGTGGAAACAATGTCTTGTTTAAGGCTGTGGTCTGTCTTCAGACCAAGTTTCACATAAATCCCACTTCACAAGGTATCTCCACTTCCAAACGGAGCAAGGTCCAGTGTTGTCTGTTTCCATAGTGTAGTGGTTATCACGTTCGCCTCACACGCGAAAGGTCCCCAGTTCGAAACTGTGTGGAAACAATCTCTTGTTTAAGGCTGTGGTCTGTCTTGAGACAACAATCACATTAAGCCCACTTTACAAGATATATCCAGTTCCAAACAGTCCAAGAAGCTGTCATGTCTGTTTCCATAGTGTAGTGGTTATCACGTTCGCCTAACACGCGAAAGGTCCCCAGTTCGAAACTGGGTGGAAACAATGTCTTGTTTAAGGCTGTGGTCTGTCTTCAGACCAAGTTTCACATAAAGCCCACTTCACAAGGTAACTCCACTTCCAAACGGAGCAAGGTTCATTGTTGTCTGTTTCCATAGTGTAGTGGTTATCACGTTCGCCTCACACGCGAAAGGTCCCCAGTTCGAAACTGGGTGGAAACAATGTCTTGTTTAAGGCTGTGGTCTGTCTTGAGACACCAATCATATTAAGCCCACTTTACAAGAGCTCTCCAGTTCCAAATGGAGCAAGATAAGTATTGTATGTTTCCATAGTGTAGTGGTTATCACGTTCGCTTTACACGCGAAAGGTCCCCAGTTCGAAACTGGGTGGAAACAATGTCTTGTTTAAGGCTGTG